>NC_084597.1:22593866-22915741 GCF_033807715.1 Cololabis saira
GTCTCCTGACGGTCCACCTGAATCTGGTTCCAGGTAGACTCCATTCAGTAAACAGCTGTAGGATCCATGTAGTTACCACTGCATCATTCACTCTTTGGGGACCAGTGGTGGACAGTAACAGAGTAAATTTACTTTGAGTACTGTACTTAAGTACATATCCAGAGGATTTGTACTTTACTTGAGTATTAGATTTCTTTGGTACTTATTACTCTTACTTGAATACATTTCCAAAACAAATATTTTTACTTTTACTCGAGTACATTTCTAGGAAGGCTGAAAAGTACTCGTTACTTTCAGGTCTGCTCTTTTTTCTTCTTCCCTAAAATCCTATTGGACACAAGCTGTTTTTGTCAAAGGAGGAGACAAGACAGACATTGGGAGACGGATATTGGGAGACAGTTTGTTATGCTCTATATTGCTATATTGTACTGCTACATGTCCTTCCTGTAAAGTTAAGTGACTTCAACATTGAGTTATTGAAAGCAGAGATGTAGTTTTTTGTAAAGCAGTGGTCTTTGAGGGGGATCCAGACTTAGTTGGATGGTGCAGGTTCATTTGGTTTCAGTTCATGATTGTTAATAAACTCTGCATCATCTACTGTCCTCTTATGATCCCATTCATTTGATTTGTTTTTGGTGTTTCTGCAGGTTTTATATAACATTGTGGTTCTAAAAGCAGCACATCAGTGCAGCTGGTTTCAAAGAGTTAATTCTCAGAAACAAGAGTTAAAAGATCCTTAAATTAATTTACAAAAAATATAGTAATTTACTGATGTGGAAAATAAGAAATTTACTCTTACTCTTACTTTTACTTAAAGTAAATTTAAAAGCATTTACTTTTGGATACTTAAGTACCTTTAAAAGCAAGTACTTTTCTACTCTTACTCGAGTAATATTTTGACTGAGCTACTTTTACTTGTAATGGAGTAAATTTTGACCAGTAGTATTTGTACTCTTACTCAAGTACTGGGGTCGAGTACTTTGTGCACCTCTGTTGGGGACTCATGTTTGAAGCCAGTTCCAGCAGCCCAGGCCTCCACCTCATACCAAAGCCCAGTCCACACAGCCCACACCCAACAGTGCCTCCTGCAGGAGGTGTGACTGTAGCGGATGGTGCGATGTAGCCCAGTCAGAACCCTTGGACCTTGGATCCAGGTTGGAGGCCTGGTGGGGTACTGTGCGGTTCAGGGAGTTGGTTCAACACCTATGCAAAGCATCTTGGGATCCCAGTGCATCAGGGTGTGAAAAAGTTGTGCGTAGCAAAACTGTACACAAATGAAAGTGTTATCAGAAGATATGGACAATTTCTCCTGCAATCAATAAAAAAAGGGAGTTTCTCCTGAATCAAAACCTCTGCGAGACAAAATAGGCCAAGTTACACTGTATGCATTCACCACCACAGATCTTCTTAAAGGTTATGAACTCAATCACGCGTTCAGGGTCCCTATAAATCTTCTTTATTGTCATCTGCTGCAGATTCTGGGTCTGTTGGTTGTTCGGAAGCTGCTGGATCTCATGTTCTCACAACATGACCTAGCCTGGCTGGATGACATCCTGCCGGATAAAGACAAGAAGAAGAAGGAAGATGAGAAGAAGAAGAAGAAGGAGAAGAAGATGGTGGCGCCGGAGAGTGATGAGGAGGTGAGGAAACGATGAGGAATTAAACATGCCAGCCACGTCTGTCTGCAAACGCTCCGTAACTCTGGTCTGCACTAGTATCAGCCTCTTTTTGTGGTATTCATGTGTATTTAAACGTGTCACTCCATCTGCTGTGGCTTTGTTTCTTCGTTTTAATTCACTAACTAACTAATACTCTATGTTTCTCCTCTCTGTCCCACAGTGTTGCTGAAAAGGCACTGTATAAAACTTACTACTCTACTCTGTCTGCCACCCCCCCCCCCAATCCCCAATCAGCAGTCTGGTTGTTTGTTTGTATCCGTGCTTCAGTCCAGAAAAGGCTGCCAGTCGTCTATAGTTTGTTACTGCTGATAAAGTTGGTACCTGCTCTTTTAATCCCGCCTTAGTGAATCTTAATTTTAGACAAATACAACCTTAGATGAACAGTAACATAAAACTTCTCACTGTTCGTATTGCTTTCACAAAAATGAAGCCAAAAAGAACAAATAAATAAAATAGTAAAATACAACTTCAAGAGCCTCGATGATTCAAAAGTTTCCCGACAGCAGCGTGTTTCCTTGTAGGACTCACGGCGACACCTGTTATTGTGGAGGTCTGAGACTTGATCATGATCGGTTCATTAATGATCGGTTCATAAGTGATTGGTTCATAAGTGATCGGTTCATCAGTGATCTGTTCATAAGTGATTGGTTCATCAATGATCGGTTCATCAATGATGATCATTGACTGCAACTTTAAATCCTTCCCAGGCTGTAAGGGGGTACTTGCTGCTGTTCTTTTTGGCTTCATCTTTCTTTTTGGTTTTTATCATTGTTTGTATTTTTCTTTTACTTTGACTCACTGTAATCAAATTATTTATAAAGAAAATAGGTTTGAAAATTGTAATATATTTTATATTCATATTTATTCACAGTAACGTCAACATAGACTACATCTAGCCTTTTTCTTATGAGAATATTCTGTAATGTCTTTTTTTTTAACTGGGGCCTGATTTTCCGTTGTATTTGGGTGTAAATTATTGATCCCCTCGAAAATGTTAGGAATCAGATCCTGCGGTTTCTGAATCAGCTGACTCTGCAGCATCAGGGTTAAGTAGAGCTGTTGTTTACAGGCCACTGAAGTCTGTAACCTGTTGGAGGGTAACATTTTTGAGGAAGGAAACGGTGCGGACGTGAACCAGAGCGGAATAAAACCTTAAGTAAATTTGACCCTTGGCTAGATTGTGTTTCAAGACGTACATCATCCAGGTCTTTCTCAAGGGTACCTTTTCTAAAGTAGACATACTGGGACATTTGTTGTTCTGGAGCAGCTGTCTTACACAGCATGCATCAATTTACAAGCTTTTGTGTCAGTGAACATTTTTACACCCATATAAACGGAAAACATAAAGCCCCGGTTTCACATACAGTGGGTACGGAAAGTATTCAGACCCCTTTAAATTTTTCCCTCTTTGTTTCATTGCAGCCAGTTGCTAAAATCAAAAAAAGTTCATAGTATGTCTCATTAATGTACACTCAGCACCCCATCTTGACAGAAAAAAACGGAAATGCAAATTTGTTACAAAAGAGAATCGGAAATATCACATGGTCATAAGTTTTCAGACACTTTGCTCAGTATCTTCTTGGTAATAATGCAAGCTTTTCACACCTGGATAGTAGATCCTCTCCAGTTCTGTCAGGTTGGTGGACAGTCATTTTCAAATCTCTCCAGAGATGCTCAATTGGGTTAAGGTCAAGGCTTTGGCTGGGCCAGTCAAGAATGGTCCCAGAGTTGTTCAGAAGCCACTCCTTTGTTATTTTAGCTGTGTCCTTTGGGTCATTGCCCTTGTTGGAAAGTGAACCTTCAGCCAAGTTTGAGTTCCTGAGCACTCTGGAAAAGGCTTTCTGCCAGGATATCTCCGTACTATCCTCTTTCCTTCAATTGCAACAAGTCGTCCTGTCCCTGCAGCTGAAAAACTCCCCCATAGCATGATGCTGCCACCACCATGTTTCACTGTTGGGATTGTATTGGGCGGGTGATGAGCAGTGCCTGCTTTTTTCCACACATACTGCTTAGAATTAACACCAAAAAGTTCAATCTTGGTCTCATCAGACCAGAGAATCTTATTTCTCATAGTCTGGGAGTCATTCATGTGATTTTTGGCAAACTCTATGCAAGCATTCTCCATCGGGCCACTCTGCCATAAAGCCCAGAGTGATGGAGGGCTGCTGTGATAGTTGACTTTGTGGAACTTTCTCCCATCTCCCTACTGCATCTCTGGATCTCGGCCACAGTGATCTTTGGGTTCTTCTTTACCTCTCTCACCAAGGCTCTTCACCCACGATGGCTCAGTTTGTCTAGACCAGGGGTCGGCAACCCAAAATGTTGAAAGAGCCATATTGGACCAAAAACACAAAAAACAAATATGTCTGGAGCCGCAAAAAATGAAAAGTCTTGTATAAGCCTTAGAATGAAGGCAAATGGTGAAAGGCAAAATGTCGAGAAAAAAGTCGAAATGTCGAGGAAAAAGTCGAAATGATGAGGAAAAAGTCAAAATTTCGAGAAAAAAGTCAAAATGTCGAGAAAAAAGTCCAAATGTCGAGGAAAAAGTCAAAATTTCGAGAAAAAAGTCAAAATGTCGAGAAAAAAGTCCAAATGTCGAGGAAAAAGTCAAAATTTCGAGAAAAAAGTTGAAATGTCGAGAAAAAAGTCAAAATGTCGAGGAAAAAAAATCAAAATTTCGAGATAAATGTTGAAATGTCGAGAAAAAGGTTGAAATGTCGAGATTAAAAAGGAAAAGAAAAAGGAATAAAAAAAAGGAAAAAAGAATTAAAAAAAATAAACAAAGAAAAAAGGGAAAAATAGAAGAAAAAAAATGAAAAAATGGAAAAAAAGGTTAAACATTTTTGAAAAAGCTCCAGGAGCCACTAGGGCGGCGCTAAAGAGCCACATGCGGCTCTAGAGCCGCGGGTTGCCGACCCCTGGTCTAGACGGCCAGGTCTAGGAAGAGTTCTGATCGTCCCAAACTTCTTCCATATAAGGATTATGGAGGCCACTGTGCTCTTAGGAACCTTGATTGCTACAGAATACAATTCTGTCTCTGAACTCCTTGGGCAGTTCCTTCGACCTCATGATTCTCATTTGCTCTGACATCCACTGGGAGCTGTAAGGTCTTATATAGACAGGTGTGTGCCTTTTCTAATCAAGTCCAATCAGTTTAATAAAACGCATCTAGACTCCAATGAAGGAGAAAAAACCATCTCAAGGAGGATCAGAAGAAATGGACAGCATGTGAGTTTAATATGAGTGTCACAGCAAAGGGTCTGAATACTTGTGACCATGTGATATTTCAGTTTTCTTTTTTAATAAATTTGCAAAAATGTCTAAACTTCAGTTTTTTTCTAAGATGGGGGGTTCAGAGTACCTTAATAAGAAATAAAATGACATGTTTTTGATTTCAGCAAATGGCTGCAAAGAAACAAAGAAGGGACAAATTTAAAGGGGTCTGAATACTTTCCGTACCCACTGTAACTGCATGCCGAATGCTCCCTCTCTCGCTCAGCCCAACAGCTCCAAACCCCCTCCAGTGAAGATTCACATGGAGGCCTTAGAGCCCCACTCAGAGTCAGACCCCACCCACGTTAACCCCACCCAGAACCCAACCTCTGTGTGAGTATTCCCACTGTTCCTGCCTGCTCTTGTTGTATTTCACATGTTTGATGGTGTTTATAACGGTGCCAAAGAAAGAGCGCGGACTGAACATTGTTTAGTTATAAAAACTAGTTCTAATGTTTACTTAGACTTTTATTTCCATATGAACCCAAGATATTTCATATCTTTCTTGTAACTTCCTATATTTAATAATGTTTTTCATTTTTTGTATTTCAGGCCTGTAATATATCATAAACAACGTAGGTTTTGGTGAATTAAAGTCTTTATTTAAATGTTACTGATCAAATATAAGTAAAAATAGTACAGTAGATGTAAAACATTACAAAAAAACAACAAGAAAGCTGAAATTAGCTTTTTATCTTGAGAGAATAGAAGTCCTACAGGTTGCATTAACGTTGTGATTATTTTTATAGTGAAAAGAGAACATATTTCCAGTGCAAATTAAAAACTTCAGACATGTGAAAACAAAACCTCCAGATTGATAAATAAAAGAAGTTCAAATAGATGTATGATGTTTCCAGTGGAATTCTCCAGAAGGTCCAGCTGGTTTCTTCGTCTGGTCAGTATACTTAATCTGGTCTCCTCATCCAGACCGAACCGGTTTACTTGAGCTGGTCTCATTGTCCGACCGGTTTTCTTCTGAATGTTGACCATCCATGACCAACATTCCAGACAAACGTAAGATACATGCAGCAGCCGTGATGCCTTCACATACACATTATGAACTGGAAGTATATTCCAGGTGAAATTTAATAGCAGAAATCTTTCATACTCAACTTTCGGGACGGATATGGAGATGGGTGGAGTCTTCTGTCTATATCCTGCACTGATTTTGTCTTTTTTGCATGTTGTCTAAGTGCTTGATCAAAATCAGATTTAGGTTTATTCGCCAGGTTTGTCCGACGTACGAGGATTTTGAACCATACGAACAAAAATGATGCACGGTTGCATGCGCGGTTATGACGGAAACAACGGTTGGAACAGACAGAGGTGCTAAAGTATGAAAATGGCACATATATTATACTTAAGACTTGTGTTTCTATGCAGATGACACTCCACTTGATGTGTCCAATCAGTATTCCAGTGCACTGTGTGCACCAAAATAAAGAGTTAAAGGATCAGGCTGTCGTCAGGAACCAATCCAGAACACAGAATGTGTAATGGTCTGGGGTTGGATCAGGGTCTAAAGCTCATTTCCATGTCTCTGATGGCAGCATCAAAGCTGAATGGTTGCTGAATGGACCCCGTCTGGCCCACTCGGATTCCCCGAATCCAGAGCCCTCAAGTTCCCTGACTTGAAGTAGTCTCCACTCTCAAACCACGGCTACAGGAGCACTCGTGATCCGTCACGTCTGGCGACCTACAGCCGATGTCGTACCGAATGGCGAGTCTTGTTCTCTCAAACAAAATTCCTTCATCTCCTAGAATTGAAAGGCATTCTACGACGCCCCCAGACATCGTCTGGCCCCTCGATCACTAACTCCTAGGTCAGTAATAAAACAGCCCAAGGTCCTCAGACCCTGGCTGGACCAGCCCTCCCCGGTTCCAAATACTTGGACTACCGGCCACATCAGCTGAATAGGCAGAGAGGAGACGTTAGCGCGCAACTTATTTCGGCCGTTTTCTTTCCAAAACTCACCCAAAAGAACAGCGAGGCGTTTCTGAAGCCACCGGGTTCGTTCGACCCCAGTCGGTGCGGGGACCTTCCCAACCCCCCTCCGGACGAGAGGCCCTCTCCTCAACCTCCACTTGATGGGGGAGTACGAGGTTGTTGCATGCTTAAAACACCTTCGATTCCGGAAGAGAGAAGGAAAAAAATCCGCTCACAGATGGAGTCCCTTCGTGGTCGCCAAATTGTGGTGGCAAAAATTGTTGTTCAAAAAGAATGTCAGGATACCTCAGCTGTCTTTCGGAAGTTTAATGAAAAGAGGAAGAACATTCAATTGAATGGAGTCACACAGAGCAACCGGTCACATGAACCGTCTGTCCGGAGTGAGCTGAAGAAGATTAGAGACAAGTTATTTTATACTTTGGGAGCTGGAAAAGACAAAACATCACCCATCACCCTGGCAACCATGCCAGGCTCTGTGTCAAAGGAACATGACCTTGGCATAGGAATGAAAACAGGCAACAGACAGTGTTATACCAAAATTTTCCATTACAAAATTTTAGAGCAACATCTGCTGCAGGACGTTTTCAAGACCATGTAAATAAATGTACAGTACAGAAACAGTACATTCTGGTCACTTACAAAGACATGACTGAGGGAGACGAGGGTGAATACTGGGAGTTAGAGCAGTAAAAGTTTCCCTGCCTCAACATTCACAAGAAAAACCGTGAATATCTGGGGTCCATCCTTTCTGCACAGACATAAAAGTAAAAGTAAAAGTAAAAGTAAAACTGTATTTACCAAGTTTTGGGTGTTTTTCTGTCTCTAACGATGCATTTGTGTCTCTGTGTGTCCCTTCACACGCCCGTTTATGTGCACGTCTGCATTGTCTACAGGAGATGAACCCGTACTCAACAGTCGCGTCCGATCAGAACGAGCTAGACCGCAGGTACTGTGTGTTGAAACTGCACGTTCCCTACAAAGATCTGGTACATTCAGCCGTCAGGAACGCTGGCTGGGATGACGCTTCCATACCTACAAACATATAGCTGCAACACACACACACATGTTGGACAGTGATTATAGGCATCACATCTTTTAATTTTGGACTAAATGTGGATCACTTTCAGTGTTTCTAGATGGCAACCATGTGCAAGTATTTTAGGTTTCTTTGCTTTCCTTTAACCCCCGTCTTTTGTGAGAAAATATGATTTAAAAAGAGAGCTCATAGTGAGTCTTCTTGGGCCAATACAACCTCAGATGATCGATTACCTTTCTTACTATCTCATTACTTATTTGATAAAAGCAAGGCCTAAAAGAACAGAGAAGTCATGTTGTCCCTGTCCTGAACCGTTCAGTGGGACATAATAGACTGAGCTGCTGCCAGAACAAATCTTTAAGTAAATGTTGCTGGGATGGTACCAGAGCTTTTTTAAAAGGCTGGTATAACATTCCTGGAACTGAGCTCAAAATTTGGATGAATGTCTATGGAAAGTCCATGACCGCAGAACCAAAAGAAGACCTGACCAGTACCGTTTGTCTGGAAGTTTCCAGGCGAAAACCTCTTCTGTCTAAGAACAACCTGGAAGCAGGACTGAGGTCCACAAACCTGCACCTGAACAAACCAGGAGACTTCTGGATCAATTTCCTCTGGACACCAATGTGGACATGTTTGGTCTTCATGTCCAGAAACATCATGGTCTGGATTTTGGACATCTGTCAGTCACTGAGTGGACCATGAACTCCTCTGTAGCCGGAGTCTTCTAGAGACACATGTGAGGACATCTGGCTGACAAATAAATACCAGTTGAAACTGGATCATGTGACAGGAAATTATGCCAAACACAGCAGCAAAAATAAAGCATGAAAATAAAAGAGGTTCTGTAATGACCTGGTCAAAGTCCAGACCTGAACACGGTATAGAAAATGGATGGATGGATGGATGGATGGATGGATGGATGGATGGATGGATGGATGGATGGATGGATGGATGGATGGATTAATAAATACATTATTATATGATAATAATAAAAAAGTGAGATATTGTTCATCTAAGGTTGTATTTTTCGAATTTAAGACTCAACATGATTTCTTTTCTGCAATGAAAAGAAAAATAAGAGAATACTTAACTGAGTTCAGGCTTCCCGAAACAAATGCGGGGGTGGGGTGGGGGGTGGGTGAGGGTTGGTGGAGGGCCCACACATGAAGACCGGTCCTTTTCTTTCCACTAATACCGGATGTTGACGTTAGTCTTGTAGTTTAGGGCCCCCTGGTGGCCCCAGGGGTTCAGTGCATTACACAGTCTGTTTATGGACACAGCTGTTTTGTTGCATCTGTACACTGAATGTGTTTGTTTTTGAGTGCTGGCCTGATTTCTCTAGAAATTCAAATGTTGATATCAGCGAGACGTTCTTGGGCTCTGGCATTGGACCGGTTTGACTGGTTTCAGCTCACTGTTGACTGGAAACTGTGTGAGATTGAGAGTAAAAGTGTCCTACCACCACTGTTTCTCAGCATCACTCTGCACCTGAAGATCGCCTGCCCCCCCTCACCTGCCCACTCCCAGACGAGCCTGGCCCCCGTGGACCCCCAGCTGCAGCGGCCCCCGCGCCTTCCCACGCCCCGGGTCAGCATCCGGGTGGAGTCAGACAGTGATGATTCTGGCCTCTACTCCAGTCAGCAACAGTGCAGCCTGCACCCCCCCTCAGACCCGCCACCTGAACCCCAGAGAAACCACTGCAGAAACCAGAACCCCCCCTCTGAAACCCATAGAGACCGCCACAGAACCCTGCACCCTCACTTCAGGGACTCTGGCACAGAAACGGTTCTGTGAAACCAAACTCCTGCTAGGAGGACGTGCAGACTGGTGCCTCTGAGAACAGCCAGGGATCAGGCTTCAAGGGGGGCCCATGTACGCTTCTGTTGGGGGGCCCTTAGACCAGTGTTTTGGAGATTTAAAACTTTTTAAGATGATCTGTGGCATTAATTTGTTCCACTTTAAGAAGGAAACAAGTTTTATTTGTGAATGTAAAGTTAGAAAAACAAACCTGACCTGCTGACATTAACTTAGCTGAAGTTAGAAGGGGAAATTAAAATAATAAAAACTGCTCAGTCAGATCTTTATATACTTGTAAGACTTTCAAGTATATGAAGTTCGAAGTTCTGACATTAGTTTTCTTGGACATTAGTAAGAAAACATAAAGTTGTTTTTTTTTTAGTTTTTTTTTTTGCATGTTTGTACGTTTAAAAGCTTAAATTCTGATGTTTTTTTAAATTGCAAAATAAGGAGAGGAAACTCAATTTCAGATTTCATAAACTCAATTAATAAAAAAAAACATTGTGACATTATATAATATTAAAAAGTTTCTAAAAATGCAAAAAAAAACATGATTCTTGCAAAGTTGCAGAAAACTCTGACTTTATAATGTTTCATGAGAGAAAAAACATTTTTTTTTTTTTAATTTTTGCATTTGCAAATTTAAAAGATTTCATAAATTCTGACTTTATATATTTGCATGTTTGTAATTAAACTAATTTTTTGTTTCCAAATTTGCAAGTTTACATATAAATACCCAAATATTTAAGAAATTACAAAAAACTTAAATTTCTGGACGTGGCAACAGGGAAGACAGTTTATTTCCTCTTAACATGAACATTGGCCCACGGACCCAAGCCTGAGTGGATTTAGGGCCCCCTAGTGCCTGCAGGGGCCCTCTATATCTGATCTTCACAGAAGTTCTGCTCCTAATCTGGAGGGTGCAGGACCTTTAATTATTCAGTCCATCCTAAAACAGATGCTTTGAAATATCCTGTAGAAAAAATAATCATGTTTATGTATAAACGCTCCTTAAAAATGACCTGAAGCCGCTGTGTTGCTCGATGTGTTCATCTTTGATTTTGTTCAGTAACACTTTAAGAGGGTGAGTCGTATATGTAATACTTAATGCCTGAAGCATAATAAAAATATTTAAAAACATGTTTTTGTTTTGGTCATTTGGAGTTTGATATTCTAATGAAATAAAGTTGATGATGTGACTTCTAAACTCAAAAATACTCTAATCCCAAGAAAGAAATTACTGGAGTCGTTTTTATAATTACGGTAAGTCTCTTCAAAGGTTCATTGTAGAGGTTTATGAGTCATTCTATAATTAGGGGTACATTTCATATCAACCAAAAGTGACAAAATCACTTTTCTTTTTTGATAAATAATCTAGTTGTTTCCATAATATACCCCCTAAATGTGCTAAATTCATTAATTGCCAAGCTTAAACTCTAATTACATATTAAATATTTTAATGAAAATAAACATTGGACTCATTATTTTGTCAACCGTGTTACGGACAAATGTCGTGTCATATACAACAAGAACTAGGTACTACACATTTGATAATACAGTTGTTTGAAAGGTTTTGAGTCCATTCACCAGGGGTTTTAAGGTTGCCTGTCTAACTGATTTAAAAATATGAATTTTGAGCTTCATAATGGACATTCTATGGGATGTTATCAAGAGGGATTCATATTTTTTTCAAAATAAATGTATATTACACTGAATTTAGAGTTATTCACCAATCTTATGTAATACCTCCCTCTCTACAGATATCCCCCATCTTTTTTGTTACAGTTTAGTCAATATTTAAAAGATATATGACACAAAAACCATTCATAACACAGTTGACAGGCAAAAATTACTATGTAATTAGGCAACTCCTATGTAATTACTATGTAATGTCTGTGTTATAACAATAGTTAATGAATGTTTTTTTATCAACAACACTCAATATAAACATAAAAAATTACAATAAACTGCCAACATTGTCAACCGTGTTAATCCCCTGTCAACTGTGTTACAGTTGGGTAACACAGGTGGGTAACACAGTTGACAGGTAACACAGTTGACATTTCGGCCATTTTAGGGCCTTGTGCTAACTGCAGACCTTGGACCTGTCACTACATGGCCTTGATCAACTCATGTTTTTATACAGTTTCTCTGTATTTTTGTAAAAATAACATGTAAAGCAAGTTCACAAGAACATGTTGATAACACAGTTGACGATCAATTAACCCACTCTATGTGCACACAATAATATTGATGAAATATTGAAGAGGAGGAGTAGAAATTTACCACACTGTCTTCAAATCTCCCTCCCTGAAGGAAGGGACATCATATAATTTTGGACATGTGACTTTGGAGCAAACCATTGCTGATTTATAGGGGTTTTTTCAATGGGTAACACAGTTGACAGAGATTTCTCGGACACACACAAAGTGGATGATTTAATGTACATGCATGAACCAAATAGTTTTTAAAACACCTTTCTCATATTTTAATGATTATTTCGAACAAATAATTATGGAAATTAAATACAAAAAAATGTATTTTAGTGTTAATCTGAAGAGCCAAACCTGACATTTAGCAAATCGGACAGCACAAAAACAACAAAATCCAGTATGGAATAAGCATTTTTTTTAAAATAAATGATGGAATCTGTTGACATTTTTGTATTAAATGAAAGAGAAATGTGCCCTGATATAAAGTTGATCATTGCTTTAAGTGAATATTTAGTAAAATTGATAAATACAGCCCATGGACATGACATGTACCCCTAATAATAGAATGACTCTTATATCTGTGGCCAGGAAGGATGTCCTGCAGAGGTCTGTGTGGCAGCAGATCTAAACTTTTTGATTTGGACCGTTTTTATTTCAGGGGGGGGATGATTTGGACCGTTTTTATTTCAGGGGGGATGCTGGCTTTAGCTCTTCTGAGGAGGAGACGAGCAGCAGCAGCAAGGAGGGTCCATGAAATCCTCATGAGAAGACAGGATTTGGGGGAATCCAGGCTCGTTGGAGCTACAGCTCCATGATGACCAGGTCTACTTCAGATTGAACAGGGAGCAGTTTGACAGCCTGTTGGGGAGTGGGTCCTCAGCAGGATCACAACCATCTTCTCTCCTATTGGTCGCACCGAGATGCCCTCACAGCGCGATGAAATTAAAAAATGTTCAATTCAGGCGCAGGCAGGTGAAACGCCCGTGGCAGGTGGTCTCTCGCGCGCCGCCAAGCTCGCCAGCAGAACGCGCTGCTCTTGTGCCGCTGTAGCACATACACAATGAATGGGAAAGCCGGCCGCGGTCGCCGCTTTGTGCCCTCTATGTGAAAGGGGCTTAATACTGTTGGCCCCTGAAGGTTACATTTGGCCCCATAATGGCCCGTTTCAGAAAAATCCTAGAACCGCCAGTGCCAAGTTTTGTTACCCGCAGCTGCGCTGAGACGCAAAAAAAAAAAAAAAGCTGCGCTGAGACCCTGCCGTGCAGCTCTGCTCTCGGCAGAGATTGTATGAAGTGAAGTGAAGTAAGATGCCTCACTCCATTGGGAAAAAAACGTCTGGTGACAATTGCCAACAATTTTGATTATCGACAACGTCGACGAATCGTTGCAGCCCTAATTATGATCGGAACACAAGCCATTCCACGGCCCGGTAGTAACGGCTCTACGGACCGGTACCGGTCCGGGGACCGGGGGTTGAGAATCACGGATCTAAAGAACCCCTGACTGAATACTTGTTGAATCAGCGTTGTGAAGACTTTCACAGTTGTCCATGGTCTTCATTTTATGAAGTATCCTTCTTCACAGAACCAGCCTTCTTAATCAACTTCTTTGCTGATATTAAAACACAAGTATTTCCATCTTCAGGATCCAGAACACTCAAACTATCAAGAACCAATTAACACAAGTCACTACTATTTTAAATTTGTGGCTGAAAACATTTTTTAGAAGGGGTGCGACTCTGATCAGACTTGGCTGCTCTGGGGCCTGCCACCTCATCAATGACGTCACCAACGAAGTCGCCGATAGCCATATAACTTAACCTACAAGACGCTCAGCTACGTAAAGCTTAAGTTAACAGTTTTAAAACCGCTTGCTTGCAAATAAAGTATAACACCCCATAAAGCTGTGCATTTTTAGTTGTAATTAACAAGACAAGTAGGGAAGCTAATGAGCTAACATTACTCACAACTGGAAACCGTCACCGTTTAACGTTATAACTCGACCTTTACCATCGATGTGGTTTCCGTTAATATTTTAGTAATTAACACCCTTTAACGAAAAACTCAACGATCTGACATGGGTTAAATGACCTTGAAGCATACAGGAACGGGTACAGTTAATAAAGACGCATATACGTTAAATTGTTTATTGATTAATTTGAGCATCGACTTTACCCTCGATATTCCCCTGTGAACAGAAAATTGTAGTGTTTAACGAATGTCTGACATGGATGTGAAATATTGCTGTTGCTGTTTTATGGAAGCATACACTTACCTCTGTCGCTTCTTTTCCTTCCACGGTGTGTGTGTGTGTGTGTGTGTGTGTGTGTGTGTGTGTGTGTGTGTGTGTGTGTGTGTGTGTGTGTGTGTGTGTGTGTGTGTGTGTGTGGATCTCATTTGGTGGAGGAGAGGGACTAGAGGTTGTATGTCATGTTTGAGGTGCTGCAAACAAAATGAATACAAAAAGAAATTCCTTTGCTGAAGATTTCATCTGGATCTCATCATTTTTGGTAGCCTCAGCTGCTTGGTCCAGCTGACACTAACATTTCATAGATGAAGCGCAGTGCAGCGATTTTTATAGACCACACTCTTGTATCCTTTCGCCTAATTCTGAAACTATAAAATGTAGTTACCTACAAACTTTTGGAATATTAATAAAAATACAAATAAAATCAATCCCAACAAACCTACACATTAAGACTTTAGAAAAAGTTGTATCTTTAATAAAAAATAGTAAGTAGCACAAGGAAACCAACTCCAGGACAATGTGGCTGTTTAAATCCTTAAAGATGATGAGAATTATAACACATTTTATTTATAAACGCGTTCCATGAAACCCTCTGACATTTTACAACAGACTGATTAAACAACAATGAATAAAATCAGCACAGTAAATGAAAGAAGAGTGGTGATTTGCAGGAAGTCAGACAGATTGGGTGGGATAAGGTGGGCAGAAGACTGGATCATCAGGACCAAGTCTTCAGGGACCACACTGGTCTGCTGGTCCAGGATAAAAACTGGATCATCAGCCAATTTAGGTCTCCAAGAGGATCCTTCTGGATCTGCTGAACTGGTCCCAGTGACACTCCGGTTCCGACCAACATGACCCTTTCGGCTGGAGCTGCTGACAGGTCGGACATGTCTCTCACCATGGCGACTGTATGGGATGACTACTCGAGATGAAATCCAGATCCTTCAAACATCCCATAACTCTGCCTGAACCTCCTGCGGTCCTGGTGATGGAGGCTGGTCTCTCCTCCTGGTTCATGGTGTTCCTATTGTTATACTTCATTGTGATCGTAGACACGTCCTCTGTGAATTGTCAGACTCATAACACACATGTATTAGGGAATTTCTATAATTTGGAATTACATGCATAAGCAGAATAGAACGAGGAGCTGTTCTTGTCTCACCAGCTTAAGTTCTGGTGTTGATTCTTAAAATACTAACATGATTGTAGCAGGGTGCAGGATTGGGGCGTGGTCTGCAGGGGAGAGAGGGAGTGCGGGGGAGTAGCGCACAGGTGACGCGGTTTGGAACAGCTGATCCACAGGTGTGTCTAATCAATCTCTCTTACCTGCCTGTGTACTTCAGTAGTGTGCTGACCCTGGAGGGGAGGCAGAGACACGGACACGACGGCTGCCATAAGAGCGCGTGTGTGTGTGGTTACAGACAGTTACCAATAAAGTCCGCAATTTCTCTGCCACCCACGTGTCCTCGTTCCTGTCCAGTTGCCCGAGTAGCACGAATCGGCTACAGTGGCGCCCAACGTGGGGCTAGTGACAGGATGACAGAGGGATGGAGAAACCGGACCGAGCAGGCGGTGGTGTCACTGGCAAAGGTGGTGTCGGACATGGCGGCCCTGCTCCAGAGCCAGGCGGAGCGGCAGACCGCAGCGCTGGAGATCCATTTGTCCCATTCCCTAAATTGAATTTCACTCACCTCTACAGGCAAGTTCCTAAACAGGTAAAGTAGTCGGGGAGCACACTCATTTTTACTGCGCTTATTGTTGAGCTAAGGCTCAGAAACGGCACCAGATTCCATCCGTGCAGATCTGCTTTTATTTTTGAGGATATTGGTACATAGTTTGCCCGGAAGAGCCCTGAAAGATCCCTAGTCAAGTGTACCCCTAGATATATAATATTCTCACTTTCCCAATTTACCTTAAATTTCCTACGTGGAGTCGCAGGGACAATGTAGTTTAATGTCATCACCTGAGTTTGTGAAATATTAACTTTGTAGCCAGATAATTTGCCACCCAATTAATAATAATTACACCCGAATATTTTTCTTAACCAGCAAGGTCAAAAAATATCCTTTAAGATCCTCATAGATTTGACCTAACTCATCGTACATACAAAGGCTTGAGAAAGGCATGGAGGTGACTTGTATTCACTGTGACTGTAAATGAAACCTTGGTTCATTTATTTAGGTCTAGCCCACACACCAGACAACTCTGGAGAAAACTGACACACTTTATTAGTGTTCATATTTATCCTCAGTTTAATTTATGCTGAAAAAATATTTTGTTTGATTACATTGAATATAATAATAATCTACTACTACTATACTACTACTGTCATTTAGCAGACGCTTTTATCCAAAGCGACTTACATCTGAGACACACACACCGTGGAGCAATTAAGGTTAAGGCCTTGCTCAGGGGCTCAAGGTGGTTCATCTTGGTTGCCATTCTGGGGCTTGAACCTGGGTCCTCCAGACCCAAGCCCACTGTAGCCACTAGGGGGGTGTCTAAATGGAATTCCCAGTTTTATTTGATTAATGTTAATTATTTTATATAAATTTACATGCACACAAACACAAACATACACAAACACACACCTTTTTTTGGCCTTTTTTTGGTGATGGGCAAAGAGTTATATCAGACCATAGTTGACAACGAGAAGCTGTTCGCGGCTAGCGCTGGCTGGCTAGACTGATTCCTGAAGAGGAACAGCTTCAGTCTCCGAAGACGTACAATTAGACGTACAATTAGATTATATTTTGATGCTACTAGTGAACTAGGGTGACATCAAAATGTCACATTAGTTAACTAGTGTGGCTTTTTAATGTCAACCTAGTTCACTAGTGCAACCCACTGCACACCCCATCCCCCACCCTCACCACCACCCAGGTTCAAAGGGAGCTCTCCAGGCTCCAAATAAACAAATACAGTGGACCAGACAAAGTCAATGCCAGGTAGGGGTGTAACAATATATTGTGCCACGAAATTTCGCGATACAAAAATGTCACGAAACGTGTCGTGGAGGTGACAAAGTGTATCGCGATATTGGGTTATTAATATTAATCCATTATGTTGCCTAGTAACGTGCATCCGACCCCGCCTCGACCTGCGGACCAAAATCTTACTCCGCTCAGAAGAAACTAGTACCATTTTGCGGTCCCGTTTTGAGCTCTGAGCCTTTACTTATGTAAGGCTGGTGTAGAGTTAAGCCTTACCTTATTAAATTAAACCTTTTTCTGGTCGTGAGTAGGATAAACACGGGGCAACTTCTGCGTGAGTCCGAGTGTACTTTAATGTCCGCTCAACAGCGTAGGATTTTAGAACATCAACACAGCACCTAGTGCTGTATCACTCCGCCCAATCTAAAACAGACTAATCACTACAGATAAACTGACTAGTGTCATTATAGTCCCTAATTTACATCAGAATATAAAGAATATATTTATAAAATAATGAACCGTGAATTACCAAAATAACCTTCTTAACAAAGATAAATCTCCTCTTACACCTATAAGGTGAGCATGAATCAATCTTTTTTATGACGTAAAATTGTATGTATTTATTTACTTTTATTTATGTATTTAATTTTAGTTGTTACATTTCTGTAAAAGAAAAAAAAAAAACTTTATGTGTCTGTTCTTTGTCGTCTATTCTCTATTTTTTATTACTATTTTATTGATCATTTTATTATGTTAGTGATTTTATTGTTTCTACACTGTGTACTGTGTTTTTCTTTTGGTATTGTTTTGTTGTATGCTGTACAGCACTTTGGTCGACCTCGGTTGTTTTTAAATGTGCTTTATAAATAAAATTGACATTGACATTGACATATTTTGACAGTATTTGTGGAATGCTGGATAAAGCTTGCAATGAAAACCCTGAATTATACTTTGTAGGTGATTTAAATGTTGATTGGCTATCTCAATGCCCTCTAAAGAAAAAGCTTCTTGCTGTAGCTAGTGCTTGTAATTTAACTCAAACTATTACACAACCAACTAGAATGAACACAAATAAAAATGGACGATCATCATCTAAATGTATAGATCACTTTTTTACTAACATTCCTGAACACTGCTCTAAAGCAGCATATATATAAGTATCTATGTACACAGTGCAGATTAATAAATACTGTTGTTATGAGGTGCAGGTCAGACATGAATGAGTGATAATATATATTATAAACAGATTATAAACAGATGAGATGAGATGGGATGTCATTATATGTTGGATCACCAAACAGACTTTTGCGCTGCCATTGCCTGTCGGATAAAATGAGGAAGCCGCGGGCTGCTCTTGCGCTGACTCCCTGCTTCCTGATTCAAAGTCTGACAGCCCCGTCCCCGACCAATCGGTGGCGTGTATTGTGATGACGTCAGATAAAAGGCCGACTCAGCACGCTCAGAACCTCGGCAGGATAGGTAGAGAAAAAGTATCTACTTGGCCAGCCTCTACCCGTCTCGGCCCGTAGTGGAAAAGCGCAAGACGGGGGCGTGGTGAGTAGAAGCGCGCAGAGTAGGTACTAGTGGAAAACGGCCATATGTAGGTGATAAAAACAGGGAGATGTGGTCAGACTGTCCGATGTGGGGGAGGGGTGTCGCTCTGTATGCTCCTGAGATGTTGGAATAAACATGGTCCAGAGTCTTGTCTCCTCTGGTGTGGCAGGAAACCTGTTGGTGAAATCTGGGAAGGACTGTCTTCAGGTTGGAGTGATTGAAGTCACCCGCAACAATAAAAGCAGCCTCCGGGTGTGTTGTCTGCTGTTTGCTAATGGCTGCATGCAGTTCTTTCATTGCAAGTTTAGCATTAGCATCCGGCGGTACATAAACAGCAGTGATGATAACTGATGTGAGTTCTCTTGGGAGGTAAAAAGGTCGACATTTTACCATGAGAAACTCCACATCAGCTGAGCAGTGACTCTCGGTGATAACAGAGTTAGTGCACCAAGCATTGTTTGTATAAATGCATAAACCTCCGCCTCTGGTTTTACTGGAGCCGGCTGCAGTCCTGTATGCCTGGTGAGCATAGCGGCCCGCTAGCTCGATAGCATTGTCCGGGCAAGTGCTGTTTAGCCAGGTCTCTGAAAAGATCATGACGTTTGAGTCAATAATCCGCTTGTTGTTTGTGATGCAGAGTCGTAATTTGTCCATTTTGTTGACCAGAGATCGGACATTGGCGAGAAAAAGGCTGGGTAAAACGAGCCGTTGCGGCGTTAGCTTTACCCTAGCTCGTAGCCCTCCGCGTGCACCCCGTCTTTGTTTACGATCTCGACGCCGTCTGCCAGCACTTCCGCCCGGCCGGGAAGAGTGAGCAGCCTCCGGTGTTCTGGAGATTGATGATTGGGAGATTAGCGATTAAACTGTTGGAGTTTTGTAATCCTATATCCAAAAGCTCCTGTCTGCTGTATGATGTTAAAGCAGTGTGGTTATGGAAGAACAGGCCAGTTAGGAGCAAGTAAAACACTGCATATGAGCAAAATCTGGAGAGACGCTGAGCCTTGCGTTGTTCACGCACCGCCATCTTGGTCACTACAATCACTACTAACTTTTGAGCAGGTTTCTGTTTCCACAGTGAGTCTGCCGCTAACTGTTTGTAATGTTGATGACGCGTCATTGCTGCTGAACTCATTAAGAGTCTCTGTGGATAACGACTCCACCAACTAAACACATTAACTGCAGGCATCCATCCTAACTCTCTGAGTGTTGTTTGGTTCATTAGACTGGTGTGTGGGCAGTGCTGAGCTCCTCCAGCGTGCTGAGTATCATCAAGCATCTGGTTAAAAGGTTCTCCAGAGCTGAATCAAACTCAGCAGGAAAGCCTCTGGAAACTGCTGTTGTGGCAGGAAGTCTTCAAATCCTATTAACATTCATGCTGGCAGCAGAAGGGATCATGAGAGAGGGACGGAGGTGGGGTACACCCCCCCCATCAGGGTAAATAAGCAAGACAACAACAATCAGTGCAGAGAAAAGTGCTAGGGCCAGGGCCCAATCAATGCTGCTTGCAGCTTTAATTATTATTATTATGATTATTCCGCTAAATTAATTACCTTTTTGGAGGCCTTAACATGCTTGACAACTCACCAAATCTTGCCCACACTTCCAGTGTCGCGAAAAATTACGTATTTTATGGGCGACAGCCACCTATTTTATGTTTTTTGACGAGCCCTACAATATCCTTTGACCTACAGCAATGACATTTATGTGTCTATTGTATCAGACAAAGTCCTACAAAAAAGTCTCTTGGACCCATGCTCTAACTCACAGTGGAAGTCCTGCATTTTGGACAGAAAATGTCATTTTTCATGAATTCTGGTAATTTCTAGGCCTCGTACTTAAACAAACTCGTCCTAGAGATTTGATCGGATTGGCTCATATCTTCGTTTATACAATCTGACACATGGCAGATGCTATGTGAAGCTTTCAAGTTTTTATCAGAGAGCTTGACCGTAATGATGCGGCAAAGTTTGAGGTCATTTTGAAGACTCGCCATGAAACACCAATTGGCTGTAACTCAGCAATACATTCTGGTCCACAACTGATGTGCACGATTGTAGACTGAGCCTGAACACATCTACGTGGAATATTCCGGAACGGTTGTAGCGCAACCTGTTGGCATCAGGAATTGTCATGTCTTCTACTATGCATCTGTGCTCCAAGCGAGATGGTCTGAGACATCTCGAACCTGTTCATACAGTAGGTAAGACATTGACGATGACTGACAGTGAAAACTTTACCTTTTTTAACAAAAGGCGTCACCACCAGAGGGAGGCAAAGTTCGGTGTCTCACCATTAACATAAAAGTTGTTCTAACTTGCACATACTTTGTCCAATCTGACCCAAACTCTTTGCATTTAATCAGGCTTCCATTCTGAACAAGTGGATATGACAATTTTGGATGAACTCCATAGCGCCACTTTTTGGTCGGGTATACATTTTTCATCAAATTATGTGCTCTATTTCCTGTTTCGTTCATCCAATCACAATTAAATACACACATATTATTGTCGTAAGGGTCCTTATTGACTCTGTTGTGTATCGTGGTCATAACTTGAACGTAGCCACCATCCTATGCCATTGAATGTGAACTCTGGATTTCTAGTACCTACATATTAAAAGAATCATTAAAAATCACTGGTTCGCCCTAGGACAGTGAGATTCCAGGATCAGATGCCTTTCGACAGGACAAAAAAAACATACACTGTAACACATGGTGTCTGGAGAAATCTGTCACTCCGTTTTTTTCAAGATATGAACTCATATCCAAATAAATCATAACTTTGTCCCGCCTTGTCTAATTAACTTCAAACTTTGCATAGATGTTGTTTAGCATGATGTAAAAACATTCTGTCAATTTCAGTGATGTAGCTCCAACAGCTGATTTATAAGGATTTTTTTGTGGGATTTATTGGCTTCTATGTAAGTGTGGAGTTAAAAATATTTTTTTAGGGATGTAAAATAAACTTTTTTGGGGCCATAACATTATTTGTAATTACCCCACCCAACCCCCACTGTCAATAAGCATTATAGTTTTCAAAGTTGGCTTCTCACGCTGTGAATTTTACCCCATTGATGTAAACGATCGGCCCTTGCCATCTGGTTTTCTTTTCATCCTCACGAGCCTGCTTGACTAAAGGCCACAGTTTGTTTCTACAGTCCTTCTCGGAGTGGGTTAGGTCTTCTGTGATACAGAGGTTCATTTTCTTCAAGATGTCAGCGTTGTGCGATTCTCTCCAGATCCTGATCCTGAAGTCCGCATGTTGAACTGGATGATGATTTGACGTGGTTTGTTATCATCCCTCAGGCATCCCACTCTGTATCATGTCAACCAGGAATCCAATTTTATTTGTTTCATCCGGTGCAATCTGAATCAATATTTGGAGGAGTTCTTCCTGACATCTTCTTTTTCTTGGAGGTTAATGAGACGCAGATTCCAACTTCTGCTATATCTTTCTCCTTCTTCCGTTTTTTCTTTCAGTGCGTCCATTCTTTTATCCAGCATTGTCACTTAATCCTCCATTTTATTAGTTTGAAATCTAAGTTCTTTCATTAGTACTTTTGCCTTTTTAATGTCTGCAGTGTTTTTTTTCATCTGGAGCTCGAAAGCGGAAAACCTTTGCTTTAACTCACACATGGCTTAGAGGATGTCAGAGTTAGAAATTGTGTCTTTCTCCGCACAGTTTCTTCGGGATAGGACTTTTGTTAGGAGGAAGGAGATGCAACTTGGTATCCTGATAAATTGTGAGAGTGGTGAACAGGATGCCATCCCAGATGAGGTCTTGTGGTTGAAGAGACATTTGTGCTTCACAACATTCGCCTTTGCCATGCTTATGGGTGTCATGATCTACTCCATGAATCTTGAATATCCGAATACCATGATCTGTTCTTTCGAGTTTCTTCAGACATTGATGATGAAGATCAAACCAGACCAAGCTTTGGCATGAGTTCATGGACTAAGAAACAAAATCCTGAGGTACAAACTGTAACATCTACCTTAGAGTTTAGGATTTAAAGCATTGGCCATATATTTTTTTACAATGACTGAGAATTGATAGTTCAAGTAGACTTGTTTTATTTTCCACATATTGTTTTGTAGATGTTAAATGCACTTGGAATTTTTGGCAGCCCCAGAATTTAAAGCACTGCTTAATAAAGTGTTTTGACAGGTAAGAAACAATTGTCTCCATTATTCTTTTTTGGCAGATTCTTTTAAGTTTTTGAAAGTAAAATCTCGATTGTGTATCAGAACCACCAGAACAGTCCCGGTGTCTGTCCGTCTGTCTGGTTAGATTGTTTGATATGTTATATTTTGATATGCTGGTCTTTTTGGTGATAAGAGAGGATTTTTTTTCTTTAATTCTTAAGGCAGACGCCCTGACTACAAGCTTATACTGCAACCTCTGCATCCATCCAAGAATTATTTACTTTTTCAAATGGCCTTGATACATTTTAGTAGAAATGTACTGTTTAAACAGAAGAAACCTGTAAGTAGAGGCGATGTTCAAATAAAGGATTTTGAAATGTTTTTAAAGTTGTATTTGTGATTCACAGCTTATTCTGAGTGAATTAAGGATAGTCTTGGGAAGCTGGTGCACTTGCGATTAATAGTTGAGACCAGTAATAAAAATTGATAATGTTAGTTAACTGAATTAGCAATTTTAAGTTAAATTGCTGCCTTATAAACATGAGCTAATGTAACTTAAAAAGGTAAGTGGTATAAATATAGTTGGGTTATTTTTACTAAAAAATCTGAGTTGAAGGGGTGTATAATTTTGTGTTCTTTTGACAAAAGAAAGTACGTTTTCTCAAATGCATACTGTAATACGATGAGTTGATTCAACTTAAACTATCAAGTTTAAACAATAAATAATCATTGGTTTAAAAATTGGCATAACTGGGTTTTGTGAGTTGAAATAGCACATAACTGTATGTTAACATGAGACAGCAAGTTTTCTTTACTGGATAATACAAACCATCAGTTACCTCAACTCAAGAATATCAAGTTCAAACAATTAATGATCATGAATCTAGTAACATAAGAAGCTTACCTTTCTGAGTTTAAACAAGTCTTTCCTTGAATTTGATTTGACTTATGTAGCAAATGTAGTTTTTAAGTTGAACTACACTAAATATTTATTACAGTGTATCAGGAACCATTACTATGGAACCAACTTGTAATCTGGGTTAAGGAGGCTGACACCATCTCCATCTTTAAAATCAAACTTAAAACATCTCTGTTTAGTAAAGCCTATAGTTAGTGTAAACTGAAGTTGATTAGGGCCAGTAGTCATAGCTGCAGCTATAGAACAAGACTATAATAGTTTGTCTCAAACATAGCTTCGTTGTAGATAAGCTGCTATAGACCTACACTGCAGGGGGGCACCAACATGATCCACTGAGCGATGCCCATCACCCATCCTTATCTCCTCTTCTTCTCTTCCTTTCTCATTTATTATTTATAAGTATCTAATAACGATCATTGTTTTCAGTTGTTCTTGTAGTTTGTTGTGCTAGTCTGCCCCCTCTTTTTGTCTTTTGTGCATGTTTGCAGGCCAGAGCTTCAGGAGTTGCATGCTGACCTGCGGTTCCACCCTCCCGCCCACCTTAGTGTCTACTGTCTACATCTGCTTATATAGTCATCCCTGTAGTGCACCAGTTAGGCATTGTGTCTGTGTCTCTCCTCTCTCTGTTCTTCATTCTCTGTCTTTTCTCTCTTTTCCTGCTCTGCCCAGCTGGCCTCCGACAGGAGGGTCCCCCCTTATGATCCAGGTCCTGATCAAGGTTTCTTCCCTCCTAAAGGGGAGTTTTTCTTGCCACTGTTTGGCTTAAGGTTTTTCTCCCACTAGGGGAGTTTTTTACCTGCCACTGTTTATTTTATGTTTATGTAGTAATTGCTCGGGGGTCATGTTCTGGGTTTCTGGAAAGCGCCTAGAGACAACTTCTGTTGTAATAGACGCTATATAAATAAAATTGAATTGAAATTGATTTGAAAAACTCAGAAGACATCAAGTTATGGTTCAACCAAGAGGGTACTTAGCGTTACCCTTTTTGACTTAGTTGTAGTTTAATAAAAGAGGACACAGTAAAAACAATCATTGATTGTTTTTGTCTGAGAAGTTTTGTCCCAGAATGCATCATGGTTTACAAATATTCTTTTGTACTTTTTGTTCAGGTTTTACTCTTTATTTAGGGAAACTGTTAACATTCGTCTCATAATGAAAATGTACATTTATCAATCTGCATCAAACATCACATGTACAGTACATCAAAATAAATAAACTCATCTGGCGGGTGGATCAGTTAACTACAGCTACCGTATTCACATCTGGAACTGTACATGTCTTCACGCTGCGCTTCGATCACCAGCGGGTTCCGGTCGCAGGACTCCAAGGCCGCTCTCCAACGGCCCGTCACTCTAACTACAGAAAAGAAACGAGACAACAGCACTTAACTGGCCTACAGCCGTGGGGTTAAACACCACTCAACTACAGCTAGAGCCTGAAGGGGACCGACTGGACCAAAGGGTCTGAGGGTGACAGCAGGCAGGAGGGACTTCAAGGACACAAGACTGGGCAGGAAATGAAGAAAGAAAGGCACAGTGCAAGTTCCCGGACAGCTGAGAAACCCCGCCCTGAACGTTCATCTCTGAATGCTCATCTTTGAATGCTCATCTGTGCCACGTAGACGTTTGCTCTGTTTTCGGCGGAAGAGACATATAGATGTGGCTGTAGACTGTGAAGGAGTCGGAGCTCCAGGGCAGGTCAACCTTGTGACCTCCATTCTCAGGGTCAAGACAGGAGACGGCATCCTGCTTCCAGAGCTGTCAGCACCGCGGACGTGAGGACAGTTCCTAAGAACAACCGCTGGGGCTCCAAAAGGAGTCAACATCCATCGCAGACTGCAGAAAGACAACTGGACACCTCAACCATGGGTCTCTGAAGACTGCTTCTGAAGCCTCTTTTTCCTCGTGATGCATGACACCATGTTGGAAGTGGGCTGCTCAGTGGCCTGGCATCGGACCTCGTTCAGCGCTAAGTACAGTATCTGAGGTATCGACGACGTCCAAAGCAAAAATGTTCTGGACAAATTTGATCAGAATGAAAATTCGGTGACATAGATCAATTAATCAATATCATTTCAGTGATTCATACAGTATTCTTGTATTTGTGTTTGTTAGCATTGTTAGCATTTTAGCCAAGGTAAAATAGCTAACTTGTGCTAATTGACATAAAGTAGGTGTGTCTTAGTGGGCCTCCAGGCCTGCTTGCTTTCAATTGGGAATGGGCGGAGTCAGCTCGGATCAAACCGACTCCTGATCCAAAGCAGCTCTTCAGAAAGGTGTGGGCGTCGACAGCATTTTGAGCTTTTTAGGATACCTCGTGGAGCTTATCCTTTGTTAAAATATGTGTGATGCTGGACTTCAAGCCTCTTAGATACTCTGCTGTGATGTTTTTATCCGTTACACTTTAAGGATTTTGACTTGTTGTGTCCTGTCCCCGTCTCCTTCCCGTCCTCCCTCCTCGACCTCCTCAAGACCCCTTTAACACCTCGTTCCCACATGATCTTTGGGTCTTTTTCGTCTACCCTTCATCTCCCATCACCCCCCTCTGCTCCATCACTGAACACCCAACGTCCGTGCAGTCTTGGCTCCATGTTTCCTCTCCTTTTTCTGAGCATCAAAGGAGGAGAGAACAAGATCAGTCGGAGCACCCCATGGCAGAAGGGGCTGGACATCATTTTGAGTATTTACAAGGCCTCCTCCTGGGTGGAGAGGGGCCGGCGGGGAAGATGAAGGGTCAGCGCTAGGCGGTCGGTTCAAAATGTTTTCAGAGATGTCTCATATCGAGACTTCATACTCTCGAGTGTCCTGCTGGAAATGAAAGAGACAATGGAAGAGGAAGAGTTATTTTCAGCTTCAACCAGAAGTTTACGTGCTGTTTAGGCAAAGACACAAACTTGTTTTGTGTGGCACAAAAGGTGAGGATTTAGGATTCTTGATCTGAATGATGGTCTGCAGGAGGGTCTTAGGTCCCTGGATACACAGCATCGGGAGGCTTTAAGATCGTCTCAATACAACAGCTAACAAGCTAAGATTTGGCTGATGGGTGTTCCCAGGAGACACTGAGCTTAAACAGACCTTCCTATTAGTCAAGAAATGGCTTAAAGACAACAAAGTGGCCCTGAAAAGGCAGGAAGACCCACAAACCTGGCTCAGATCCACCAGGTCTTTCAGGACAAATGGACCAAATGTCCAGTAAGATCTCATGAGAAGCCTGTGGAGGTCCATCCTAAACATTAGAGCCAAGTTCATCAGATGAAAGCCCCTCTATGGAGCTGTTGCACTTCTGACCACACAGGGGCGGTCATGTGTCGTTCTCAGGTGAAGGACAGTAAGTCCTCTCGTAGGACAGCGTGGCAGTAACAAGCTGTCCCTTCCCCACTTATGAACACAGTGATGTCAATGGCTGGTTCTGTCAACAGAGCAGATCTATAGCGTGTGGTCAGACGTGGCGCTGCTGCATATGGTGGCTTTAAAGGCATTTCTACCAAAAACAAAGCCATCAGTCGTAAACTGCAAATTTTGTCATAAAAAACACTCAAGAAATGTTAACAGATTTTAAAAATACATGATTCCTGATTGGCCGATTTTTATGATTTCAGCGTTAGCAGATACGTACTCCTCCTGTCTCATAGAGCGGGTTGTCAAATTCCGTCTCCACGGTGATCTGTCGGTAAGGATGGGGGTAGATCAGGGGCAGCCGCAGGTTGGAGTGATATCTGCAGCTGACGGGAAAAAACAGGAAAAAAACAGGAACCATTCGAATGTAAACAGATAAAAACTGCATTTTTAATTGTTATTTATTATATTACATCTTCAAAGTTTATCAAGTCCAACAGAAATAGATACAGGGCTACATATCAGGACATGATTAGATTTCTGTATGTGTCAGTAGAGGACCTTCAGGTCTGGGTCCAGACCCTAGTGGTCAGTAGAGGACCTGCAGGTCTGGGTCCAGACCCTAGTGGTCAGTAGAGGACCTGCATGTTTTGGTACTTCCATGTCTGGTTCAACATGGACGTTAGGGTGCTGGTGCAAACATTGGTGGAGAAGAATGGTACCGTGTGACGTAGACGTACGCTGCTCCCAGCAGCACAGACAGTAGCAGAATGAGGATGAAAACGGCCAGCGCGATGTTTCCTCCACCCAGAGGAGATCCTGCAGTCGCCTCTGCAACTGACACACAATCCAACAATAACAGAGGTGAGCAGAGTTCTGTTCACATTAACACATACAATCAGAGACTGTTCAGCAAACACAGGTGGACGAGGTGATAAGAGCTGGAGGGACAAACACAGACAGGAAATGATGAAGCTGGCAGGCAGATGTTTGCAGATGCAGAGGTGAAGCGTTTTTTTTAGACTTTCTGATGGGTTTTTTTATTTGTCAGTTCAGAAAACAAGCTCCTCCTTGTTTTCAGCCCACAGCATCACAGCACAGCGACAAACAGGCACACTCACCTTCCAAAGCATGGTTGCCAAAGCAGTCATGGTTGGCTGCAAGACATCATTCCTTCAGTCAGTGCACATGAAAATCAACGACACACTTCCCGTGGAGAACGTGTTCGAAACTAGACTATGAATGGACAGTCCGCTGATTCCCAGTCTCCTTATTAACTACACCTCCCACAACTCAAAAGCATACGCTCAGTGTTTGTACAAAGACGTAATACACTGGGTGTAGCTGAAAAAAGGGTGGTGTTTGTTGATTAACAGTTCATGCATGGTGGTGACACATTTTTAAGTAAAACTATTTTTCCTAAGAAGCATTTGAAATAAGCATAACTGCAGTTTGTTTCTTCAAACTCAGAGCCATTCGTTTGTGTATTCAGACATAACCCCTGCAGAGAGCCACTGCCGCCACACGAGGGCACCGGAGCTATGATATCTGTCTCTTCATGTCTGGCACATTTAAAAATCGAATTATGTTACAAACATGAAGATGAACCGAGAATGCGATTAATCAACCTGTACCTTTTAATGAACAATTAAAATTTGGGAATCTGAAATTTACATTCAAGTCGAACTAGTTTAATAAGCGACAATAACGTTTACTGATGACGTTTTCTTCTGGGAAAAAAATTCCAGGAAAAAACTTGCTTTCAGACTCTATGTAGTAACACCACTATAATGGCCCTTTTCCACTAGTACCTACTCAGCCCGCTGCTACCCGCCACTCCTCCGTCTTGCGCTTTTCCACTACGGGCCGAGGCGGGTAGAGCCGCGCCAAGCAGATACTTTTCTGTACCGAGGCTGCCGAGGTTCTAAGCATGCTGAGTCGGCCCTGGATCTGACGTCACCACCCTCCACGCCACTGATTGGTCGGGGGGCGGGGCCGTCAGACGTTTGAATCAGGAAGCGGGGAGTCAGTGCGAGAGCGACTGGCGGCTCGCAGCGATTTTATTATACAGCGCAAACGTCTGTTTGGTGATCCAACTCTGAGGTGCAGATGTTCATAAACCTGGTGGCTGAGGAGAGAATTAAAAAAGGGATGTATACGGGCGATAAGGACCGATTAGATCCACCAGGAGCTCTGCTTTACTCTCAGCCGCTCGCGGCTCCAGCTGATTTTCTCATCTGCACCGACACAAACAAAGGGGTTGCGCAATCAAGTACGTCAAAGCAGCTTCACCCCAAACCACCCACTTCTCACCTGGCTGTGGATAAACAAACGAGGACAAAGCGGGTGGAGCCGGGACAAGGCGTGACGAGGCGAGTCGGGCTGAGTCGGTACTAGTGGAAAAGCGCCATAACACCACCTCTGTTTAGTAAGAAGGGGTCTTAGAAGAAGTACCGGACTGTCTCTGCTGTTAAATCAGATCTGCTGCCCCCAGGTGGACAGAATTAGAGTTACTACAGAGTGTCTTTAAGCACAAAAAGAAACTTAAGAAAAATGTCTTTATATTGTTATTTTAAGGGGGTGTCGGTTTGGAAATTGATAAAATCTGAAATTTTGATTTTCTCACAAAAGTGGTACTTTATAAAATCTGAAATTCTTAGTTTTACAAAAATATACATTTTTTTAGAAGAAAAAAAAATATTTTCGAAGTTATAAATATTTTCTCACAACTGTAAAAGTTTATTATCTGAATTCCTATTGGATTATTTTTTTTGTATAATTCTGAATTTGAGAGTGGATAGAGACAACGCTCAGGCAATCATGACCTTTAGCATTTCCTCCCAGTTTGACTTTTCAGTTCTGTTTTGATGTGAATTTTAAAGGTCATGATGTGGCTGGCCATGATGAGCTCTGATTGGACGGCGGTTGTTTGAGAAAGTGGTTCAGCAGACTGTCCACTTCACCATCATTCTGAAAAGAAGCCCGAGATAGAGGAGTTTATGTGCACACATTTAAAGATCTGAAGAGAATCACAGAGCAGTTTATCCTCCATATAGAGCACTGTGCAGGGTCTGGAGTACAGTAACATGTGCTGACTGATATCCAGCTGTGCAGATAGTGGGTATTCCATTTTTCTTTTTATGTTTATTTGAGTAAAATGTGATCAAAATGATCTAATTTTATTGTACTGTACTGTACTGTCTTAGTGTCAGACAAATGTGACCTAAAAATGCAGCCAAAAAGAAAAAGAATCACGTGAAGGAAAAATTAACTACTTCCATGATTCAACAGTTTGTAGCTCCACCTTTAACAAGAATAATTCTGCAAAACAACCCCGGACCACCATTCCTCCACCACCGTGCTTGACAGCAGGTCTGAGGTGGTTCTACTGATTTCCTCCAAACATGGTTCTGGACATGAAGACCAAACATGTCCACGTTGGTCTCATGTGTCATTGTCCCAGAAGTCTGCTGGTTTGTTCAGACGCAGGTTTGTGGACCTCAGTCCTTCTTCCAGGTTGTTTTCAAGCAGAAGAGGTTTTCTTTGGAAACTGGAAACCATCTGTTTCAGAATTGGACTCATGGAATCTAACATTTCAGTGAGGCCTGTAGGATCTGCGATTGAGCTTTTTGGGGGGTGGTGGTGAATTTGCTTGAATGTCCAATCCTGGGAAGATTGACAACTGTCTTGACAACTGTCTTGTAGTTTGTTGAATTCCAGATTTTGGGGAATTTTATTATAAACCTTTCAAGATTATTTGCAGGAACAACTTCTGTAAGATCACTGCACTGTCTTTCCCTCTTGGCATTGGGTGGACACACACCTGAATGCTCCAGACCAGCAAACATCTGTTGTTATAGAAGTCTGGACACCTGCTGATGATCGGTTCATCAATGATCAGTTCATCAATGATCCGTTCATCAATGATTGGTTTATCAATGATCTGTTCATCAATGATCAGTTAATCAATGATTGGTTTATCAATGATGACGATTACTGTATTTTCTGGACTATAAGCCGCACCTGTATATAAGCCGCATCCGCTCTATTTAAAAAAAAAGATATGCAAGCCGCAGATATTTATGTTGTTAGATTAGATATTTACTACATGTACAGAAGGATTTTGAGCTGTAAATGATGTACATGTTTGTACCTAAATAGATCCTTTCCTAACAGTGTCTTTTAACACGGCAGCAACTTTGCTGATTAAAACGGGACAGAACCAAGAGAAAATAACCAACATTTATTTATCTATTTATCTGTTTGAAATCTGCTTCTACCTACTTCTATCTGCTAAAGAAGAAGTAGCGTATTCTTCTTTGCATTTATTTTGTCTTCGTTTTTATTCTAATTCCGGTTAGCGCTCCCCCAGCGGTGGAAGAAAAATCCACAGAATAGCCGCACCTTTGTATAAGCTGCATGGTTCAAAACCTATGAAAAAAGTAGCAGCTTATAGTCCAGAAAATACGGTAGTTAATCATTTATCCGTTCATCAATGATCAGTTCATCAGTGATCCATTAATAAATGATCCATTAATCAATGATGACGATCAGTTCATCAATGATCAGTTCATCAATGATTGGTTTATCAATGATCTGTTCATCAATGATCAGTTCATCAATGATGCTGATTAGTTAATCAATTATCCGTTCATCAATGATCAGTTCATCAGTGATCCATTCATCAATGATGCATTCATCAATGATGACGATCAGTTCATCAATGATGATCAGTTCAATGATGACGATCAGTTCATCAATGATGATCAGCAGCAGCCGGCTGCGACTCTTTAATCATATTGCAGAATTATCTGGGTCGTCAGGAGCCGGTGGTGAAAATCTCCCCAAAGGCCCTCAAACCTGTGACTGGTGCTGCACTTTGAGAAGATCTTGTAAAAGTCTCACCTCTGCAGAGCGGAAGTGGGCCACTCCAAAACGGCGGGCTCCCAATGACGCATTTGATCACAACCTCTCCTATGAGCTCGTAACCTTGGTAACAAACAAAGGTGAGTGACTCGCCGGGCAGGTACAGCCTCTTGGACAGGATCTGGTAGCCGTTCTCGGGTAGCCCGGGGTTCTCGCAGGAAACAGAATCCTCGGCTAGTCGAAACGGAGAAGACAGATTAAATCCAAATTCATTTCTTGAGTCAAATCGTGGCTTTGAGTCAGAGCTAGACTGACAGATTCTGACAGGCTCCGGCTGAGGGGACATGACTCATGGATAATCTCCACCTCCTCCTCCAGGTGGCTCAGGGCTGATTGGAGCACTGCATTAGCATCACATTTGCATATCAAACGCTCCACTCAAACACTTACAGCCCTGAAAGCACATACACTCGACATGTCATCAGGCCTGAGATGAAACGCAGCAGATGGGGCGTCTCTGGCGTGAAGGAATGTTCTGATCTTTGTCAGCAGAAGAAACATCACATCAATATGCTTGTGTCTGATCAACAGAGTTGCTGTGTGCAGCGGTGGTCCTGACGCCAGGTTCCTGATGTCATGAGGATGACGTAATGTTGTCAAATCACCATACAAGTCATTTCTGTGTTGAAGTCTGAGAAGGGAATAAAAAACTGAGTTTTTTTTTTTTTTTTATTGTTTCATTGTGAGATAAAAACTCTGCTCTGCTGCATCCAGAGGTTTAGAAGACCTGGAAGCTGGCTGGGAAAGGCCCACCTCATGTCAGTCAACTATTTAAGATCTCACGCTAAATAATGATGCTAATAAATACTATTTTACATCCTGATCAAATCTGTCCAAACATACTCATTTCAAGGGAAGCTGCAAAAGCTGAAAAGAGGAGTATCGGAGCGCCGGTAGCAGGGTTCGACTTGAATTGAATGATAAAACAATCTTTTTGGCGTATTATGCTAATAAAGAGATTCAGAGGTTGGTTTTCTTTTCATCTCAATCGCTACCACCGCAGTGTATGTTAAAAAAGCAATCAGAAATCCATGAAACACCTCTGTCCCTTCCATGTTTAGTGGAAACATGCCTAATAAGGGACCTTTCAATGGCACACAGAAAGTAGACCTCCAGCCAATATCTCACATTTCCACCAGAAACCCTCAGACACTCACAGACACAGTGAGGGAGTCGAGACGTCCACACCGGCGTCCCTGGCTCGCGACCATAGCAGGTGATGGTGGCGCCGCCCTGCATGGTGAAACCAGGGTTGCAGGTGTACTGAATGGTTGTGCCCACCAGAAGTTTGGGGTCAGACAGAGTCCTGGTGGAGTTTTCCACGTGGCCTGGATCCGAACAGTACATGACTGAAAGAGGGAAAGTGAACATACTTATGATGCATCAGGATAGGTCAATGAATTAAACAGCTGCCTTGAAAAAAGAAGATCAAACTGGAACATAATGAAAGTAGAATTAGACTGTCAGATTTCAAACTCTGATTTTTTAGAGGTTTGACTGTAAAAGTCTGAGGGAAACTTTTGGAGGAGAAGTGAAACATCTTCCTGATTCGAGAAGAAAACTAAATGTATTACGTTTATGCATTTAAGATTACCATAACCTGGATTATTGACATAAAGATACAACACATAAAACTGCAGGGTTTGTTACTGGGCCCATTAGTTTGCACTCTATACATGCGTCCATTAACAGGGTTTATACAGCAATCCTTATGTTAAATTTAATACCAATTTAATACCTTTTTCACTACCTTCAGATTTAAAAAAAAAAACGGTCACAACATTAAGTGTTAATCACAGACCTTTTAACATTAATACAGATTTTCAACTATAGAACACTATACAGAACAGATTTATAGACTCATTGATGTTGACCAGATGTTTCACATTTATTTCACTTTGTGAATGACAATAAAATAGACTGCTTAAATGTAAAAGGTAAAACATAATACCAATTTAAAAAAAAGAATACCTCTGACATTGAATTGAACACTTTTAATGGCCTTAAATTTGGCAATTTTCATTTATCACTTTTTAATACTTTTTAAAACCCCGCGGAAACCCTGATTAATTACCAATATCAGAGAGAATGACATAAACTTTCAATCTACGCAGATGATTCTCAGCTAAATCACAGACTTTAGTCAAATAGATCGACAAAATCCCTGTGATGTCATTCACAAGTTTCTGAAGAGTGCTTTTGAACCCTGTTTTTTGTCTCATTGTTGTCTGATCATTGTCAGGCTGGTAAGAACTGACACCGCCCAAGCTAAGTTATGTAAGGGATAATGCCCGACGAGGTGTACATTATCAGAAATACAGTATATGGACGACACGGGGGCGTGAACCGTCCGACGCGAAGCGGAGGACAGTTTGCCTCCGCCTCTGCAAAGTTTGCGGAGCTTAATGTTTAAAAACATTTCTTGTGAATTTGAGAGCTGCAAACAAAGATAATTGGAAGTGCCTGTCTGTGATTTGCATAATTAGTTTGGCTTGGTTTTACGTTGGATGCCCTTTCTGACACATTATTTATGTGGGCTTGGTACCGGCGCGGCAGCTGAGTGGCTAGAATGAAGAGAACCGAACCAAACTGAATTAATTCCATAAAGCAGAACAGGACTGACTCTTTTCACAGAACGGTGGCTGGGTGCTCCAGGAGAGGTCCAGCTGACAGGTGAGGGTCTCCCGTCCCACCAAGTCGTAACCAGGGTCGCATTGGTAGGTGATACGAGATCCTCGCACCAGAGCGGCATGCGACGTCGTCTTCCAGCCGTTCTGGATCTCTGGCAGGTCTGGACAGGAGTCGTTTCGGGACACCTCTGGGACAAGAAGTGAAAGACAAAAAGGTTGATTAATGGCTCCGTTATGACGCTGTCAGGTGTTTAAGGCCACATTTGGCCTCAAGGAGGCGCTCCCTGTCTCCCAGCAGGTATGAGGGTCAAGAAACCCAGAACTGCAAAAGATTTTGACATAATGTTCTGGTACAAGCTCCGAGAAGACAGATGGCTTTATTGCACAATTACTCAACGCTGTGACAGAATGATGGATTTCATCTGCGGCTGGGTGTCCTCAGATATAACGTCTCTGCCGTTTTCACGCTGATAAGGACAGTTCACTACTGAAGCTGCTGTTTGCAGAAGTCACTCAGTTTTTATTCAGGATGTCACAGAAAAAAATCATTAGCTGTCAGTTAGCCCCGACGGCTGTGCTGATCAGTTTTCTTTGTGTATGTTCAGTAAAGAGGGACGTTCTTGTGAAATAATCTCAATCCCAATCAGGATGCATACTCAAACTGGGGTTTATTTTACCATCTAAACAAATTCAAATTTCATATTTTCTTGCTAATATTATCTTTGTTATCTCAGCATGGCATCGCTTCTTAGTCTGTAACAAAAGGACTGGACAAACCTCTTAGCGTTTAGCAACACGACTGCACAGAAACAAGTGGAAATGAGGAGTTAGCCATTAGCTGTTAACCTTTAGCTGTCAGCCATTAGACAGTAATTCTTAGCTGTTAGCATTAAACACTAACAAAGAATTAATGCTTAGCTACAAAACATTATCCTTTAACTGTTAGAATTAAAAACTAACTCAAAATGAATGCTTAAAAACAGGCAAGCGTTAGAAATACAAGTCAAACGGGGAGCAGAAATATACTCAGTAGGCTATTCACCTAAATATGGTGTTAACAAGCAGTTGTGCTACTTCCTGGTCTCTGAACATTTAAAGGAGCTTGAAGCCGGATTGTGGCAAGATTTATGAAAAAAATCCGTATACATTTTAAGTTTTCTAGTAATAATGTCAGATGAAGCGTTCCAAACCCAAAATAATGAGCCCTCTAGTGTATCTCTCCTTTGCCTTGAACAGGCTGTGTGCTGCAAAATGTGCTGCAATTCGGTCCCGAATTTCCCGCGCTGTCCTGTGGATGTGACGTCACATGACGCTGCATGCGCGTTCTCCCCGTTCTCCCGTGCCGGCTTCACTGTTGGCTGCAGTACCCCCAACGGCCGTCGTGGCGAAGGGTGGCGCTAGAGAGTCTCATTTCTTAAAAGGAGCCTCAAGCTCCTTTAACACAGTTCAATAATACTGGACATGTTGTAGAGCCGTAAGCTGTAAATGATTCACCTTCAGCTGTTAGTAGAACAGTTGGTGGTTAGTATAAAGTTTAAAGTTTGGTTTGTCTGGAAGAGTATCTGAGAGAACCTGGACCTATAACCAGGACTGAGGTTCTCAAACCTGCGTCTGAACAAACCAGCAGAGTTCTGGATCAATGTCCTCTGGGCAGAGCCGCCTGGGCGATTTGCGAGGCCCTGTGCCAAATGGCCGGGGGGGGCCCTCGCGCACTCGCTACGCTCACGCGCGCAAATTTTTTTTGGTTTTTCGGGTCGGATCGGGTGTCTATATGCGCAATTTTAACTCTCCAATTAGCAAAATACTGGATACCTTCCCCTGCCTCATCATCATTTGGCTTGCCTCGACGCGGGGCCCCGCGGCTGCTTGAGACCCGGTCGGATCGGTGATTTTTGTAACAAATTTATCAAACGAGCCTTTCAGAGAGGCATTAAACTCTTCCATTTTCTTTAGTTTTTTTTCTTTTTTCATCCCCTGATGGATATTTCCTGATTCTGTCTCGTTCTCTCGACATTGTGTGATAGTTTGTTCCACACTCCACCCGTCTGCGCTTGGTCAGACGCAGTTGTATTGAACAACAGACACGTGCATCATTGCACATATTTATTGATATGCACAGACTAGTACACATTTAGGTCTGTAATGGAACGTGACTGTTGATATTTATAAGGGAAAAAACGAAAAAAAACGAAAAAAAAAAAAAAATGAAAAAAAAAAATTGAAAAAAAAACGGCCCATAACGCGAGGCCCCGTGGGGCGCGAGGCCCCGTGCGGTTGCACGGTTCGCACACCCCTTGCGGCGGCCCTGCTTCTGGGCACATGAGACCAACGTGGAGATGTTTGGTCTTCATGTCCAGAACCATGTTTGGAGGAAACCAGCAGAACCACCTCAGACCCACTGTCAAGCACGGTGGTGGAGGGATGGTGGTCTGGACCTGGACACCTGTCAGTCCCTGGGTGGACCATGAACTCTGGAGACCAGAGTCTTCTACAGACACATGTGAGGACAAACAATCTTTTACAGTCCAGAATATTTTTTGTACAATTGTTCATTTCAGATATCCTCTCACTGTCCGTCTCTTTTATGGATGTCATTTCCATTTAAGGAGCAATAACATTCCCTGTTCACAAAGAGGAAGAACGTGAGAACAAAATTAAACCTCAAGTAGGTGAAGAACACCAAGAAACTGAAAGAGAGAAAGAATGACTGCAACGATTGGGGCAAATGAGGCTCTCCCTGCTGGGATGGTGAATGTGAGTGATCATTGATCTGTGATGATTGATCTGTGAGTGAACGGTGTTGCATAACAGCGTGCAGTATAACAGGCCTGCAGGGATCTTTAAGTAGAACGTCCAGGATCAATTATTCATTCTCTATTGACTCGGTCCGCCTCCACCGAGACGCCTGGATATGTATGTGTCAGTGGGAATGAATTACCTAACACACACGCATGCACACACAGACTGTTTACATATAAAATCAAAGAAAGTACACTCATAGCGTATCTCCTTGATTTATGCCTTGAGGAAACATCTGTGGGTGTCAGGAGAATGATGGGTAAATTGGAGAGTGAATGTCTCCCTGTGCAGCAAAACAGGTGTAAAACCAGGGGGCGGGGCTTATCTGGCTGCTGACTGTTGCTGTGTGACTGTGAAACAAATGAGATATGATTGAATAAGAACAGAGAGAACGAGGATGGAGCAGAGAAAGAAGGAATAACAGGCAACGGAGATGGAGTGGAAAAAGGAGGAATAACGGAACAAGGATGGAGTGGAGAAAGATGAGAACTAGAACCGGAGGAGAGGTGTTCGTGAAGACATTGAAGGGGTCATTCTGACAGGTTTTTCTTACGTATTATCAGCAGATCACACAAAAAGGTCAAGGCCAGCTTTCCTCATCACCGTCTGATGCTGTTCACCTGTAACTTCTGGTCCAAATGATCAATTGCAGATTTAAATGTTTAGAAAGCCATCCATCTTGTTGTGCTGTTACTATAGGTGTAGTAAGAGCCCAAAGAGACCAGTGCTGGGTTGGTCTGGAAGAGGTCTGGGTTGATCTGGAAAGTTTTAAGGCTGAATTATGCTTCTGCGTCAAAATGGCGCCGTGCCTACGGCGTGTGGTTTGGATCGACGCAGAACACACGCCGTCACCTGCGGCGTCACTGACGTGCACCTCCCAAAAATTGTAACTACGCGTCGAGGAGACGCAGACCACACGCAGACCGAGAGGGCTGTGATTGTTTCGCTTGGGAGCAACCAATTGTGTTTTTGATTGTTATTTTATTCTGCATGTAAAGCACCATGTGTTGCAATTATATTGTATGATTTGTTGCTAAATAATAATAATAATAAATAAAGTTTGAGTTTGAGTTTGAGTTTGAGCAACGCATTTCCGGTTTCCGGTTTGAAGCAGTCGTGAACTTTCAGGGCTCTTTTCTTCGTTTATGTGTGATTTTTTTTATTTTGTTTTTTTGCACAATAGTTGTCCTTATCTCTTTGATTCACTGTGACTGGAAAAAGTCGGATAAACCATTCAGAAAAAGATCGCTAAATAGCGGTCGCGGGGGGTTCTGCACCGCGGCGAAATGGAGAGACGGAGAAGTCCGAAGGGTTCACGACGGCGTCACGGCTGCGGCGTGTGCTCTGCGTTGGTGTGACGCAGAAGCATAATTCAGCCTTTAGATTGGTCTGGAAGATTCTGAGTTGATCTGGAAGGTTCTGTGTTGGTCTGAAAGGTTCTGGGTTGATCTGGAAGGGGATGAAGCTTAGGAAAGCAGTCTGAAGCAGATATGGTTGAAGCCTGTAAGCCAGCACCAACCAGAGGACACCAGCTGGATCGTCTCTAGATAACCATCTTCTACCACTTGCAGCAGCTGGATCCTCCAGCCCAGAGACCTTCACCTCAGATCATCTCATTTGCAAGTTGACTAAGCAGACCACTAAACAACGACATCTGAAACAAGTGCTGCGAGAGGTGAATGAAGACTAGCGGAGCTCCACTGGAACCTGCTGTCACTCGGTTGAGGAGGGATGGACTTCTCTCTCTGCCGGTGGCCTTCTACTGCCGCTGCATTCAAAGGGTTTTTGCGTAGCGTGGGTGTGCATGTGTGTGTGTGTCTGACAAAAGCAAAAGATCTTCTCTCAGGCCAATCACACCCAGAACCGTCCGCCCTTAGCCGGTAGGTTCAGGACCGCTGGACCACAGACAAGTCGCCGCACTGTGGCAGTTCTGCGTCCTGAGTCTCGAGCACCGATCTCAGCAAAGCTCCACTGTGGTTTCAGCTCTGGCAGCTCATCGGGATGTTTGGACAGATTTGATTGGAACCTCTGTAAAGTAATATTAACTAGCATCACAAGTACAGTAAGCAGAAATCTGTGTGTTCCAGCTGGGATCCGGGCCTGCTGGTTCTGCCCACGTACAACGCAATCCTTGCTTCAAAAAAACTGTGGCGTGGAGGTGTGTCCAGTTCTGACCCAGTCTGTGGGACCTTCAGAGACCTGAATGGACCAGAATTCTTCCACAAGTGCCAGACACTGATGAAGTCAGAAAACTTGACGTTACTGTTGAACACTCATGGGAGTACTTATTACCGCCCACAAGACTTATCTCCTTTCTTCTGGGAACACATTAATACACTCAGGGCCCGATTTACTAAGATCCTAAATAAAGAGTACTAAATTGCGTGTGCACTGAAAAAGTTTGCACGTGCTGTTGTTGTGTGTTTTGCGGGTGATCAACTAAGATTGTGTGCGCAATTGATAACAGGTGCAAACAGCAGTATTTAAATGAGGTGTTGCGCGTCTTACGGTTTGCGGCGCAAACTTTCCGCCATGGAGAGTCTGGATGGAAAGCAGGATATGGACGCAAGCGCAAAATGAAATTTGACGAGTTGGAGTTATAGAGATATTAGTGGAAGAGGCAAATTGTTGTGCCGTATTCAGCACCCCTGCCGTGAAAAGCACCCCCTCGTATATTCAATGATAAGTAGACCAAGAAAAAAAACAACACACTGACACTTCAATATATTTATATATACACACACTCACACAAACACATACTTAGGAGTTTATATTATATATATTGACAAATATTATGGAAGACAACACAGTAAGCAGGCTATTAATTAATGACATCAATAACCATTTACCCGATTTTTGTTATCTGTGACTGTGATTGTGGGAAAGTATGACTATTGTGGAATCCATGAGCGCATTTAAACATGAATCATTAACACAAAACTGGACGCTAAATAGAACATGGACAACAGAACATGAACAGAACACGGAATGAGAATATCATTTTTGTCAGACGAGGGGGTGCTTTTCACGGCAGGGGTGCTGAATACGGCACAACACCGGGGTATGACAACTGCAGAACAAGTATAGGCGCACAATAAGAAACACTTTTTTCTCCATGAAAACACGTGATTTATTTATTATCACAAATAAAAAAATGAATGTGCCTCCTGTGGCAACCTTTTGCTGAATAATACTCGATTTAACATTCAAATAAAATATTTCTCCTTTTGCATGTGGAGATTAGCACCTTCCTTTCGAACGTATTAAATACAGACGCAATCACAATCCCCGCAATTACTTTCATGCTTGGTAAATCTCATTGCGCGTGGTAAATGAACATATTTGCATCTTCCCCTCCCAGTATTTAGCGCTTTCTGGCGGGTACGCCCCATATTGATTATTCATCAGGGCAAAAGTACTAAATGAACAGCGTGTGCTATTTTGCTCATTTGAGAGACGCAGTCCTCTTTGCACGCTGTTAGTAGATCAGCTGGCACTTTGGTTTGCGGATGCTGTCAAGTTTGCACACGTTTTTACACACGCAAACCTTTAGTAAATCGGGCCCTCAGACAGAATGAAGTTTTTCAGATGTCCGACAGACTGCCAGGACTTGGATTGTGGTGCTCACCCATGTAGTTGATGATGAAACCTTCCCCCTTGCCGAAGACAAGGCCCGCCGGGTCGGAGTGGAAGGTGATGGTCAGGTCTGGACTGGTGGAGGAGAGCTTGAAGGGGCTGCTGCCTCCAACGTAGCGTCCCAGGATGCGGGTGGTGACCTCATCGCCGTCTGTGATGGTCAACATGTCGCTGTCGCTGATGTTCAGTCTGAGGACATGGAGAAGTTGATTAGTGGTGTCAGCAGCTGGCAGCGTGGGTTACCACGACCAGACAACCTCCAAGGCTGAACTCATTCACAGAGGAAGAGTTCAGTGGTGTGAAAACAGCTTACTGACCCAGGAGAGTTTTTTACAGCACATCCCAGACAGCCTTGAGGACATATGAAAGAGGTTTTAAACTGAAATGCCTGTACAGGACATATTTATCCTTAAGAACTGAAAAGTGTGATTATATCAATTATTCTTGGAAAGAAAGAACACTGAATAAAAAAGAAAATGATCAGGCACGATAACACGCCTTCGTTTATATTACCGAACATGCATTAAACAAGGGTTCATCACCCAGCCATAACTGCAGGATCCATCTAAAAACACCTATTATTGTATTATTATTTTAAAGGACAAGCGAGACTGTTAGTGGTGGAAATGTTGTCTAGAACTGTGTTGTCTTGTTCATGTTGTGCTTTATTACAAATTTAGGTTCTAGAACATCCTCTTTTTCTGATCTCTTTTTACAGAAATGTACAACCTCAGATTACACGACAACACGTGATGGAGGTCTGCTGCTGTGTTTGGGATCATCTCCTGTCACACGACGCTCACTCAAAACAGATTGCCTCACATGTGTGTGTCTCTAGAAGTCTCTGGTCTACAGAGGAGTTCATGGTTCACTCAGGAGGAGTTTATGTGCACACATTTAAAGATCTGAAGAGAATCACAGAGCAGTTTATCCTCCATATAGAGCACTGTGCAGGGTCTGAAGTACAGTAACATTGCTGACTGATATCCAGCTGTGCAGATAGTGGGTATTCCATTTTTCTTTTTATGTTTATTTGAGTAAAATGTGATCAAAATGATCTAATTGTATTGTACTGTACTGTCTTAGTGTCAGACAAATGTCACCTAAAAATGCAGCCAAAAAGAAAAAGAATCACATGAAGGAAAAATTAACAACTCCCATGATTCAACAGTTTGTAGCTCCAACTTCAACAAGAATAATTCTGCAAAACAACCCCAGACCATCATCCTCCACCACCGTGCTTGACAATGGGTCTGAGGTGGTTCTACTGATTTCCTACAAACATGGTTCTGGACATGAAGACCAAATATCTCCATGTTGGTCTCATGTATCCAGAGGACATTGATCCAGAAGTCTGATGAATCTGGAACACCTGGATGCTCCAGACCAGCAAAAAGACTAAACATCACATTTTCTAGATATCTGCAAACATGCTGGTGATCAGTTCATCAATGATGATGATCAGCTCCTCAATGATGGTGATAAATTCATCAATGATGATGATTAGTAGGTGTAGGTGGTATGTAGGATTGCCCATATGTTCATTCTTTGTTCCATTTTATTAAATGCTGGTTTGGAAAAAACAAAGTAATATGTTTCTGGTCTGAGGTTTATATATTGTTTACAGATTACTTTTATTCTGTTTTTAGACCCTAAAACATGAGGTCCCCATGTCTGCTCCTCTGCAGGTGCGTGTGCGTGTGTGAACTCATGATTTTGTGTTTGTGATTTTTTGTGATTTGTGTTTCCCTCACAGCTGAACATCCAGCAGCACTCGTTTGTCCTCATCCATGTGGATCCTCCAGCTACAGTCCTCTCCCTCACCGTACCACTCGGGCCAGTTGGGAGACAGGATGACTCCTCCAGGACCGCTCAGGTCGCCTCCACACTGAGCTGAGGAAGAACAGGAGGAGCACCAATCACACACAGACCACAGACCACAGACCAGAACAGGAGGACTCAAGGTCAGGGCTGGTACCTACAGCCTGTTACATGCAGGTGGGCTGGTACACATGATAGTTGGACCATAAAGTAGACCCCCCCACCCCCCCCCCCACTTGGCTGCAAACCATCCCAGCACATGCTGAAGGTCCTGGTCTGATGAAGCCAACAGGACAACATCATCTGTAAAAAGCAGAGATGAAATCCTGTGGTTCCCAAACTGGACCACCTCCGGTCCAGATTATGAACAGAACCAGTGACAAAGGGCAGGCCTGCCGAAGTCCAGCATGCACTGGGAACAGGTCTGACTTACTGCTGGTACCAGTATTATCAGGACTACTATTATCAGAACTAGTATTATCTGGACTAGTATCATCAGGACTAGTATTATCTGGACTAGTATCATCATGACCAGTATCATCATCAGGACCAGTATTATCAGGACCAGTACCATTGTTGAGGATATTTTTATATAATTATGTGAATATTCTGTTGAGGATATTTTTATATAATTATGTGAATATTTTCTAATCATTTAACACCTAAGTAAAACATTTAACTATAACTAATATTGAGAGTGGAGAGAGAAAGAGAGAGAGAGTGGAAAAAAACACTGGCCTGAGACACACGGGTAAGGGAGGGGGAGTCCGCTGCACTTGCAGCCCGTGGCCTTGAGTGACTGTGGCAAAGGTGGGTGCAAACTGGGAAGCTGTAATATCATGACATCATGACATCATGAGAAATTTCTGGCGAATGTATCAAATCGGTGCCTAGAAAGTACAGAAAATGTTGTATTTTATCGCAGACTTGGTATATAAGCCGGGTGCCGGAGATACCTTTTCAGAGTTTTCCTTGGACCGCGGAACTTGCGATGCTCTCCTGTGGACGTCTTGTTAATTGTACTTTTTTGCAATAAAGGACCTCCACAGTATTTTTTGGACGAATGCCAGCCGAAACTTTGACTCCTGTGTTTTCTTCAAGTCCACGGATGAAGGAAAAACTTAGACGATTTGGAATAATGGGAAACTTAGAATTATTGTGGAGATCCCAAAAAGGATTTTCTCTACACCATCAAGACCAGTATGATCATCAGGACCAGTATTATCAGGATCAGTGTCATCAACACCAGTATCATCATCAGAACCAGTATTATCAGGACCAGAATTATCAGGACCAGTATTATAAGAACTAGTATTAGCTGGACTTGAAGAATCAGGACCAGTATCATTAGGACCTGTATCATCAGGACCACTATTATCTGAGGACGTGTAGATATCAGGACCAGTGTTTTCTGAGGACGTGTAGATATCAGGACCACTATTATCTGAGGACGTGTAGATATCAGGACCAGTGTTTTCTGAGGACGTGTAGATATCAGGACCACTATTATCTGAGGACGTGTAGATATCAGGACCAGTGTTTTCTGGGGACCTGTATCATCAGGACCAGTGGGGGACCTGCAGACATCTGGGGAAATCCAGGAGGAATGCTTTGTGTCTGTGATTTTTTAAGTAAAAATTCACCTCAAACGAGCTTCTTGCAGCAAACAAAAAGTTGATGTTGCAGCAGATCAGAGGTGATGGTATCACTGAGATCCTGGTTGGAGGAACATCTCAGGAAGTCAAACATTGCTGGTTGAAGTCTTTGTGAAACATGTTTTCTCGTCACCTTGTCTGTGTCTTTCGTGGTGTAATGACAGCAGCTGTGATACATATTGTGATATTACATAATACCATTAGCCTTTGTCTACCGAATATAGCAGAATGAAATGATATTTCTGGCAGATAAAGATAAAGAAATGAGTCAGTGTTCAGCTTCACATGGAGACGTAGAAAAAGCTCGAAGAGCAGATCAGCAGAGGAGCGATGAGAAGATGATGACACGTGCAGCTGCACAGTAATAAACATTCTGCCTTGCAACAAGCTCAAACGTTTTTCTGACAGCTCAGAGATGTTAGATTGCAACAAAAGCTCTGGTTAGTGGTACCGCTCAGTTTACTGTTACTGTGGTAACTGAAACACATTGGTCTCTATGCCATTTCAAAGTTTTGTCACCTGTTGAAAGATGATGTTTTGCCTCTGAAGTCCACCTGTAGCGTTTGATCTTCCAATTCAATATTCCAATTCAATTCAAAAGTTTATGTTCATTAAATGTGAACTGTTTAACAAGACACAAGGGCTTAAAGATTAATGTTTGTAGATTTTAGTACAACCCAGACTTCACGAATCCCGTGCGGATCTATGAGACGTTGGCAAGGATTTTTTGGGTTACTGCAGGTCCTGAGGTGACACTGGTCCTGATGATACTGGTCCTGTGTAAAAAATACAAAACATATCATTTAATCTAGGTTTTATCTGTCTTAATCATTGTTTTTTTTACCTTGTGTAAGGAGCAGTAGCGGAGCCAGAGGGGGGGCAAGGGGGCGGTCGCTAGGGATGGGCGGTATGGACTAAAAAATGTATCACAATAATTTCTGGCATTTATCCCGATAACGATAAAAATGAGGATAAAAAAAAAAAACAATTCAACTCCACCTTTTCAACTATAAATCTATCTCGCTCTCAGATCCGCCATGTTTGTTACACAAAAACATCATCAACGGGAATTTATCCTTCTTTCTTTCTTTCTTTCTTTCTTTCTTTCTTTCTTTCTTTCTTTCTTTCTTTCTTTCTTTCTTTCTTTCTTTCTTTCTTTCTTTCTTTCAGGCTCATTTCCTTCCTTCCTTCCTTCCTTCCTTCCTTCCTTCCTTCCTTCCTTCCTTCCTTCCTCCTTTCCTTCCTTCCTTCCTTCCTTCCTTCCTTCCTTCCTTCTTTCCTTGTTTTCTCCCTTCCTTCCTTCCTTCCTTCCTTCCTTCCTTCTTTTTTTCCCTTCCTTCGTTCTTTCCTCCTGCTCTCTCCTTCCTTCTTCCCTTCCTCTTTTCTCCCTTCCTTCCTCCTTTCCTTGTTTTCTCGATTCCTTCTCCCCTTTCCTTCCTTCCTTCTTTTTTCCCCTTCCTTCCTTCTTTCCTCCTGCTCTCTCCTTCCTTTCCTCTTTTCTCCCTTCCTTCCTTCCTTCCTTCCTTCCTTCCTTCCTTCCTTCCTTCCTTCCTTCCTTCCTTCCTTCCTTCCTTCCTTCCTTCCTTCCTTCTTTCCTTCCTTTCTTCCTTCTTTTTTCCCCTTCCTTCCTTCTTTCCTCCTGCTCTCTCCTTCCTTCTTCCCTTCCTCTTTTCTCTCTTCCTTCCTTCCTTCCTTCCTTCCTTCCTTCCTTCCTTCCTTCCTTCCTTCCTTCCTTCCTTCCTTCCTTCCTTCCTTCCTTCCTTCCTTCCTTCCTTCCTTCCTTCCTTCCTTCTTTCCTTCCTTCCATCACGTACGTTGTGCGTGGATTTAACGCAGAACCATAAATCAGCTTCACACAAAAACGTCATCAACGGGAATTTATCATTTTTACCGCGAGATGACAAATTCTTCTTTTTTGACGGTATATCGTGAACGGTAAAATATCGCCCATTCCTAGCGGTCGCCACCGGGCCCACAAACTCATAGGGCCCAATGATAGGGCCCCCTTTTGTGTGATACGTTCATCTATAATTGTAAATTATAAGCTATAATAACGATAAAATGTGCATTGTGCGGCCAGTGTAGGCTAATTCTTACTTTACAACTGTCCTCAACGCATCGGGGCTGTGAGCCAACGCTGATTGGCTGTAACAGTTACAGCCAATTTGCCGACTCGGCAAGTTTGCTGCCATGAAGGAGATGAGCGCTAAACTTTAAAAGAGGACTAAGCATGTACAAAGTTTTGAATGTTACCCTGTTTTCCACGTTACCTGGATTATTTTGTTCGGGCCAAGGGTTATGGAAGAGTCAGCTGCCATTGGTGAGTCAATAATTTCTTTATCAGAATGTTGTGGTAGCTTTGACCACCTGCCTATTTTAATGTGCTTGTGTTGTTGTCAACTGGACCGCCGAGTCGATTCTCTATTATAGAGCTCAGAAATGATGTTATAGACCGCTGTGTCTATATCTATCTAAATAGATGGTGACATTTTAGACCAGTTATGTTTTTTTTGTATTTAAGCTGTATCAAAGATGGAACTGAGTCAGTCCGTGACTATCTGAGTTTTCAGCGCCATGTGATTGACAGCTGTCAGGCCTGTGTGTGTGTGTGTGTGTGTGTGTGTGTGTTCTTCTGAACAAGTTTGTGACTTTACTCTGCTTTCTGCAGCATAGGCCTATAGGCTTGCTTGGCTCAATAAAAGTGAGATTAAATGTTGATTGATGGGTAGGATGATGTTGTTGAACATTAAAATGACTATCATAAGGACCCATCGAGAATGCTCCGCCCCCTCTGTACTGAGACCCACGTTCCGCCACTGGTAAGGAGGTCTCAATGCTCAAAAAAAGAGCGGACTAGTTCTTTCTGGTTTGTTGGAAAATAAACGGTCCAAGGATGACTGGGAAGGTAGGCTGTAATCTGCTACAAGACATCTGAGATCGGAAACAATCAGCCTCTGAGTGGTTAGGCTGATGGAAAGGTTCCTGTTGCCACCAGCCTGTTGTGTCTGCTGGTTGGACTGTCGGGTCACAAAATTAACCAGCAGTTTCTGTAGAACATCATCTGCAAACAGAATGTCCTTTAAAAGAACCGACTAAGATGTTGATCGTAAATCTGATTTTCAGAGGAAATGCTCACCAGAGGCTGGGATTCGGACATGCTTTGTTAACTCAAGAGGTTTAATGGCCTTTATTTTGAAAGTGGCGAGATAAAAGAAACTCGGGTAGAGAGAGGGGGGAAGACACGCAGTAAAGAGCGACAGGCCGGGAATCGAACCTGCACAAGGGCGATATCCTCTGAATATGGTGCACCTTGGGTTAGGGTTAGCATGACTGCATGTTTTACACACAAAGACAGAGTGTGGAATTTTAATCAAGCTAAACTGAACAATAGTTTATTAATCCCCAAAGGGAAATTACATAATTACAATGTAAATTACTGAAGAAAATATGTAGAAAAGTGAAAAAAAGGGTTATCATGAGAATGAATTGGTGGATGGTACGTTTTGTGTTTGTCGCATGGCAACCACTGGGGTGATGACATCACCTGCAGCATCGGCAGGTACCACAGGTACCAATAGATGGAGCGATGGATACTAAAGCCTAGTTTATGCTCCATTTTCATACGTTCATAAAGCTGTCCGTTCCAAAACACCCCTCACACCCCAATGTGTCACTTGCGTTTGTATGGTCAACTATTGATGTGAACTAACAGTGAATTGAACAGACCACTCAACAAAAGTCTAACTGTCAACAGAGAGCTAATTTCTTTCATTTTACCCATGTGCATAACGATTGATGAGCCTTATTTTCAATACTTCAGGATGTCCACAAATTAATTTAATGATTGACTCTATACTGCCCCCCATGACCTCCGGACGTATTCCTTTGTTTTGTGCATATTTTTAAGAAAGACAGACAAAATAATCAAAGGACACAGACAAAAGCTCCGTCGGTCTCTGCATCTGCGTCAAAAGTTGAGCATAAAATGCTTTTAACATCCTGCAGTGAAACATCTGGGCTTCAGAGATGCTCCTTCAGTCACGTTCAGGATTACAGCTTCTGTTGTTAACAAGCACTACAGGACTTCTGGCTGCTATTAATCCTTATCATTCTTATTAACTTTTAAATAGACATTTAAAAAATCAAAAATCTCAGACCATGAAAAGATCACAACAAAGAATGCAAACGTTAGGATTTACTATTTATTTTAGACAGTGATCAGTCATAACGACTTCAACCACAAATGGATTCATGGAGAGAAGTTCAGAGAAGTTCAGAGAAGTTCAGAGAAGTTCAGACTTGAAGTCTGGTCCAGTAAGGTCTGGTTAAAAGGATCAGGTCATAGGAGCAAAGACTATAACAATGTCAGTGTTGGAAATATAATGGAAATACCCTCATAACCAGATCAAAGTTTGGATATTTGGACACTTTGTGTAAAACTTGTTCCACAGACATTTCTGGCTTCCTTAAAAACTTAAGCAAGACATCCATAAGCAACTGTTGATGCTTCTTATTGAAGTCCACAGTTCATACATGCAGGTCTGCAGGGTTCAGAAATGTTGGTGAACCACACCACCAGTGACCCTCGGACTACCAGTGTCCCTCGGTTTTTTAAAGATTTTTAAAATTTCTTTTGAATCAAATCTTTGCTGTTCATGATTTTGTCATATTTGTTTATCACTTTGTTTATTTACTTTTTAATTATTGACTCTATACTGTAAACCTAGGATTGCAAGTGACCCTAGATTACCAGTAACCACCAGTGACCCTCGGACCATAAGTGAGCCTCAGACCATCAGTGTCCATCGGACCACCAGTCACTGTCCCTGGTGTTTTAGGATCAGAAGGTGAAGATGTTTCTACATGAATCCAGCTGCTTTTGTCTTGCAGGCTCAGTTTTACCTTTGCAGATGGGCTCAGTATCATTCCAGTATGGATCCCTGGCACTGATACACTCGATAACAGGCGGGCCTTGCTCTAGGGAGTGACCCGGATCACAAGTAAACTGGACCACAGCCCCAACTCCGTACAACGGATCCGTGGTGGTGAAGTTTCCATTCTGGAGGTACGGCTCATAGCAGTGGCCGCGCTCGAAGGCTGGAAATAGTCAAAGGAGAATAAGTCTAAAATGAATGTCTTATTAATATCCCAAATCCGGAAGCGTTGGGACAACGTAGAAAGTGCAAGTCCTCACCAACTTAATTTCATCGAACATCCATTTATTATTTCACATCTGCAACACATTTCAAAAGAAGTTGGTATGGACCAATTTAGCGCTAGTGATGAAGGAAAGGAAAAAAAGGATTTCAAAGAGGTGGACACCCATACATCCAGTACTCGAGTTGTAAAAAAGAAATCAGGGGGGATGGTGGATTTTATCATATGGGGACAGATAATTTGTGCTGATTACAAATAATATAATATATTACAAATAATAGCACTGACCAAAACACCTGCAGAAATACTGCAGGAATGACATAGCAGCAGTTAAATGCAGCCTTCTGTAAGCTTTAAATATCCACTGGGCTTACATCAAATACATCAAAACACAACAATAAAAAACAGTTTTCTGAACTTATCAATATGACTCTGTCCTTCACAGGATAAGTAAAATGGATCACTGCAAAAACTCAAAATCTTAACAAGAATATTTGTCCTATTTCTAGTTAAAATGTCTCATTTTAGTAAAGAAATCTCATTACACTTAAAACAAGACTCATCACTGGAAAAAACAACAATTTTCACCTGTTTCAAGTAGATTTTCACTTAAAATAAGTAGAAAAATCTGCCAGTGGAACAAGATTTTTTTTGCTTGTAATGAGAAGATAAATCTTGTCCCACTGGCAGATTTTCCTACTTATTTCAAGTGAAAATTTACTTGAAACAGGTGAAAATTGTCAAATAAGTTATTTTTCTGGTGATGACTCTAAATGTTGAAATAGCAGTAAAACCACATTCATTGATGAAATGACATAAGGGATGGAAAGGGGGGATGGCAGTTTTACAGGGGGGATGATTTGGACCGTTTTTATTTCAGGGGGGATGCCATCCCCCCTCATCCCCCCTCAACTCCAGTACTGCATACATCCCTCAGATGACCCCGAATTAAGAACTATTGTTTATCTATAGCTGATAGAACCCTATGGACAAGGGTTACCATGGAAATCTTTTGTCAACACTACCATACAGTGATATATTCACAAATGACACCTAAAGCTTTACTGTGGAATAAAGAAGCCTTATGAGGTATCTAGGATGAACCATCACCATGGAAACATGCATTGCATATACTGACAAGTACCACAAGGCTCTGTTTGAGGACCTGCGCTAAAAGAATGAAGGGAGTGCTGGAAGGAAAATGAAGGAACATTGGAAACAAGGTAGGAAAGAAGAGAGGAAGAAATTAAAAAGAGAAGAAATGAAGGAAACTATGAGATACAGAGAGGACTGGAATAGAGAGAAAGAAGAAGGAAGAGAAAGTTAAGTAGAGGACATAAAGAAATTAAGAAAGGAAGGAAGGAAGGAAGGAAGGAAGGAAGGAAGGAAGGAAGGAAGGAAGGAAGGAAGGAAGGAAGGAAGGAAGGAAGGAAGGAAGGAAGGAAGGAAGGAAGGAAGGAAGGAAGGAAGGAAGGAAGGAAGGAAGGAAGGAAGATTATTTATTTATTCATCCATTTGTTGATGCTCCAGAGCAACAGACTGCCAGAATATCTACTTTACTACTACTTTAATAGTCCTAAATCCAATGGCACTAGAAGTGGGGTACTTTATTTGTCTACATGTTTCCTGTTTTGTACTATTTGTCCCGTTTCTCTGATTCTAAACCCTACTAGTATCAGATCATTTTTATGATGTTTTCAAATTATCTTAGATTAGATTAGGGTCCCACCAATTAAGCAGCAGATACAGTTTTTGACCGCAGGTGTAATGATATTGCACATCGGCGTAGAAGATGACGCTGGCAAACACAGACAGATCAGAACATCCATACAAGTGTCCAGACACACACACACACACACACACACACACACACACACACACACACACACACACACACACACACACACACACACACACACACACACACACACACACACACACACACACACACACACACACACTTTTCACCTTCAAAGCGGATGTTGAATCCCGTGTTGTGGTTGGGCTGGTCGGTGATGAACTGGATCCTCACCGCTGGACCTTCACTGATCACTCCTTCGAAGGGAATCTGTCCGCCGCGACCCGAGTCAAAGAGAACGACAGAGCTGGCATCCAGGCCGCTCCACAACACCAGCCTGCAGGGATGGGTTAGGGTTAGGGCTGAGAGTTCAGCTGCATTCATCAGTGATCTAGAAAAGACATCACTTTTACGGCTCCAACTTCTGGAAGACAACAGTATAATAAGAAAAGCTGGAGTTCCTCTATTGACCACTAGGCACTCGCTCCATAAGTGAGTCGATCAATAGCTTTAATTATACAAGGAAACAAATCTACAAATGTATGTATAAGGGTTGTGGTCTTTTGCCTGGGGGCCGGCACAGCCGAGATATATGTCACTTTTGCTGCTTAGCGCTGTATTGACCTCTGATATGTGAATAAACACCTAACAACACATAATCATTCATTTTTTAAATGTTTTATTGTGTTAATTCTACTACCAGACCAACTTTATCGTCACTTTGCCGTACATACAACTATAATGTGGACAAAATGAGAAGACGTTTCTCTCGGGTTCAGTCATAATTACAAAAAACAGTATTTATGATCTAAAACACACACACACACACACACACACACACACACACACACACACACACACACACACACACACGGACACCTCCACAAGCCACACTGCCGTAAAACAGGGTAACAGACTCCGCCCAGTTTAACAAAAAAGGGAGGTCTTGATGTAAATGTTTTCCAGCAGCTCAGCTCCTCCGGCGTGGATCAGCTGAAGGAGCTGGGAGCCACGATGGATCATTTCAGGACCCTTCCAGGCAGAACGTGGACCTAGTAAGTCGGGAACACCCGAATGCAGTTCTGACCCGGTCGAGGTGCTCCCGGCGAAGTCCTACTAGTCCTGATTTCACTTCTAGTAGTCCTGGTTTCAGTTCTACTAGTCCTCGTTTCAGCTCTGCTAGTCCTGGTTTCAGTTCCGCCAGTCTTAGTTTTAGTTCTACTAATCCTGGTTTTAGCTCTGCTCGTTCTGGGTTTACTTCTACTAGTCCTGGTTTCAGCTTTAATATTCCTGCTTTCAGTTTCACATGTCATGGTTTCAGCTCTGCTAGTCCTGGTTTCAGTTCCGCCAGTCTTAGTTTTACTTCTACTAGTCCTGGTTTCAAATCTGCTATTCCTGGTTTCAGCTCCTATTCCTGGTTTTAGTTCTGATAATCCTGGTTCCAGCTCTGCTAGTAGTTTCTCCCATTTCCTCCCACAGTCCAAAAGCATGCATGTATGTGGTTTATTGATGATTCTCAACTGTCCACCGGGTGGGTGGTTGTTAGTCTTTATGTGCTCTGTAATGGACTGGAGACCTGTCCAGGTGAAGAACTGCCATTCACCACAATAGAGCTGGGATAGCCCTGAATAGGAAAGAGAGGATATATATGATGGGTGGATGGGTATGTCAAGAACAGGGGTCGGCAACCCGCGGCTCTAGAGCCGCATGCGGCTCTTTAGCGCCGCCCTAGTGGCTCCCTGGAGCTTTTTCAAAAATGTTTCACCTTTTTTTTTTTCCTTTTTTTCTTAATTTTTTCTTTTTTTCTTCTTTTTTTCCTTTATTTCTTTCTTCTTTTCTTTCTTCTTTTTAATCTCGACATTTCAACTTTTTAACTTTTTTCTCTAAATTTTGACTTTTTTCTCGACATTTCAACTTTTTTCTCGACATTCCAGCTTTTTTCTCAACATTTTCACTTTTTTCTTAACATTCCAGCTTTTTTCTCAACATTTTGACTTTTTTCTCGACATTTCGACTTTTTTCTTGACATTCCAGCTTTTTTCTCAACATTTCGACTTTTTTCTCAACATTTCGACTTTTTTCTCGACATTCCAGCTTTTTTCTCAACATTTCGACTTTTTTCTCAAGATTGTACTTCAAAATTAATCTCGACATTTCGACTTTTTTCTCGAAGTGCATAATGAAAAAAAAAATCTTCCCCAAGTTATAACTAATATAGAAAAATGCAGCATGTGTTGTCTTCATTCTAAGGCTGATACACGACTTTTCATTCATTGCGGCTCCAGACATATTCGTTTTTTGTGTTTTTGGTCCAATATGGCTCTTTCAACATTTTGGGTTGCCGACCCCTGGTCTAGAAGCTCATTTGACCTCTTTTTTTGTCTTGTTGTGTCCTTTTTTGACCCTGTGAGACTCTGATGATTCCACATCCATCCTCCAGTTATAAGATGCTGGTGGGGACTCCTACCTCTCAGTCGGTCCCAGGACTAGCCTCTCTAGGTGCAGGTGCAGCCTCTGGTCTTTGGGGGCCTCCAGGGACCAGGAGCAGGATCGATCCAAGGTGGCATTGGGCCCATGGTGGGGAGAAGGGGACAGCACCCTCCCTATGGAGGCGTTTTTCACCGTTCCTCCACAAAGAGCTACAGAGGAGACATCCGTGAGTTGTTTTTGGGGAAACAGTCACTCACCACAGGTTCCAACAGATCCTGCACACTGACCCTTGCAGCTGGGCTCCTTGCCGGTCCACACCGGCAGGGAGGAGTTGATGCAGGTGAGCGTCGGTGCCCCCTGCAAGTGGTACCCCATGTGGCAGTGAAAGCGGGCGACGCCCCCAGGTAGAAGGTCCAGCACCGACACCTCTCCAAAGTGAGGTCTCTTTGGCAGTGAGCAGCTCAGCTTGAAGACTACGGGAAAAGAGAAAGAGAGATGTATCCACTTTTATGAACTGACGTAAGGGATGTAAGGTGAAACATCTACAAGGAAATAAAAGTCCAGGGGCCGGATTCACCAATATGTTTTTAAGAACGATCTTAAGAAATGTCTTCATAGATCAGTTCATAAGAAAGTTCTTAAGTGCAATTCCTCAATATTTTCTTAAGAACCGTCTTAAGAGCTGTCATTTCTTACGAATTTCTTATTTTTCCTACTTAAGAACTTCTTAAAATATGTCATTGCATTGCACGCGCCAACAAACAACATTTATACAGGTAGTTTGCGTCTTAACCGTCAGTCACTCACTAAACATGGAGAAGGAGAAAAAGAGATGCAGGAACTTTTCAAGGTTATGGTGGAGGAGGAAGTCACGTGAGGAAGACCTGGGAAATGGCTGCGTTTTAGATAAGCTCCTGCTCTCCGCCGACAACGGATGAAACTAATGTATATACACTCTCCGTGGAAGTTTATTTGATGTCATAAATAGTCGGTACTCCTGTAAAGGCAAAGTTACACGAAGTTGCGCAGGTCTGAACCGCAAAATGAACCAGAAAAAACGAAGTTTACAAATGCGCTTGACTTCAGCTACCATGCAGGCTAACCCTGCTAGCCCCACCTGCAGTGAAGCTTCACCGAGGAACAACATGGGGGATATCCTTGCGGAGATCTCGAGGATGAGCTCGACTCTGAATAAGGTGGCGAGTGATGTGTCAATGATTAAATCAGACACGACAGAACTAAAAACCACAGTGAGTGCTTTGCAAACACGGCTTGACGAGGTGGAAAGTCGTATTTCTGATGTGGAAGATAGTAACGCTGGCATGATTAATGAAAATAAAGTGCTGAGACAAAGGGTGGATCAACTTTGGAACCGCGTGGATGACCATGAAAACCGAGGAAGACGTAAAAACATCAAACTGATTGGACTGAAAGAAGGAAAGGAAATGGGTAATGCAATGAATGACTACATAAAGAAAATACTGAACGAAGGACTGGGGCTGCAGGGGGAGGAATATGAGATCGAGAGGAGCCACAGAAGTGGAGGACCCAGGTCGGGCGACAACCAACCGCCGCGGGTGATACTGGTGAGGTTTCTGCGATACACGGCCCGGCAGAAAGTTTTGGCAGCCGCGAAAAAAGAGAGAGGGATACGGTGGGAGGACTGCACTCTCTCAATTTACGAGGATATGACCAAGGAGCGCTCCGACCTGCGCAGACGGTTCTCCCCAATAATGAAAGCCCTGTGGGATCATCAGGTGAAACACACGCTGGCACACCCGGCGATTCTGAGGTTTACATGGAAGGGGAAAAGACTGGGCTTTGTCGACCCAAAGAAAGCTGAGGTCTTTGTCCGGGATAACATCCAAAGCACGGGGAATGACTGACTGTTTGACGTGAATATGAAGGAGAGTGGAACTTTATTTTGAAGGCTCGGCGGAGGCGGAGACTCTGGAGCGCTGCTGTTCCCGGACGGTGGGAGGGAGGAGCAGACCGTCTTCAGGACCTACACGGACCGGAATCCTTTTGAGCCCAAGGCTTATTACACTGTCATGTTCGTTTTAAGGGCGGTGTATTTTGAGTTAATATTATTTTTTACTATGTGTGTTCCTGTTCTGGGACAATGTTTCTGGAGGCACTTTTATTTTTTCCTTTTTTTATTTTTTTATGACTACAGGAGTAAGGCATTAATATGTGTGGAAGTAATGAGAGACAGTATCATGCAAAAGTTTAAGGGGAGACAAAGGTTTACACACTCTGGGAATAATGAATAATGGGCATATAAATGTAGTTACATGGAATATCAATGGCTGTAGCACACCAATTAAACGCAAAAAAATACTAATTTATCTTAAATCTAAGGGCACAGATATTGCATATATCCAAGAAACGCATTTCAGGGACCAAGATGAAGCTTTAAAAATGAAACGGGATTGGGTCGGTCATGTCTTTCATAATTCAGTATCAAGTAAGAGCTGTGGGGTAGTTATCCTGGTCAACAAAAAACTGAATTTTACTGTAATAAATCAGTTTAAGGACTCTCATGGACGTATCCTAGTGGTGGAGGCACTAATTAATGGAGTTAAAGTCGTACTTGGCAACTTATATGCGCCGAACAGAGAAAACACACAATTTTTTCATGAGGTCAATAAAATACTGGCTGATACAGATGGTCAGATTATTCTAGGTGGAGATTTCAATCAAACATTAGATGATCACTTGGATCGCAGTAATGTCAGAACAAGGACATCCTCCAGAGACGGAACAGCTTTAGATACTTTACAGAAAGAGCTGGGTTTGACAGATATTTGGAGACTCGTAAATCCGAAAAAACGGGAATACACATTCTACTCTCACGCTCACAGATCCTATTCACGAATAGATTTTTTCTTGGTTGCCAGCTCACTTGTTGACCTCGTAATAGACTGCAATATAGGGGTTAAAGCAATAACAGACCATGCACTGGTCGAATTACATATAAATTTACAATCTACTAAAGGTAAAACTGGGAGGTGGAGGTTAAATGTAAGTTTATTGCAGGATGAACAGTTTGCTACAAAACTTGGTGAGGATATCAGAGTGTTTTTAGATATTAATAGAGGATCAACAGAAAGATTAGCTACTGTTTGGGATGCACTCAAAGCGTTCATTAGAGGGAAATGTATGGCTTATGGTTCCTGGAAGAAAAAGGACAACAAAGAAAAAGTACAACAATTGGAAAAAGAAATAGGTAAATTGGATAAGCAACTTGCTGAACAATATAATGAAGAATGTTTCAGAAACATCTGCAAACTAAAATTTGAGTTACATGAAATATACAATAAAAAAGCAGAGTATTCGCTATTTAGGCTCAAAACAAATTTTTATGAAAATGGTGAAAAAACTGGACGATTATTGGCAAGACAATTGAAACGTCTGGACTCAACTAACACTATTACAGCAATTAGAAAAGATGATAAACTAATCACTTCAGCCAAAAACATAAATGAAGTTTTCAAAAACTTTTATGAAGATTTGTATACGACTTCATGTTCAGCTAGTGAAGAAGACTTGAACCTTTTCTTCCAGAAGGTAGAGCTGCCACAATTGTCTTCAGAGGAAAAGGATAGTCTGGATGCTCCCATTACGGAAGCTGAAGTTAGAACCGCAATTAAGGGTATGAAACCTGGTAAGTCACCTGGTACAGATGGTTTCCCGGCGGAGTATTATAAGAAATATATTGATATTCTTTGCCCATTTCTCACGGAGGTTTTACATGAAGCGTTTCAATATGGTTCACTCCCAGAAAGTCTTAACCAGGCTATTATATCACTGATACCAAAGAAAGATAAGGATTCAACGGACCCAGCCAATTATAGACCTATAAGCCTAATAAATGTTGATTGTAAAATATTGTCCAAGACATTAGCACGGAGACTAGATTTGGTTCTACCTAAAATTATTCACAAAGACCAAGTTGGATTTATAAAACACAGATCTTCATCTGATAACATGAGGAGACTGTTGCATTTAATTTGGATGAACAAAACTAACCCTCACCCTGTTTCAGCCATATCACTTGATGCTCAAAAAGCTTTTGATAAGGTGGAATGGGCTTTTTTATTTGCAACTCTTTCAAAATTTGGGTTTGGTGATGGTTTCTGCAGATGGATTAAAGTCTTATATTCCAGCCCTAAAGCGGCAGTTTTTACTAATGGGATAATATCTCAGTTTTTCGATATATCTAGGTCTACTAGACAGGGGTGCAGTTTAAGTCCATTATTGTTCACAATTTTTTTAGAACCTTTGGCCACGTCGATCAGAGCAGAGCCGAGAATTAAGGGTGTCATTGGAGGTGGCAGGGAGCATAAATTATTTCTTTATGCTGATGATATTTTGGTACTGAGTCGGGATCCAGACAATTCTGTGTCGGTTTTGCTAGAAACTATTGAAGCATATTCTAAAGTGTCCGGTTACTGTATCAATTGGCAAAAATCAGAAGCTATGCCAGTGTCTCAAACATGTTCACATAATCAGTTATCAGGTTTTAATTTCAAATGGCTACCAAAGGGGATGAAATATTTAGGCATAGAATTAGATACAGATATAAGGGAAATTATGACCACTAATATGGAAAAAGTACTAAACAAAATTAAAACTAATGTGGATAATTGGACTAAATTACACTTGACTCTATGGGGGAAAATAAATGCAATAAAAATGGTTGTGGCACCACAAATAAATTACCTAACTGGGATGATACCCATATGCATTCCAAAGCAACTATTAGTTAGGTATGACAAAATGATAAAACAATTTCTTTGGGAAGGAAAAAAGCCAAGAATTCGTTTGGATAAATTGTTTGAGTCCAAAAAGAGAGGAGGTTTATCATTGCCAAACATAAAATATTACAGTGTTGCCTTTGAGATGTCCAAGCTTACAGGACACTGGGATGAAGCTGGTGCGGATCTGGACTGGGTCCTGATTGAGCGGGAACTCACCTCCCCCTTTAAACCTATAGAGGCTCTAGCACAAACAGTTAAAAATGGGAAAAATAAGGAGAACAACCCTATTCTAGGACATTCCAAAGCTGTTTGGCAGGAGGTGCATAAGAGATGTAAGATTTCTCAGTTTACTCAAAAATATGCGTCCATATGGCACAATCCAAAAATAAAAATAGAAAGACAGCCTATCTATTGGGCCCAGTGGTTAAGAAAAAACATCAGAATAATAAATGATTTATTTGAAAATGGCAATTTTCTTTCATATCTTAGACTTAAAGAAAAATTTAATCTAGAGGGCAGGGACCACTTTTGGAAGTACTTACAAATTAGACACTGTGTTAAAAAGGTGGTTACTGTTGGTCAGGACAGAAGTCCAATTGAATGCTACTTATATTTACCCAAATTACATCATAAGGCTTCAAGATGGTATGCTATGTGTCCCTGGACAAATAATAATGGTTGTAATAATCTCAAGAAGGTATGGGAGAAGGATCTGTCTTGTACACTGGATGAAAAAACATGGGGGGGGATTCTTTCCAACACCGAAGAATACATAAGAGAAGCTAGAGGCAAATTTATTCAATATAAGTTAATCCATAGATATTATTTTACACCATCAAGACTTAACAGAATGGGACTAATTGATAATGATTTATGCTGGAAGTGTGGGGTAGAAAGGGGCACTTTTATGCATGCATTATGGGAATGCTCTAAGATCCTCCCCTTATGGGAAAAAGTGATAGAATGTATGAGTAAATCCTTAAATTGTGAACTTCCCAGATCACCAAGACTATGTCTCCTTGGAGACAGAACGGTGGTACCTTTGTTGGACAAATATTGTTTTAGAATAGTAAAAACTGGCCTCATAACATGTGCACGGACTATTCTGAGGTGCTGGAAGGAACCACAAGCCCCCACACTGAGTATGTGGAAAACACAGATGATGGAGACGGTGGCGTGTGAGAAGATGCTGGGAAGATTAAACTGTGAAAATGATATGGTAAAAGAAAAATGGAATACTTTTGGTAGACAGATGTGTTAATTTGACTTACTTACCTGTCTGTCTTAATTTTAGTTAATTTATTTTTAGATTTTTCAACTTTACTTTTTTCTTTTCTTTTTTTTTTTTTTTTTTTTTTCTATTAATATAATTTGTTTTGTTTTTTGCTATTTTTGACCTCCATGATGTCTGTGGTGTTTGATGTTCGTTTTGTGTGTTGCAATAATGAAAAAATAATAAAAACTTTTAATTAAAAAAAAAAGGTTATGGTGGAGGAGATTAATGTGCAAAAAAAATACTATTGGGGAAAATTAATAATAATTAACTACCACGCTAACTAACATGCTAACAAACAGTTAACAGGCTCTTTGTGTAATTAATTACAAAGTATATCCTCAAACTATGACCTACTAGTCTAAACTTGTCTAAAATGTGTTGAAAAAGGTGATATTAGAGTTTTACCTTTTCACAGAAGAAATTTTAAGACAGGTCAAGGTTGTCTTAAAGTTAAGAAAAAAGTCAAGAACAAATTTGAGAACTTTTATTTCAAGAATACCATTTATTCTTAAGTTTTTTCTTAAGAAGAAACTTAAGAAGAAAGTTGAGAAAATACTTAAGAACTTTTTTGGAGAATATGACTTATTCTCTTTTTTCTTCTTAAGACTGAACTTAAGAAAAAAATGACACTTAAGAAGATTTTTTTTCTTAAGAATGTTTTGTGAATCCGGCCCCAGTTCTCTTTTTTCATGCCATTTTTAGGTTTATGTTACTGTGGCAGAGTGGAGGAGCTGCAGCCACTCAGGCTGACGGGACACAGCTGTGGCCCGTCAACTTCTCCACCCTGCCAGCCTTATAAAGAGGACTGAGGAGTCTGCTGAGGTTGGTCAGACTGAAGCTGGAGCTGTGTGAAGGAGCTGAAGCTTGTGCACGTGTGTCCTGGGTGTTTGGATCTGAGAATAAAACAGTTCTGCACTGAAACTCCGTGTCCTCTCTGTCCTGTCGGTCGGGCCCGTAGCACTAGCCTTGCTACAGTTACACAATAACATTTTGTCTTCTCAGAATCCTGAACGTTTTACAGACGGCATTGACATTGTCACCCGCCACCACCCAGACTAGCATGTTAGCTCTGTTCAGGGGCTGCTCACTGTCGCAGCCATGGGGAGGAGCTTGAGCTGGAGCTGACAGTGACGCGTGTCGCCTCCTCTGCCTTGAGTTTCCAGTCGGGCAGACGCAGCATGCAATATGTGATGTTGTTCATCTGAAGTGGTATTTACACTTTAAGACCTGGTTGACTTTAACTGTGAGGCTGTTTAATGTGGCTGAGGTGTTGTTTGGTTCCTGGTTCAAGGTTTTGGTCCAGTTGTGCTCCTCTGTCGTGTAAAACAGTCGACTTCAACGGCTTTCATAAATGGACACTCCTGATCCCTGTTTCAGTTTGGAATATATTTAAATGCTAGCTCGAGAAATGAAGGAACAGTAGGCACATTTTAATTGAATAATCTTAGTAAGCTGTGTGGGATAATACACGTTGCCTCTTTATTTTTCCTTTCATCACGCTCAGATTTTTCTCTCCAAAGACATTCTAATGTCAATCAGCGCTATTCTGCAGCCCAGCAGTGATTTAAAAGGATTAAATGGCTTTGATTAATGGCACAGGTGGATGCTTCCTCCTCTCGGTCCATGTCACATCCATTACATGCTGGCATGCTGAAACACACACTGAGCAACCTCCAGAGTCTCAGCGTCCTACGAGACCAGAGTCAATTAATCAGACCTCTAATCAGCTAATTCACACAACAGATTCAATCAAAACGCTCAATGACAAGACTTCTGATTATGATGCTAGCATTTATACAAATGGAAAACAGACCCGAAGTCTTTAATGAGATGATGAAAATGTAGTAAACATCACAATCCACTGAGTTTTTATGTAATGAGCCAGTCTTAATAATAAAGAGCAGCCAGGTCCTGCTCATCATCAACCCTTTACAAACCCATCATCATCAAGTGTGCAGACCTCCATAGAAGACATCAGCAATGGTCTCAGAGATGCACAGATCCGTCTAGAAAGGCTTATAAAAGTCTTCCAAATACAAACTACACAAGAAACCAGAGCTGCAGCTCAGCAACCAAAGCGTTTCAATGTTTCCATTAGCGAGGATTCTGGGTAAAACCGGCAGTCAAATGAGTTGTGGTCACATGATTTATGTTCACGGGAGAGAGCTGAACGTAATCTAGAAATCCAGATCAGTGTCTGCGAGGATGTTCCTGTCGGCCGACCACCCGGAAATGGTCCTGATGCCACTGTTGAAGAGCCCGAAAAATCTCCCCAGAACCCCCGCTAGTGGAAACTCACCTAATTAAGGTTCTGGAATGATCTGGTCAAAGTCCAGACCTGAATCTGGTCAATCTGGACCTGAACCTGGTTGAGATAATGTGTGTAGAAGGGAACCTTCATAAACCTCAAGCGACGCTGGAAAGAAGTAGTAATCACTGCTTCAAAGTTTTGCTGCTTGATCTCCAACAGATTCAGGGAGTACTTAATAACATGATCTTTTTAATTTCTATCTACTCTTTAGTCGAATAAAGAGCAGGTCTCCTACCTTTGTTCATCTTCATCCTACCTTTTCTGTCCAAGAGGCCGCCAATATTTTAACAACAGAATTATCCCACATCTATAGTTGGCTTAAGAAATCTTGTCTCACCCTAAACACCAAGAAAACCGTCTGCATGTATTTCTCAAAAACACCGAAAGTCATATCCCACTCTGGTATTTTCTTAGGAGGAGAGGAGCTTGAAGTCGTAAAAGAGTTCAAGTATTTAGGAGTCATCCTAGACTCTACCCTCTCCTTCAAGAGTCACGTAAACAAAATTACAAAAACGGTGAAATTTAACCTTGCAAACTTTAAATCAATTAGACCCTCATTAACAACTGAAGCAGCCAGAGTCTTTATGCACGCAATGGTGTTATCCCATATTGAATATAGCTTCACAAACTAGTCTTTTACCAACAAAACCATGCTCAACCAGGCGGAATCTTTGTATAAGAGAGCGATAAAAATACTGGACAAAAAACCCATAACACATCATCACTGTCAGATACTTAAAAAATATCAACTCCTTAGTTTTGACAACCTCACTACTTTTAAATATGCCTGTGCTACATTCAAGATCCTAAAAGGTTTAGCACCGCCCCCACTGTCTGTCTACATAAGACAAAACGAAAACGCTAGCCATACAACCAGGGCAACCTCCAGAGGTGATTGCATAATCCCATTCAGACGCACTGCACAGGGGCAGACCGTACTGTCAGTCGAGGGAAGCCGCATCTGGAACTCATTACCTGTCGTAGTAAGGGACTGCAACACATTTGCCACATTCAAGAACAGCTTAAAGAAATGGCTATTAAGTAAACAGGACTGTAACCATGACCCTCGGTAAAGATTCATTTGTCACCTTGTCACTTTACTGCATAATAACATCATAGTGTTAATAATGCACTTTGCCACTTTATTTAAACACTGACAATCTGATTGTAAACAAGAGGTGATGCTTCATGCCATCACCTCTTGGTTTGCTATTTTTTTTAATGTAAATGATTACTCAGCTGACTAGTAATTATCTACCTCTTCTTACTTTTTTTTTTTTTTTTTTTTCCTACCCTCTCACCCCTCCCCAGTTATGTTGTACTTCATGTCCCTTTTTTTTCCTTTCTCTTCTCCTTCCGGCCCCATCTCCACAATCTGTTTACCCTACAACTGGCATAGAACCTTAAATTCCACAACCGAACAATACATATGATCTGGTTTTGCATTGCTGCAGCCCATTCCATCTTCACTCCCCCCTCCCCTTCCACCCTCCTTCTCTTTCCCCCATTATAGCACTTTAACTTTAAACCCTCAGCACTTTAATCGTAACCAGCACTTTAATTTGCTCTGGCACTTTACCGCCTAAACTTTTAACTGCTAAATGTGAAATGTGTGTAATGTATTCACTATTGCAATATATGTAAATGTCTAAGATCGTGTTAGTAAGATTGATGTGTCAGGTTGTTCTCCTGTTCCTTCTATCTTAAATAGAAGCAAAATAACAAGAACAGAAACTTTTTGCACGCTATATTTGTATTTGTTCCAACTTGTTGTTTAACTTGTCTTTCTTTTATATTTTTAGCCGGGGGACTGCCAATGGAAACTAGCTCTGTAGCTAAAATTGGGTGCATTTGCATTTTTAATTCTAAATGTATATGAATGTACACTGTCCCTTCCCAAATAAACTGAATTGAATCTGAGGTTTTGTTTGTCTAACACCAGGATGAGTTTCATCATGTGTTTACAACAGATATGGTGGCTCCACGTCTTTTGTGATGTCATGGGGATGTCTTTGGACTCACTCTGGTAGTGCAGCTGGAAGAATCCCACGCTTCCCTCTGGGGACGAGCAGTAGTAGACAGACAGAGTGTTGGTGGGGCTGCGGATCACCTGACCTTCCACTAGCAGTGTGTGATTGGCCAGAACCAGCAGGGCGCCTCGCTCATCCACGCCTCTGATGGACAGCTGCTCACCGTCTGACAGGTTCACACTCTTCACCTGAACACACAGTAGCGTCCGGATCCAGACTTGCAGGTTTAAATGTTCAACTTTCAAGCAGAAATAAACATCCTTACAGTCCGGAACAAAAACATTTTTGGTTGCCGCGGTTACATTTCAGATCCATGACAACTTTATGGGGGAATTTGAAGAAAAATTAAATTAAGCAATGCAGTTATGTATAATTAGGGGTGTGGTCTTTGGATTGCTGGGCAGCACAGCCAATGACTAGCTGTCGTCACCCTAACAGAAAATAATTGTTCATATTTTAAAGATGTTGTTAATTTTCCTACCAGACGACCGAGACCGGTTCTGGGTTGCCCTGGAAGAGGCTGAGGGTGAAGCTGAGCTAAGAACAAACAGCTTTGATCATTTCTGGTTTCACCACTGAAACCACACTTGACATGAGTGGTCCTGTCAGGGTGTTTTCAGACCTGTGGCCCGTTTGTTTTGTTCCGATTCAGGGGCTAAATCGATACAGTTGTTTCGTTTCTCGTTTGTGGCGTTTGTGTTCACAAGGCAAACATCTGTAGCGGTTCAAAGCTGTTAACAAATGCCATGCGCGATCCAACTGTTCTGTCATTGGTCAGAAAAGAACGCGGAAGGAGTTTCCTCTTCCGTACTCCGGGAAAAACAACAATGGTTATAAAGCCCCTTTCACAGAGCGAAAGCAAAGCACAGACCACCGCCGGCTTTCCCATTCATTTGCCGCCGAGCTTGGCGGCGGGCGAGCTGGCGCCTGCCGCAGGGTTTGCGCTGCGCAAACCCTGCCCGAATTGAACATTTTTTAATTTCATCGTGCCGCGCTGTGACGATATGGAGGATTTTTTGTGCCAAAATTAAATAAATAAATACATCATTAATTAATTAAAATGGGAATTAAATATATCATTAATTAATTAAATGTGTCATTAATTAATTAAAATTAGAATGAAATATGTCATTAATTAATTAAAATACAATTCATTTTAAGTAAAGATATATATTTATTATTTCAGCATTTAATTAATTAATGACACATTAGTGCAGTGGATTCCACTAGATTTGTGTTAGCTCCGCCCACTGAGTTTGACGAGTGAAACTGACAGTTTTACATTTACATTTCATGATTCAGCAACACGAAATCATTAATTAAATGTGTCATTAATTAATTAAATGCAGTTTTACATTTCATGATTCACACGCAACACAAAATCATTAATTAAATGTGTCATTAATTAATTAAATGCTGAAATAATAAATATATATTTTTACTTAAAATGAATTGTATTTTAATTAATTAATGGCATATTTCATTCTAATTTTAATTAATTAATGACACATTTAATTAATTAATGATATATTTCATTCCCATTTTAATTAATTAATGATGTATTTATTTATTTAATTTTGGCACAAAAAATCCTCCATATGACGAAATCTCGGCACGTCCAATAGGAGAGAAGGTGGTGGAGGTTCTGCGCCGACTCTTCTCTTTGCGCCGCGGTAGCACATACACATGAATGGAGTTGTGTCGGTTGCTGTGTGGATCATGTTCTCACTCCAAATAAAAAAAACGAACCGCTCCACGTCTCGAATGGAAGCGAGCCGGGACCACCTCTCCTAGGCGATCTCGGCTCGCTTGTTTTGTGCCGCATCCGAGCGCGATTGCTGTGTTCACATATACCAAACGATCCGATCTTTAGGGGGAAACGCTCCCTGTTCCGGAACAACTGCTCCAAACGGGACAGGTATGAAAGCTCCCTTAAACAGCTCACCGGTTCCTCCAGCATGGATCAGCTGGAGGAATCCAGAACCCCAGCAGATACTTTCATCCCAACCGGATCTGCTGGAACCTGCAGTAAATCAGGCCGCGACACCAGTGACAGCGTACAGATGCTGATGATGGGTATGTGGCCGGCAGGACCCGGCAGAGCTCCGCCGGTCCTTGTATCCATTCTGGACATTATCTCAGTGAAATGAAGATGTTTTTGACAGATTTGATCACACTGAATGTGGAACAATATAAAGTAGCATCATGGGTTAGTATAAGCTAAGTCAGCCAAGCTAAAATAGCTAACAGTGATTGACATGTGGTGGGGGGCATGTTCCAGCTGACTTCCAGACCAAACAGAGGCTTCAAAAGCTCTCTTCACAGACCTGTGGATGACATCACAGGGGGCATGTCTAGTGGTATAAATAGGGTTGCCACCCATCCCGTAAAATACGGAATTGTCCTTTATTTGAGAAAAAAATGTTGCGTCCCGTATTGAACTAATACGGGACACGATTTGTACCGTATTTTCATTAACTTTTACACCATATTCTAGTTGAATTATTGAAATAAGTTAACTTTTACACCATATTCTAGTTGAATTATTGAAATAAATTAACTTTTACACCATATTCTAGTTGAATTATTGAAATAAATTAACTTTTACACCATATTCTAGTTGAATTATTGAAATAAGTTAACTTTTACACCATATTCTAGTTGAATTATTGAGATAAGTTAACTTTTACACCATATTCTAGTTGAATTATTGAAATAAATTAACTTTTACACCATATTCTAGTTGAATTATTGAAATAAATTAACTTTTACACCATATTCTAGTTGAATTATTTAAATAAATTAACTTTTACACCATATTCTAGTTGAATTATTGAAATAAGTTAACTTTTACACCATATTCTAGTTGAATTATTGAAATAAATTAACTTTTACACCATATTCTAGTTGAATTATTGAAATAAATTAACTTTTACACCATATTCTTCACCTGTAACTATATTATACATCTTGGCTGATGTTGACATACATAGCATAGGACGCTATTTCAGTTGGTAGTATGGTTGTCTGTCTCTACAGTCATGCAAGTTCAATGCTATTAAAGCACTTTAAATCAAAGCATTTTGTTTTTTCATATAAAATAAACACATTTTTATTCAGTTTAGAAGTTTTGGGGCTTTTTTTTTGGCTCCTGCGCTGCTGAAATCAGGGCGTCCCTTATTTCTATTTCTGAAAGGTGGCAACCCTAGATATAAAGCTTATGGACTTCTGAGGATAGATGGAATGGAGCACCATGAACGTCAGCTAATGTTAGTTTAGAGCCATTTTTTTTTGCTAAAATTGCAAGAAAAACCTTCATGTATCTGACATTATAAACTTGAAAAAAAAAAAGATTTTTGATTTTATGAACTGGCAAACTTGTATTAAAATGACTTCATAAGTGTGTAAATTTGTGAGATACAACTTTAATTTAGGATTAACAGGTGAAAGTTCTAAACTGATTAATAAGAGAAAACTTGAATTTCTACATAAACCCACAAATTTGTGAGATGAAACTCAGAATTTCTAACCTTATAAATAGCAGAATAACAACTAAACATCGCACAATGAGGACAGCTCTTTTTATTTCTCCACTAATTCTGTATGTTGAAGCTGACCTTACCGCTCGGACGGGTCGATGCGTCTGTACCTAGTCGAGCTGCCTCATGCCACTAGGAGGCAGAGTTCCACCTGGATTCTGACCAGAGCCCAAACGCTGCAACATTCTGCCAGCTGTGGATGCAGCACAGCTCGACTGTGGTCATGTGACCATGGCTGGTGCGTACCTGCAGCTCCACGCCGTAGCCAGTGTACACCGTCACGGTGTAGGTGCAGTGCAGGCGTGAGCCGTCGGGCACCGGGGGGTTGTCAGAGGAGTCGATGTATCCCTCCGGCCCTGAGAGATCCATCGTGCAACTGGATGCAGCTGAGGAGAGAATAGAGCACTTTATCTTCCACTGGCCTCGTTTTTATCCTTTTTTTTCTAATCCCTTTATTGTGAGCCCGACTGGAAACTGGGAGAAAAATCCCTGCTGCGTATAATTAATGACGGAAATTACAGGGGTCTTAACTGCCACACAGCAGACGGGGTTCATGAGTCCTGGAATAAATAATCACAAACTAATTTCCACCAAGGTTTTTTCAAGGTTAGTGAAGAAAATCAGGTGGGCAACACTAAGTACCCCCTTACTGCTGTACTGGGTTTAAGAGGGTAAGTTTGGTGAACGTTATTCTACCTGATGATGGCGTTTCGGGGTCTGTGTCCTCATCCAACATGGTGTCTACCGTGGTTATCCCAGCCTCCAGCTCAGGTGTGTGTGTCTGTGTGTGAGGCAGCTGAGAATGTGTGACTGTTGGAGGAGGAGGCTGCGTTGGACGGCTGCCTCGGTCCAGCGCCAGAGGCTTCACGCTCCTCGATAACCCCCTGCTTGGATGCTCCGGGGAGCGACCACCGAGGAAGGAGCCGACACTGAGGCCTCTCCCCAGCAGAGGGAGCAGGTAGCGGGGCAGAGCGGAGGGGAGGATGTCCCCTTTCTGGGACACCAGTCGTCCTTTCTGGGCCAGAACCGAGTGCCACAGACCTCCTGCCGTGACACTGGGACTTTTCTCCTTTGTGCTGCTTTCTCTCGTGCTATTTGGTGACATCACCGGGGGCGGGGCTGAAGGTGAGGCCAGAAATCCTGAAATCACCAATAAATGTAAGTTAGATTAAGTAATAAAACACAAAATACAATGACGAATAATAACAGGAACATGACAAGATAACAACACAGTCATCATTGGAGGGGACCTCAAACTGGTATTGGACCCTGGAGTGGACAGGCTGAGTAACGCAGGCAGTCACAGGAGTTGGCAGTCTACAAATATTATTAAGGGAGCTTGAGGCCGGATTGTGGCAGGATTTATGAAAAAAATCCGTATACATTTTAAGTTTTCTAGGAATAATGTCAGATGAAGCGTTCCAAACCAAAAAGAATGAGCCCTCTAGTGTATCTCTCCGTTGCCTTGAACAGGCTGTGTGCTGCAAAATGTGCTGCAATTCGGTCCCGAATTTCCCGCGCTGGGCTGCGGATGTGACGTCACATGACGCTGCATGTGCGTTCTCCCCGTTCTCCCGTGCCGGCTTCACTGTTGGCGGCATTACCCCCAACGGCCGTCGTGGTGAAGGGTGGCGCTAGAGAGTCTCATTTCTTAAAAGGAGCCTCAAGCTCCTTTAAGCAATACATGAATGATCTTGGTCTTTGCGATGCATGGCGTTCTCACGACCCGACTCTCAGGGACTACACTTTCTTCTCAGCGGTTCACCACTCATATTCCAGGCTATATTACTTTTTAGTCAGCAGTTCTCTGCTGAGAGATATTTCAGAATACAAAATCCATCCAATTACTATCAGCGATCATGCACCAGTTTCTTTCACTCTGGTGAAGAAGGGAATAATACCACCTTCCAGAAATTGGAGGTTTAATACATCATTACTTAAAGATCCCGACTTTATCAATTTTTGGAGAAAGAGAGAATGGGACATATATTGGCAAAACAACGACTAAACTGAAACGTCAGTGAGTTTTCTTTGAGAAGCGGGAAAAGCAGTAATGGAAGGCAAAATAATTTCCTTTTTCTTCAAATAATAAAAAGAAGGAAAATGTAAAAATAGGAGAATTAGAAGGTGAAATTAAAGCATTTTAGGAGCCTACAGGGCCTCTGCAGATGAACACATTCTTAACAGAATAAGGAAAGCTAAGATAGAATAAAATAAAATAATTGATACAAAAACACAGTTTCTGTTACAAAGGCTTTGTACCAAAAAAATTTAATTCGGAAAAATAATAAAAAGACAGAAAACTTCACTCAGTGGAGAGACCAAGGAATAAAGTATTTAGAACTTATAATCATAAGCAGAAATGTACCTTTTAACACACTCCCTGTTCAATATGGGATAAGCAGTAACACATTTTTAGAATACCAACAACTCAAATCCATAATAAGTAAAAAATATATATAACTCAACCAACTGGATCTGCAACTTCCCATTAAGGTGATAAAAATAGTTATTCTGAACACCCAAACAACATTACTATCAAAATTATACAGATTAATGTCCAAAATAGATAACTCTCTAACACTAATCAAAATTCTTGGTCACAAATATGTTTAAATATTTTCACTATGACCAAGAATTCAAACTTGCAACTTATACAGTATAAAGTTCTTTATAGAACACATTATACAGGACAAAGGATGTTCCAGATGGGTTTTCCACCCTCTAATATCTGCTCACAGTGCACAGAGAACACCCCTGATAATTATATGCATGCTTTATTGTTTTGTGTACCTGTGCAGAATTTTGGCTGGAGCTATGTAAAGATTTACCAACATGGCTCAATTGCAGACTTCCCACATGTCCCACACTATACATACTAGGTCACCTGGGTGACATCCACATCCATCCGTCAGCCACCACCCATACGTGACACTTGTTGTGATCCAGTCTTTAGTGGTCTGTAGAGGAACCTTAGTCTGGATTGGGACCCTAGTGATTTATACAGGAACTGCAGTCTGGATTGCGACCTTAGTGGTCGATGGAGGACCTGCAGGCCTGGATCCAGGCGGTACAGGTGAGTAGAGGATTTGCAAACTTCCTTAGTTCCTTGTTGGTTTCAAGGTGGAAATGGGAAGTCCTGGAAGGCTCTGTCACCACTAGGACTACCACTATAGATACACTTCAGGGGGGGCTTTGTTTGGTTTATTACACACACACACACACACACACACACACACACACACACACACATATAGCCACTCAGTCACATGCATATACACAAACATACACAGCCACACAAACATATACATACACACACACATAGCCACAAAGACGTACACACACACGTACGCACGCACACACACACACACACACACACACACACACACACACACACACACACACACACACACACACACACACAGTGTGCAGAGATAGGCCAGTTAAGCATGACAGCACAAGAGGGAAATGCCTAAAAAAAAGAAAGCCTGAAAAAAGAAAGACAGGCAAAGCGCTCTGCCATGCATGCTAAAATCTCCAGCAGCTTATTTCAAAAACAGCACACAGCAGCACTAACACACACACACACAACAACAACCCTCTCAACAACAAGCTGACACACAAGAAGCTGGAGGTTCTGCTCTGCATGAGGGCTCACTTCCTGTCCTGCTGGGTCTCAGCTTCACACTTTTTTTTCTTGAAAAGTGGACATGCACACCACCATAATCAGGAGACACATTTCAGTCCCCTACAGCACACACACAAACATTAAAAAAAATGTGATAGTCGTTAGTCAAAAACTATATATTTTTTTATGGTGTAGTTATTTATATGAGATTTTTATTTCCATAATATTTTTTGATACTTTGTACTGTTTTGGCAATGTAAATTACTCCTTTGCAGGACATTAAACTAGGGTCCGGATCCAGACCGGCGGGTCCTTTATTGACCACTATAGTCAGGATCCAACAATTCAGTTACAGATGAGTGTAGGTTCACTTTATCTTAGTGGGCCGTTCACATCTGTGTTTTTGTTTCCTCAGACTCATAGTTAGCTCAAAAAGAAATCATGGAGATACCCACTCATGTACTGAAACTGAGCTGCACTACAGACTCTAGTTTACCAGTAAACCTTCGTCCAGGACCAGTAAGTGGTCCCAGGCTGTGATGGAGAGGTCACCTGAGCATCGCCGCACCCCCAGGAGTCCTATGCCACCCACTACTAAGGCCTTTGAACCAACAGATAAAGGTTTTTTCTGACACTAAGGTGCTTTCACCTCCTTCTGTCTGCTGATTGAACCATCGTCTTCACAGACAACCTCCACAACCGCAGTTGCCAAAACCTGATCAAACTCCATGTTGATGACAAACAGAAGTCAAAAGTCATATATCAACCAGCTGCTACATGACACAAACACTAGCCAGTTAGCTATGACTTCACAGATTGTAATGGTGTAAAGATGACCACTCTTAAACAAAGACTTTGGAGCTCGCAACCACACACTGTATAACACCGAAAATCTGTGATGTGACCCACAAGTTTCTAAAGAGAGCCTCTTCCCAGGCTTATGGGCCCATCCAGGTCTCATGAGTCATTGTTATTGAGTTAGTCGACCCCCTTAAACCCCAATGTTTGTTGTTCCGGCAGCACTTTTGTAGTTTTGTTGGCTTTTCAGCATTGACAGAATATTCCAGGGAGCCACTAGTGACTGACAATCCTTTGTCCCTAATTGGTCTCCAGTGCGAGCACATTTGCATGAGCTGTCTTTGTTTTGCTGTTGCACTCATCCAATTACCTTATTTATAGCAGGAGAGCTATCTTCAGACTTTAAACCATTGCAACAATAAATTCCAACAAGACATGCGTATAAATATAAACAGAACAGGATAAACAGTCAGGAGAAGCAGCTAATGTAGCTTTAATGCACAAAGGCGGGACTGTGATATGTTTGACTTTAGCAGTAATAACTTTAGCAAAAATAACGTTTCCTGTCAGCGTCTCCTGGTTCTGGAGGAGTTTTGGTCCATTCTTCTTTCCAGTGTTGCTTCAGGTCATTGAGGTTTGTGGACATTCACGTCTACACAGGTCTCTGAAGGTCCACCACAGCATCTCAACCATGTTTAGGTCTGGACTTGGACCAGGTTCAGGTCTGGACATTGACCAGGTCGTACCAGAACCTTGATTCTTTCCTTTTCATCCATTCTGATGCACATTTGCAGCCAGTGACTGCGAGATGTTCAGGTCCTATAATGAAAACCAGACAATCATCCCTCCACCATCATTCTTGACAGTGGGTCTGAGGTGTTCTGCTAAAGTTCTGTTTGTGTTTGGTGCTGGACATTAAAACCAGACAGTCTCACTTTGGTCTCATCTGGCTTTATCTCATCATCTAGGACATTGTTCCAGAAATGTCATGTTCTTGACGCTGAGCTTGCTTTGAGGAGCAGTTAGTATAAGGTAGGTGTGGATGTTAGAACGAGCTGGGTTGAGAAGTTTCATTCTAAACTCGCCATCGATCGGATGAGGCATTAACCACAACAGACCAACCCAGGGGTGTTCAGTTGATGGCTTTCCCATCCAGAAGACCTTTTGTTCTCCAGTCATCACTATTTCCAAGAGAAGGCTGAAAGCCTGCATTAGTTGAACATTAACACCACCAAAAGTCAAACCTTGTACTTCAACCCAACCAGGGTTGCAGCTGTCACAGTAGACGGTACAGAAGAACTGACTTTCCTTCTGAGACACGCAATGTGCTGTTTTTGAAATTTGTTCATCTGGAGGTCCAAGCAGCTCAGATGCACCAAGATCTGACTTCAGAAACAGAAATGTCAAGTCAGCACTATTACATGAGTCAGACTGTTGGAGAGCTGGACAGGGACATGAGGACCAGATGCAATCCTGGATGTAGCTCCAGGGTGGACAGGGTATCTTAAGAGAAAGCCCAGACTCCCACAAACTGAGGGTATGTTTGTATCCTAGTGGGGGTATGGAGCTGGTCCAGTGTCCCAAAACAAGGACGGAAACCACATTGTTCCTACTAAATCCGAGGTTTGACCACCAAGTGCAGTCTCTTCACCAGTAATCCTGCATGGACCTCACTAGAGAAGCGTGAATGCATTAAATAAAAAACTAAGTATGGTGTCCATGTCCTGAAGTGGATGTGTCCCACCACCTGCCCACCCACCACTTTGGCATGTTGAGCCCTGGCTGCCTGTGAAGAAACACGGGGGGTGGGGGTGCACTCCCGTCAGAAAGCCTTCTAAGAATGAGAGCTGTTTCATCCAGAACATCTTGAAAAGTGGTTTTGACCAGTCCAAAGCGGGCTAGCTGGTCAGAATAAATCTCCATGGTAACATATTCGTCCCTGCTTTCAAACAACGAACACTGGGCTAACTTCAGGCAGGAAAACTGACATATCCTGACTTAATCCCTAATCTTGGTTTGTTTAGACCAGGGGTCGGCAACCCAAAATGTTGAAAGAGCCATATTGGACCAAAAACACAAAAAACAAATATGTCTGGAGCCGCAAAAAATGAAAAGACTTGTATAAGCCTTAGTATGAAGGCAACACATGCTGCATGTTTTCTATATTAGTGTGGGAAGATTTTTTTTCTATTATGCGCTTCGAGAAAAAAGTCTAAATGTCGAGAAAAAGGTCTAAATGTCGAGAAAAAAGTCGAAATATTGAGAAAAAAGTCGAAATGTCGAGGAAATAGTCAATTTCATGAAAAATACTAAATGTTGAGAAAACATTGAAATGTTGAGAAAAAAGTCGAAATGTCAAGATTAAAAAGGAACGGAAAAAGGAAGAAAAAAAGAGGAAAAAAGGGAAAAAAGAAGAAAAAAGAAAAAAAGGAAAAAAAGAAAAAAAGAAAAAAGAAAAAAAGAGAAAAAAAAAGGAAAAAGGAGAAAAAAGAAGAAAGGAAAAAAAAAGGTCAAACATTTTTGAAAAAGCTCCAGGAGCCACTAGGGCGGCGCTAAAGAGCCGCATGCGGCTCTAGAGCCGCGGGTTGCCGACCCCTGGTCTAGACTTTGGCACTTAATGGAAACCCATCGCTGTCTTTTCATCTCTGCTCCAGTGGTGAATCTCCACATCAGCTTGTTAGCAGCATTTGACTGGAGCGTGCACTGTGTGGGCTGCTCATGCATCACCTGGTGGGAGCCTAACAACCGGAGGGAAACAAGGCGTGTCTGTTTATTTGACCGAGGACCGGAGGCTCAAAACAGAAGAGTGGAAAACCAAGAGAAGGAGATGGAGGTGGAGTTCAGTCAGACACTCAACGCCACTCCAACACTGGGGAAGTAAGGCTATGTCAGAAACAGGTTTCTATGGTGCTAAAAGAGGGAGCTCGATAACAGTGAAGATGGGTCCCTTTGTGCTTTTGTGTTAGATACAGTATGTGTGTGACTGTCAAAGCCCGAACCGCTGCTGTAAAATACAGAAGAAAATCTCATCTTTTGTCCTCTTTGTTGCTCCCTTTAATCTATATTCCAGGAGCTGGTGGCTGTTTAAAGTGCTTTATCAGACCGAAGACTTGAAGCTCCAGTGTCTGGAATACATTCCTTGTCTGCCATGTCTGTTCCCCATGGAAACACACCGAGATAAACACACACACATGCGGCACGATTGGGCTGTCTAGATCCTCCACAGGCTATCACCGTTACTGCTGCAGTAAAAAGACAGGTCAGGTTAAAGGGGGATACTAACAGCTGACGAGGGAACCGACGCGGGAAGTGCGCCCGACAGCGCATCCCGGACGGCCGTGGCGCCTCATGTGAAGCTGGCGGAGGGCGCGTGGCGGACCGCCGGCTCCCCGGTGCGTCGGAGCCGGGGCGCAGACATCGAGCGAGCTAAAGAGAAGCTCCGGAGATTCCAGCGAGCTCTCACACATCAGGAGAGCATGGACTGAGGTGCGCGCATCAGTGACGATGAGAGGGAGGCAAAACTAGGAATGATGAGAGGTATTTCAGGACACTGTTGGGAGTTGTTCTTTTGCGCTGTGTGACGGGTAACGCCCCCCTTTTGATTGTACACGTGTTGAATGCCATAGTTCTTAGCTAAAAACATCAAAAAAAAAAATATACCAATCGGACTGTTCCACGGGGTGACTTGAACTACACCGAACCGTTGTTTGAGCGAACTAATTTCGCTTTTGGATGATGTTAGGACACATCTGGAGGGGCCCTTCCTTCGGAGGCTTCCCCTCCCTGTTCAGAAGTTGTTATTTTACTTCACTGTTGGAGGTTATTTTTGTTTTATTGTTATGTTCAGCACAGATGGTTTTTATTTACATGCTTACAGTAATAGAGGTGGGAAATGTGTGTATCAAAATTAAAGAGTCATAATGCTGAATCAGGAATATAAGATTATTACATTAAATATTAATGGTCTACAAAATCCTATCAAAAGGAGCAAGTTGATCACTAAGATGAAGAGAGAAAAACAACATGTTATCTTTTGGCAAGAAACCCATCTTAATGATAAAGAACATGAGAAGTTTAAACATTTGGGCTTTAAAAATGCATATTATTCATCCTATAAACATGGGAAAAAAAGAGGAGTTATAATATTAATCTCTAACAAAGTTGTGTTCCAAATCTCCAAACAGATAAAGGATACCGAAGGGAGATACATTCTAGTGAAAGGTTACATTGATCATAAGCAGGTAACACTTTTAAATGTGTATAGACCCCCAGGTAATGATAAGACATTTATGAAGAAAATATTTGATCTGATTGCTCAAGAGGCTGAGGGGGTCCTTATTTGTGGTGGAGATTGGAATGTACAATTACAACCCTCGCTTGACTCCACTAATGTAACGAAAAGAATTAATTCTGAGACAGATACTGTTAAGAAACTTCTCCTCGAAGCAGGTATGATGGATGTTTGGAGGGAATTAAGCCCAACAGCAAGACAATTTACATTTTTCTCCCATCCCCATAATGTTCATTCAAGAATCGACTACTTTTTTATGTTTCACTCAGAGAGACATAGAATCTCAAACTGCCAAATAGGGGTCAAAGATATTTCAGACCATGCTGGTGTATATCTGTCCCTACATCTTAACACTGAAATTAAAAATACAACTTGGAAGCTTAACACAAACTTATTAAATGACCCCTTATGTAATCAATACATTCATAAGGAATTTAAAGAATACCTGGAACAAAATGATACCGGTGAAGTGTCTCCAGGTACTGTATGGGATGCTGCTAAGGCAGTAATAAGGGGAAAACTTATATTGTGGTCCTCAATTAAAAAGAGGGAAAAAGAGAAGCAAATAAAAGACCTATTACAGGAACTAAAAAATCTAGAAATGAGACACGTGGAACTTAATGATCCCAAATTATTAGATCAGATAAAACTTATTAAACAAAACCTAAATAAACTATATGATAGATATGAGGAGATGAAAGCAAAGTTCATCAAACAAAAGTACTATGATAATGGACCGAGAGCTAAAAAACTGTTAGCTTGGAGGATAAGACGACAACAAGAAGAAAGATCCATCCACAAAATTAAGAACACGCATTCTGGTAAAACTTGTCACAAACTAAAAGAAATACAAATGTCTTTTGTAAATTACTATAAAGATCTGTACGCGCAACCGAAAGGAGTAGACTCCTTAAGTATTACAGATTTTCTTAACTCACTGGATCTACCATCCATTGGAATAGAACAGAATAAAACAATGATGAATGACATAACACAAAAAGAATTGGATAACGCTATTTCGAGACTCAAGACAAGCAAAATGCCCGGTGAAGATGGATATTCTGCTGAATGGTATAAGACATTCAGAGAATTACTTTCACCAACATTATTGAAATGCTTTAACTTCATACTTAATGGGGGTGAGGCACCAGCTTCTTGGAGACATGCCATTATCTCAGTTATTCCTAAAATGGGCAAAGATAAATCTGAATGCAGTTCGTATAGACCGATATCGATTTTGAACTTGGATTACAGATTATTTGCTTCAATAATAGCAAAAAGATTAGAAAATATTATTCCGGACATGATAGATGAAGACCAGACTGGGTTCCTCAAAACCAGACAGACACAAGATAATGTGAGACGGACTTTACATTTAATGGAGCAAATGAGCAAAGATAAAGGTGAATCCATTGTCCTCAGCCTTGATGCCGAAAAGGCATTTGATTCAGTTATTTGGGAATATCTATACTTAACATTACAAAGATTTGGCTTTGATATTAAAATTATCTCATACCTAAAAAAATTATATCATTCCCCTTCAGCCAGAATCAAAATAAACGGTAGTCTGTCTAATCCTGTGTCACTTGAAAGAGGCTGCCGGCAGGGATGTCCCTTAAGTCCGGCTTTGTTTGCATTATTTATCGAACCTCTGGCTCAGGCTATTAGAGAAGACCGAGACATAAAAGGAATCTATTTCAGAGGCACTGAATACAAGACCTGCCTTTATGCAGACGACATATTGATCACCCTTTCACAACCAGATTTGAGTTTACCCAAATTAATGTCATCCTTAAAAACATTTGGTCACTATTCGGGCTACAAGTTAAACGTTCATAAAACACAAATCATCTCGTTTAATTATACACCTTCTTTACAAATAAAAAATCTGTGCGATTTCAGATGGGAGAATGACTTTATCAAATATCTGGGAATAAAAATTCCAAAGGATTTATCCAACATTTATGCAACTAACTATTTGCCAATTACCAAAGAGATAAAGACAGACCTGGATAAATGGAGTTTATTACCACTAGATTTACACAATCGAATAGATATAGTTAAAATGAATATTTTGCCGCGATTGCTTTTTCTTTTTCTGTCAATACCAATAGAAATACCTGAAAAGCAATTAACGGAATGGAAGAGAATGCTATCTGGGTTCATATGGAAAGGCCTTAAACCAAGGATCAGATACAAAACTTTGCAACTGTCCAAAGAAAAAGGGGGACTCTCTCTTCCAAATATAGATAACTATTATAAATCTGCTCAGCTTAGGTACCTGACTTATTGGTGCAATCCATATTATAATGCTAAATGGAAAAGTCTAGAACTAAGCCAATTAGACATGCCCCTGCAAAGCTTGCTAGGAGACAAAAATCTATACATAATGCATAAACAAAACCTAAGTATCTGGACAAAAACCCCCCTAAACATTTGGTTTGCAGAATGTTATAAGAACAAACTGGAAAATCATATCAAAATATTACGATGGGTGGCGCATGATAAGGATTTTAAACCCGCCGAACTGGATGGGCGTTTCAAACAGTGGCTGTGGAAGGGCATTACAACGTACTGTCTCATTTCTGGTAAAGGGAGACTAGACTGTTTTCAAAAACTTAAAGACAACTATGACTTGGAAAACCAAGACTTCTTCAGGTACCTACAGGTGAGAGCTTATTTTAACTGTGATATAAAAACAACAGAGCGAGGTACCTCTGATTTAGTTAACATCATGATTGATGCATACAAATCTAAGTTAAACCAGAAATTGATTTCTAGAATCTACTCCTGTTTACAGTCCCTCAATGATTATTCCACTCATTATGTTAAATCCACCTGGGAAAAGGAGGCAAAAATAACAATTTCAGAAGATGATTGGCTAAATATTTGCAAAACTCAAATGAGCACTTCCAGCTCTGGTCATTGGAAGGAATTTTCCTGGAAGAACATGATTCGTTTTTTTATTACTCCCAAAATTAAAGAACGTCATAAAGGTCACCCAAGTTACGGAAGGTGCTGGAGAGAATGTGGAAATGCCCAAGCGGACCATTTCCACGTCTTTTGGGACTGTCCGATTATACAACCTTACTGGCGGGATGTAGTGGAGAAAATTAAATCAGTTGTAGGCTTTGAGATTGAACACGATTTTTGTACAATTTATCTTGGTAATATCTCACCCACAATGAATGTTACTGATAAATACTTGATTAAAATAATGTTGGTGGCCAGTAAGAAAGCTATTACGAGGAGATGGCTATCAAAAGAGCCCCCATCGAAGGAGGAGTGGATTACAATTGTGAAAGAAATATATGACATGGAAAGACTGACTTTTTCCTTGAACTTGGGCATGGATAAATTCTCTACTTACTGGAGGAAATGGACAGCTCATTTGGAATATGGTTCCTCACCATAGCAGGACACAGTTAGCATTTATTTATGTGATTGTGTTTTGTTGTCTTGGCTTTGAGTACTTTATGCTCTATAATATGAATGATACAGTAGATTGTGGACATACGAAGATAAAAATACAATTGTCTTTGAGACCTGGACCTAGCTCTATCTCTTAAAATGTACACATTATATTGATCCACTTTACCTCTGTGCTTTTTATTATCCCATCTGTGCCGTTTGTTAATGTCCCTTTCTTTTTTTTCCCCTTGTTCCATATATATTGTAAAATTTCTTAAAAATAAAGTAAAAAAAAAAAAAAAAAAAAAAAAAGACAGGTCAGGTTATCACACCAGGTGCAGGTACCACAGCATCGCCTCCATCAGATCAGGCAGGTACAGTATATCCGGTACTGGTTGAATAAATCCGGGTAAATCCCAAATTATTCCAATATGTGTTATTTCAGCCATGATTTTTTGGGGTTTGGGGTTTGGGGTTTCATATAACGGCGAGACATCAGAGCAAAAATATAAAGATTCCAGATTTGAATCTTTGTGATTTTCAGTGGTTCAAATTGTCTAAAACAGTCATATGTCCACATATCAGCCATCTAAGTACCATTTTCAAGACCTACATAGTTGAATAAACTGTAAATAAAAGTTTCGAAAGTATACCGTTACTACCTAACACTAGATTAAAGTAGAACTTTACATCTTGTGTTGGGTAGATCCATAATCTGGGATAAGATTAATGTTAACTAATCAGAAACAGAGTCTGTTTCTACACATCGCTTGTGATTAAATAAGTTCAGGTAACGTTAAAGAGTTAAAATCATTGTTTCTTTGATTAATCTTAGAACAAATGTAGACCTCCTTGTTGATTTTCTGGATATTAAATTGATAGTTTAATCCAAAACAGGCATTTAACTCTCATTAGTTTGGATTTAGGAAATAAAATTAAATTAAATAAACTCTATTCTATTCAATTCAATTCAATTCAATTTTATTTATATAGCGTCTAATACAACAGAGTTGTCTCTAGACGCTTTACAGAGACCCATACCCAGAACATGACCCCCGAGCAGTTATTACATAAACAATGGAAGGTAAAAACTCCCCTAGTGGGAGAAAAACCTTAAGCCAAACAGTGGCAAGGAAAAACTCCCCTTTAGGAGGGAAGAAACCTTGAGCAGGACCTGGATCATAAGGGGGGACCCTCCTGCCGAGGGCCAGACTGGTGGGTCAGGGACGGCAACAGCACAGCAGGCAGGTGGAAGCAGCAACGGGATGACCAGGGGTGGGGACCGCAGGCCAGCATGCAGCTCCCGAAGCTCCGGCCCAATCAGCAAGTCCCAGGTTGGGGTGCAGGGTCAGGAAAAGACTTGTGCTCCGTAATGCAAGCTACAAGCCACCCACAACCACCACGATTCTCCATTTTCTCTGATACCTGGAATCAGCGGTACAAGTACTCCAGATATATCAAGTTAACTTTATTTATTTCATAAACTCCATAAAACAAATGACAGTTCAGGATCTTCCAGGGTTTTTTGCAGAGCTGAAAACTAAAGATGTTTCGAGGGTCTTCTGGTCCTTGTGGAACTGATACTATACAGCCATTGGCTCATCTGGATTTGAGAGGCGGGGCTTACTGAGATTAATATGGATGCTGCCCCTTGTTGTAAACATCCACTCTGATGTTCATAACAAGGATCCATACCACCTGGACAATATAGCCATACAACGAAACCCAGTCCTCTATGATGTCATAGAAAAATAACATCATGTGGAAAAACCATAAGTTATGGAAAAAACTTTCCATAACTTATTTATTTCTGGCAGCTGGTCCGTCTTACTCTACCGAACTTTTTTAACTTCAGCGTCACTTGTCCGAATTTACCATTTTGAGTAGATCTAAATATTAAAGATATGATGAAGCCATTGACACAGTTTTGTGTGGAGTTTTTTTTAACAAACTGGGGCAACTGGACTCTGTTGTTTATGGAGCCTATGAAGAAAAAAATGCAGCGTTTGTGACCTCGGATGTGTGAATTCAGGCACTGGCATTTAATGATTTCCTGTGTGAGAACTGATGAGTGGCAGCACACACACACACACACACACACACACACACACACACACACACACACACACACACACACACACACACACACACACACACACACACACACACACACACACACACACACACACACACACACACACAGAGAGATCAATGTTATCCTGAAATTCTGGCCTGATCTGGTCAGTGGAAAGACCTGAGAGCAGAGCAGCTATCGAACCAGCCAGTCGATGACGGTGGAGCACATGAACAGCTCGGCAATCTCCATTTCCCATGTACTCGGCGTAAACTCTCTCTCTCACACTCACTCACACACACACACACACACACACACACACACACACACACACACACACACACACACACACACACACACACACACACACACACACACACACACACACACACACACACACACACACACACACACAGTAAAAAAGCTTATTAGGAGCCGTACAGTTTCAGCTTGCATGAGCACAAATGTTAAATATTCGCAGCCTCATTAAAATTGATGATCCTCACAAATTTGGGTGAATATTTTTCAAATGTTTCTACATCAAAGAACAAAAACAATGACTCCTAAGGTTTCTGAATGACTTAACTATTATAGAGTGGGCTTTATGTGATGACTCATACAGGAACGTCCTAGAGATACAACTGGAAACAAGCAAGATGAAGGCAGAACTGCTTGTTCTTACTGTAAAACCAACAACAGTCGTTCAACAGACTTCATGCTTCTCTGCAGACATTCTGGATATATTGATATTTCTTATATTTGTCTGGTTGTATAACTGCCTACATCACATGATTCCTTTCTCTGATTGCTTGTTTGGCTTGTTTGTCCAGAATGGTGTCCCTGAAAATCAAAGTCCAATAAGAGGAACCAGAATCATTCTTTGTATTAAAAATCAATTACTCTTGGGGTGATGATCAGCAAAGGCAGCGTTTGGTTTTCAGAGCTGTTCCTTGTGCTTACAGATCCCCGTGCCTGGAACGGTCCAAGGATGAAGTTGACCTCAGCAGCCAGTAGCAGCTTTGGCCTCTGGCTGAACACCGCCAGCCTCCCTGAACCGGAGGAGAGCAGCTTTAACTACATGTGTGCTTAATGTGACACTACATTGTAGAAAATATTTCTACTCATCAAAATATCACTGCATTGGCTTCTCATTTATTTCCTTTATTTCCATTTTAAAGTACTTCTGATGGTTTTTAAAAGTCTGAATGGTCTTGCGTCTTCTTATCTTACTGATTTGCTTTTACCTTATGAACCCTTGCGGACTCTCGCAGACCCTCTGGTCTGCAGGGCCTTTTAGGCACCAGCCTTTTTGATATTCCCGTTAACACAAGAACCCGTGGCAAGGCTGCTTTCCAATACTACACCCTACGTTTACAGACCAGCCTACCAGAGGACCTGAGGGCTGCAGAGAAGGTCAAAGTTTTTAATCTGGCTTTTAACTAATTTGTTTTAATTCTGTTTAAGACTTTCTACTGTAATGGAAAATTTTGGTATAACACTGTCTGTTGCCTGTTTTCAAGTGAACATTCCTATGCCGAGGTCATGTTCCTTTGACACAGAGCCTGGCACGGTTGCCAGGGTGATGGGTGATGTTTTGTCTAGTTTCCCAGCTTCCCAACTATAAGATAACTTTTCTTTAAACACATTCAGCTCACTCAGGACTGACGGTTCATGTGACCGGTTGGACTGTGTGACTCCATTCAATTGAATGTTTGTCCTCTTTTCATAAAATCTTCAGAAAGACAGCTGAGGTGTCCTGACATTCTTTTTGAACAACAATTTTTGCCACCGCACTACCTTAGATTTTCTGTTTAGCCCAGATTTGGTCTCAATTGTTTGTTTTCACACCCATGACAACTCTGAGGGAGGGGGGTGGTTTTGTACCACATCAGGAGAGTTTATATAAAGAAATACATTTATTCCTAATATGATTGATTGACAGCAAGCTCAGCCAATGGCTAGCAGTTATCACTTCCTCATCTGTAATCGTCATGTTACCGCGCTTAGCGAAGCAACCAGTCATTTGTATTAACCAGCGTCGGCTTAACACAATGGTCATTTTTTATTTTGCTTTTGAGTTGTCCTGGTGGAAACATCTGACAGCAGCTCTTCAGATCCATTCGGGAGCCAGAAAAAATCCAACAGCAGCCAGACCAGATCCATGCATGAGCTGACATGGGGTCGGGGTGTTCCCGCCGGCTTCCAGAGGAACATGACAATGAATGCTTCGTCCATTGTTTTATACAGTCTGTGAGTGGGGTCCATACATCCATTCTACAGAGGTGGTGTTTGTCCTCTGACTGGTGGTGGGTTGTGGGATAGACTTTGTTTTTACTGTTAACTAGGGCTGTTCGATTAATCGATTTTAAATCGTAATCGCGATTATGTAATTAGAACGATGTTAAAACGTGAAAATCGTAAAATCGATTTTTCACTTTTTTCTTTTTTTACCTTGTCTGCACACATATTAATGATTGATACCATATTAATGATTGATGGAAATACCTCTCAATACCTGCGACAAGTGCCCCATGGGAGAGGCTCTTTAGTGTAGGAGGGGGCGTTGCAACATGCCACCGGGTAGACCGGCTCGTGTTCCTTGCAAAAAACTTGCAAATGTGAACAGCAAATGTAATGACTGACATTACACACCTCTACCTCCTTCATGGGTTGCATTATTATTTAGCATGCAAAGACCCAGTTTAGTTTAATTAGAAAATGTAATCGTAATCGAAAATTTAATTTTGAGAGAAAAAAATCGAGATTTTATTTTTGGGCAAAATCGAACAGCCCTACTGTTAACCACTTTGTGCTGCATTTTATTGTATGAAAAGTGGTATATAAATAATGACTTTATTTGAAAATGTCCTAGCTGGAACACCATCCCCAGGAAATTCCTTCTCACATGCTGGTCTTGGTCCTGGCCCTGGCCCTGAATCCTGGGCTGGAGGAGAGTCCTGGTCGAGCTTGATCAGAGGTCCAGAGTCCTAGTTTTAACTCTGTCAGTGATCGTTTCAGATGTTGTTTTGGTGGTGACTTGTAAACCTAATCCTAACTTTAGCTAGCCATACTCAGCTGGTGAAGAGAAACAAAGCGATCTAGCTTGTGAGGAAAGGTGGGCCTGCTCCACCTAGTCGCCTATTTCTGGAATAACTAAGATTAGGAGGAATTGTGTCCTCCCAAAATGACGTCAACCAGAGCTCCGTAAAACAATCTCCAAGAGAACTCTTCAGAACCTGTCACAGAGGTTTGTCCGGTTGTTTTTTTACAGCCTATAGATATCCTCTTACACTTCAATTCAATGGAAGCCGTAAGCAAGAACTGAACATTGCCATATGATTTTTTTTCTATTTGGCTTAGTTTTTGTTAAATAAATGATGGAATGAGGAAAAAAGTTGTAACTTGGGGTTCATCTGAGGTTGTACTTGTATCCTGAGACAAACCATAATCAGATAGTAAATCTATGTGCGGACTTCATCAGTTAGAAATCTGTGGAGGATCTGGTTTAAAGCAGAAAATCTGATTCTCTGACATCACACTCCCAGAGCCTCAGCTGGTGTTTGTGTGCATGCCCAGTGTTGCTTATATTGCGAGATTCTTCTCAGAAAAGCAAAGCAAGTCCTTGTAAAAAACCCGTTTGCAGGTCCAGGTGAGACCAGGCTGCAAGTTAGCTGTCAATAATGTGATATAATGTCCCCTGAAGTGATGAAAATACACCTCTGTTTGTGGGAAACAGGTGTTGACCAGCTCATCTGAGCAGATGGCATCCTCGTCTGTGGGCTCGTCCTCCTTCACACCAGCATCCCCCCCGTCCTGAGCCTTGCACCCTCCCCCATCATGACCAGCTGTGATGCAGGTAGATTTTACATGGTATATTTTGCCTTTAGCTATCAATGAACATGGACCCTATGACTCTGTTTTTTTGTCTGAAAAGATTATTTCTCCTCTGGGCAACATGCGTGATTAATGGCCAATAAACCCTGTTGCCCAACCATAAAAACTGTTCCCCAATTGGATTGCAGAGCTACAACAGCAGAGCTTAATTCTAGGAAAGATTGTTTCACTCCTATAAGCAGATTGTGTTACTGTAATAAAGCCCCATGTTCCCAATTTCGAAAGCAGATTTTCTGTCAAATGCTGTAATTGTCACAGACATTAAACTAACTTTAGATCTGCATAAGAAAAAAACCCACATTATTTCGTTAAAATGGAGCCATAGAGTTAACAAAGGGCTCTGGTGACGAGCTCCAGAGCCGACACCTTTACTGAAATACCACTTGTCTCATACGGATGGTTGGAACGGTCATGGATCAAGAGATGGAACTATAAACTATACAAGAACTGGACAAGCTCATTGTGACAGCACCCAAAGGTTTCTTAAGAGAGCTTTGGAAGCATTGTTTTTGTCTTACAGCACAGTGCCATGCTGGTAAGATCCTACAACCCAAAACTGTGCAGAAGGAGCAGGCCTTGAGGCCAGCTGGGACATGCCCATTTCACCAAGTTCTTGGTCATATGTGAAGGTTATAACAGATAAATATTGAATGTATATTTCCCAATGTAACAAAAACAGCCAATCATATTGAAGAAAACAAAACCAATTGAAGGATGATGCTAACAATGCTGTACACACTGCTGGCATGATTCTCCATTTTGAGCCTATCCGTCCAGGTGAGCCCGAAGGTTCAACTCTGGCAGCAATTGTTTTAGATGTCATTTGCCAGTGGTCCAATTAGTCAAGGGTGGGGGGCTCCCCTAATCAGGGAAAGTTACATTGGGTTAAAGAAGACAAATATACATATAAGATTCCAGTGGAAACATTCCTTAACGTGACAAGGTGTTTCTCCAGGGCCATGAATAGGATCAAAACACAAATCAGATGTCGTAGTCCAAAGTCTATCACCCTTTAACATTCAAATGATGGTTCCACAGTATAGCACGCCTCAGATACAGTTTTCCCTGGTTTTGGACCAACCCCATTGTTTCCAAGGGACGTTTCCTTCTGTACATTTTCAAATCACTACCACACATCATAGGATGCTTATCCTTTTTTTTTTTTTTTTTTTTCCCTTGTCTGCACACATATTAATGATTGATACCATGACGGTAGAAACCAAAGGTATATATATATGTGCATTATTACTATATTTAATATATATACATATATATACGCATACATATGCGTACACATACATAAATATACACATACAAACCCAGTGATTTTTTTTTTTTTTATGGGGGGTGGGGGTGGGGGGGTTGACGACATCCACTGCCAATCCAGGAAGCAGGAACACACGGAGACACGCGTCAAGCACTGGAAATCTGCAACAAAAAACCACAAACAAAACACGAAACCGGCACGGAGCCGACCAAAACACGAACAGCAATCGACCCAAATCTTGAGATCTGATCGCAGTCTGAGCTAAGCTACCGCTACCGCTACCTAACCCCAAAAACTACAGAGCAAGCATGCAGGTGAACAAGCCAGTGTGTATGTCTATGTGTGTGTATGCGTGTGTGTATATGATCATGCGCGCGTGTGTGTGTGTGTGTGTGTGTGTGTGTGTGTGTGTGTGTGTGTGTGTGTGTGTGTGTGTGTGTACGTGTGTGTGTACATGTCTTTGTGGCTATGTGTGTGTGTGTGTGTATGTATATGTTTGTGTGGCTGTGTATGTTTGTGTATATGCATGTGACTGAGTGGCTATATATGTGTGTGTGTGTGTGTGTGTGTGTGTGTGTGTGTGTGTGTGTGTGTGTGTGTGTGTGTGTGTGTGTGCTCCACCTGAAGTGTATCTATAGTGGGGGAGGGGGGGAGCAACCCCGCCACCCGCGAGACCAGAGGCCGACACGGAAGAACCCGGAACCCAGGCCACCAGCAACCCCACAGAGGGGAGAAGTAGGAGGGAGGCAACCCACCGCCAAACTGTAATTGTTTTCAAATTATGCAGTGGACTTTAACATCTAACATGCTGTGTAAGGCTTGTTGGCTCTGAGATGGCGCTCTTGGGTTTTTTGTATTTGTATGAGCATTGAATGGTCGGATCTTGGGGAGGTTTTGCCAGGATGTCCACTTGTGGAAATATTGACCTTTCTGTGTTGAGTTTGCATGTTCTCCCCATGTTCCCTTGGTAGCTAATGGGAGCTACCCTCAAAAAAACATGTACACAGTCCTGGGCTATACATGCCCCCTCTGGCCAGCCGGGGCACCGGATGGGGTGGGCAGGATCTGGCCGGAATAACGTGATCCTTCCACGCGCTACGTGGGAGAAACCCCACCCTGTCTGGTGAAAAGAAGCGCCCTGCTCAGTCCTCAGGTTAAGGAGGTGACCTGAGCTCAGTGCAGGGCCCTCCCGGGGTTGGTAGAGGGGAGCAATGCCCAGGACTGTAGTTTAAGCCGGGCATACACTGTGCGATTATCGGCTCGTTTTGAGCCAATTTTCCAGTCGTGCGACTTTTTTTTTTGATCGGGCCCGATTTTGACCCAATCATTGCTCGTGCCTCGTGCAGTGTACGTGGGGTAACGACGAGAGATTAACACCTCACGACGAGCTCCCGATCACAAATCGTGAGGTCACAAGAAAATCAAGCGTGTTTGAAATCCTGGTCGCTCCTCGTGAAGGAATCGCACAGTTGAAGCAGCTGCGACCCGATTTGCCTCATCCTTTCGCAGAGAGCATGCGCAATATCTGATGTCACGTCAAAAAACTATTATTTGTAGTTTAAGTGTTGCAAATTCACATTACAAATCATGTTTTAATAGCAAAAAAAAGACTGCATTCCCACGTACGGTGCGGGTCGCCGCGTACCCTACACCATAGGCTCTGCGTTGGTGTAACGCGGAACCATAAATCAGCCTTTAGTGTGTGCGCTGTCTGCTGTTCGGAACACCTCTTTTTTCTCTTCTCATTTTGCTAGGACGCCGAGTCCCTCCGCCGAGACACAACTTTTGCGGTATGCGTTCTTTGTTGTGTCTAAAAATGGTGCCCGCCCAATCAGACGGTACAGATATTTTGGGATTTTTTTAAATATATATATAAAAAAATTAAATTATAAAAAAATAAAGGATCCCCATAACCTTTGGTCGGGCAGGACGCACGTTTGGGTGGGAACAGCCCACCCCTGCCCCAAAACCGGCCTCGAGTTCCAGTACACAGAGGTCCGACGTGAGGATTATGATCGTATAGCGTGAGCAGACGGGTCGCATCCGAGCATCGGGTCGTATAATGTGAGACCATAAATCGTGGGCTGTGAACTTTTGAACTCCGCGATCTAGTCGTGCAGTGTGAGATGGGGCAGTCTCATATGATTTAAAATATCGCACAGTGTATGCCCAGCTTTAGGTAGAGCACTGGGAGCTGAAAAAATGGGAAAAAAAATCGGGGATAAAAAATATAAAAAAAAAACAAAAAAAAAAAAACTTAAAAATCTTTTTGTCATGGCAACAAGCTGATCTGGAGCTCGAGGACAGCATGAAGACGCCTCCTGTGGTCGAGTTGATGAGGCGTGCAGGTGGAGTGTGACTGCGTTTGCTTGATTAGCCAGTAAAACGAATACAGAGGAGGAACAAACGATTTCAGCAGCGCTCTGAACTGCTGCAGCTTCGGCACGCTGAGTGTCTTCTTATGTGACAACATTTAATCCTCGTGAGGATTAAATGTCCTCAAAAAAGAAAAGAGAGAAAAGGAAAGTATTCCAGAGTCAGAACACTTTTACTTTTCAGAGCTGGATGGGGCTTTGGGCCTCAGATTAGTGCAGGATTAAGTGGAAATGTCAGAGAGGGAATGGTTTGGGAATGAATACAGTCAATGAAGTTCCTGACAAGAATGCAGCAGGAATACAAATGTGTGTGTGGACATGTAGGTGTTTGTTCGCTCCAGTGAAGTCATTGAAACCCTCCTCACACTCCTGCCTGCCTCCGGCAAACAGCAGGAGGAGCTGATGGGGGGAGGAGACGAGAGGAAGGGGGTGGTGAAGGAGACGGTTCAATCCCTCACTCGCCGACCAGTGACGACCTCCCACTCTGTTGACGGTGTGTTTTGGATGGTCTTCCCCTAGATTTTTAAGTGTTTTGTTGCATTAGCTGACCCTCCCACTATTATTTTGTTTTTCTTCAAGTTGACATGATTTCCTGAGGTGTTAACTAAAAGCCTGCAGCGCAGTTTGATCAAAACAGCACAGCAACACAGCTCCACTTTCAACCACTAGCATGTACCTTTGTTAGTAACAACTGTTTCCATGTCTTCCTAACAAGCACAACTGCCGGGAAATCAGTAAATCTGTTTTTAATCACATGAATCATGATACGGCACATGTAGCAATCCAAAGGAACAGCAACAATCGCAGTTTTAACCCTTTAAAAACCATGTACTCTAAAACTACACACACTTCCAACGCAAAACCATCTAACTTCCTGCAGGCTATTAAACACCAACTATCTAACTTCCTGCACGCTACCAAACACCAACCATCTAAACTTCCTGCAGGCTATTAAACACTAACCATCTAACTTCCTGCACGCTACCAAACACCAACCATCTGACTTCCTGCACGCTAGAGGCTCCAAAAATGAGTCAGTCAATGACCTCCAGGTTAAAATGTCAACTTTAGCACAGAAATAAACATATTTACAGTCTGATTTTGAAAAAAAACATTTTGGTCTCAATCGTTGATTTCACATTTATGACGACTCTGAAGCTAGATATTTATTTTATAATATGACTGATTGACAGTTGGTTCAGCCAATGGCTAGCCGTTTTCACTTCCTCATCTGTAATCATCATGCTAACCAGTCATTTGTGTTAACCAGCGTCTGTTAACCAGTGTCGGCTCACCAGCGTCGGCTCACCAGCGTCGGCCAACCAGCATCGGCTAACTAGCGACGGCCCACTTTTGATTTTGCCATCGAGACGACATGTTAAACGGTTTATCCTGCTAGAAACGTCTGATGGCAGCTCTGCAGATAGCTCGAAGCAAAGCAACCTTTGACATGCGGTGAGTGTGTTTCTACCGGCTTCCCGCTCAACATGGTACGAAGAAAAATAAACTTCAAAACCACTCTTCAGAAAAGCATTAGGTCATGTGACCGAATGCTTCATCCATCGTTTATGTGCTACCAACGCTAGCCTGTTAGGAGTTTTGATCGGTCGTCAATTCATCGTTTTAGGTTGTAAATATCGCAACAGCTCGCACTCTGACTGAAAAAAGCCCCAGTGTGATCAAGTGACTTCTGTATTGGTTTACTTATACAGACTTCCAGCCGGATCACTGAGGACTTCAAACCAGTTACTGCTGGATGTAAAACTGGTCCAGAGGGGTGGGCAATTCCTGGTCCTCGAGGGCCGTGTCCTTCGCATTTCAGATGTGTTTTTCTACTTCAACGCACTGGACCCCAAATAAAGATTGTTATCAATACGTCATCCAGGTCTGCACAAGTCTGGTAATGACACAGCCATGTCTATCAGTTTTGAGTTTAAGCAGGGACACATCTAAAACATGCAGGACACAGCCATCGAGGACCAGGAAACGCCTACCCCTGGACTACACGAATGCGGCCACATGAACCTGACCAGCGGGCTCTGGCGCTCGTTAATAGGGTTATCCATCACTGGAATGACTAGATAACCTGTCTCTCTGCCTTAAAACAAGTAATATAAAATATCCATTTCAACTCATTCCTCCTTTTACTAATTTGCTTCTAAAAGAGTGTCCACGTGTACAAAAAGTGTGAAATACGGTTTGCATTATGCAAACACAGTATAATAAAAGTACAATGAAACCACTTGTAATTAGACATTAGACCTAAGTAACAAATTTTAATTGTGTTTATCAATTTATTCTAAATAAACTATATTAGAACCGTTCTGATTTGCACAGAGCTAATGTTGAACTGTTCCTTTAAAATAACGTATAAAAGTGCTCAGCCAGGAGACGGTCCTCGTTGGAACAGTCCAACGTGTGTGTGAATGTGTGTGTCCTGAGCACAGGTCTTGGGTCTCTGTGCTTTCAATCCACAAATAAAGACCAGATTGTATCTGCAGCAGCGTTGGTTGTGAGAGGCGGCTGGGAGCTGGGAGAAGAAAGGACCAGAGCTTTTAGCGTGAACCTCGGGGTGGCCATGACCCAAATGCCAACATGAAAACAGTCAGCGATAAATAATGGAACAGACGACATATACTTCTGAAGCGTGAGAGCGACGCTCAGATTGAAAAAGCCATATATGAATCAGTGTGTTTTTCCTTTGTGGTACAATAATAATTAAATTCAGCCGATAGAAAAACATGAGCTGTAGAAGAAAAATGTTCACAATAACAGTCATACTTCCTCTTTCTAACATAAAAACATGAAAAATCATCTGATCGCTGTGGAATTAAGTGTTAAAACAATGATGAAAAATCCCAGAGCTGTTAGATAAAGTCAGTCAGGCAATTGATCATCAGCAGGTGTACAAACCTCTATAAAAGCAGATGTTTTGTGGTATGCCTGTCTGAAGCATCCGGGTTAACACAATGCCAAGGGGGAACGACATCAGCAGTGGTCTTAGCGGTGCACATCAGTCAGGAAAAGGTTAAAAAACAATACAAACTATTTAGAATCCAATATTCTATAGTATAAAAGATTATTCACAAGTAAAAAAAAACATCCAAGACATTTTGTCAATCTACCCAGGACTGGACATCCCTGGATCACGACAACAACATACTAAGAAATGCATAATTTCAGTGCAACCATATGAGACGCAGACAAGGTCAGACCGGAAAAGTTATTGCTCCCAAAGTTTGATCTGAAGCCAGAAGGTCTCAGGAAAAAAATGCGTCTTTGACATTTGCAATATGTAAAAAAGGATTTTTGGTACTGGCGCCTATGGCTGTAATTTTAACATGAACAGATCATGTTGTCATGGCAACCGCCCTGCTGACCTGAATGGGTCCTGCAGCTGTATTTAACTGGATATTTTAGGTCTGAAGTGTGTTTGATGGGTAACCCCAGAGCAACGCTACCAGGAATCGCTTTTATTTCAAACTACCACTATTGAAATGTGTGACTGGACTTTCTGGACTCTAACTGGGAAGCACATCCTTCATGTTGCTGCTCGGGATCATGCTACGGCTGGAAAACTGGTCGGGACCGTCCTACAGCTGGAAAACTGGTCGGGATCATGCTATGGCTGGAAACACCCCCCACTCCCTCTCTTGTCTGGCATCTTCTACACTCTCTGTCCACCTGATAGATGTCCTCTGAATCATAATCCATTTCACTCAGCCAACAGCATCCTTTGACAATTTTACACATAAATGCCAGTTGTCGGGTATTTTTTTTAAAACAGAGCGGGTCATTGATCGGCGCTGAGGGCACATCTCATTGATGGATGCTGTTTTGTTTCAGCTTGTAGTTAAACTCTCCTACCCACCAGAACATTGTGTATCAAGCCACAAAGCATCTTTAGACCATAAAGACCATATTCCCCAATAATGGAAAAATGTCTATTTAGCAACTTAGGCCGCGTTCAGACTGCCAGCCAATATCCGATTTTTAGCCCATCCAGATTGAAACTGGATGACTCTTTTGAAGTCTGAACAGTCCCAAACCGCATGAGATCCGATTTTTGCAAACCAGATCGAAACCACCTCCGGGAGGTAGTTTCATATCCGATCCATATCGCATTTGGGCAGATGCGTGTCAGTCTGAACAGCTCCAAACACTCAGATCAGATATGACTGTCCCAGACGCTCCAAACCACCCGCCCATTTCCAGTTGTGGAGCTACTCATCCTTTCACAGAGAGCATGTACAATCTCTGATGTCACGTCAAAAAATATTATTTGTAGTTTAAGTGTTGCAAATTCACATTTCAAATCATGTTTTAATAGCAGAAAAAAAGACCGCATTTTCACGTACGGTGCGGGTCGCCACGTACCCTACGCCGTAGGCTCTGCGTCGGTGTAACGCGGAACCATAAATCAGCCTTCAGTCGCGCTGTGAGCCTGAACCTGCAGCCCGTCAGCTCATCAGGAGGACAGGTTAGAGAGCGGGGCTGCCAGTTGTTCATTGCTGGTTCGTTTTGTTAACTCTGAGCTTTGTTGGTTGGTTTGTTAGTTTGCTGCTGGTTTTGTTCTGAACACTTGTCTCTGTCTCTCATTTTGCTGGGACGCCGGGTCCCTCCGCCGAGACACAACTTTTGCGGTATAAGTTCATTTTTATGTCTAAAAATGATGCGCAGTGCCGACCCAATCAGAAACGGTACAGATATTTTGGGATTTTTTTTATATATAAAAAAAATACATGACTTCACAAAATACATGTGCTGGGTGACGCCTCCGCTCCGACGTCGTTACTACGGCAACCCATCAGATCAGTCAATGATGTGGCCCAGTCTGAACAGAGCCAGATCCGATTTGGACACTTGCTAAAAACAGTGTGGACAGTCAGCCCTGAAAATCGGATATGAGAAGGAATCAGATATGAATCAGATTTGCCTGCAGTCTGAATGCGGCCTTAGTAAGCTTTTCTTAATCAATGTGTAAGCTTTTCCTCCGTGCTGCAGCGTACCCCGAAACCTGAAAAAGAAAACTCCTTATTAAGGGTTTTACGATTAGGAGTGTTTTAGGGGGTCTTAGGTGCAAGGTTCACATTCAGACCTGGAGTCTGGTACAATCCATAGATTTATGTCCTATGCAAAGCAGCAGGCAGTATTTTAGACTGTGTTCACCTCCTTTTCATCAGTCTCACTCTGCTAACTGCGACTTTGTAATGCTCAGCTGAACAGTGGCAAAAAGACATCTGAAGATTGCAAAGGACTCGAAGAAGAAGAAGCTGAACAGTTTATAATAAAGCAATGAAACTTTAGAGCTCTCTGAAATCCTTCGTGGTAACTTCAAAGAAATAATTTCCATAACACCACCATAACAATTCTAGTATCAAGCAGTTAAATCAACACAATATACTGTAATAAAACTGTCATGGACAACCAGCTGCTGTCAATGCTAACCTGTTAGCGGCTTAAAGCTCATACTCCAAAGATTGTAATGGTGTAAAGGTCACCACTCTGACACAAAAATTCACTGAACTACAAAAAGAAAAAACTTTACAGTCCAACTCTGAGTTTAGTCTCATCTTTGGTGTTTCATCATCAGAAATCAGATCCCAAAGACTCTGAGCCAAATAAGAGTCGGTTGTGATCTCTCGGACCGTTTCCAACACAAGAATCTTTTATTGGTTCTGACTGGATAATTCCTGAAGTGATGTGAATTTGTGCTCTGTCTGTTGATTCTATTGGCTGTGACAAATCCATAGAGGTATCAATCATCCAGATCCACCGTTGTTCCTTGTAAAAACGTTCACATAACTGAATGTGCTCAAACATTCAATCTGGAATCTCCACATTCTTCTACAAGGGGGGCACGGTGGTGCAACTGGTAGTTCTGGTGGGTCCTGGGTTCAATTCACGCCGGTGTTCTGCCATTTTTTGCTGCTTTGCCAAAAAATGCTACCTAATGGGTACCTTTGTAGAGCTACAATTTTGCTGTGTTTTACTCCCTAGCCCACGTCCTTTCCCGCCCCAAGTGGTTCTTGTCACTTGCCAGGCCGTTATTGTAAATAAGAATGTATTCTGAGTCCTGCCTGGCTAAATAAAGGCAAATGACTGAATGAATATCAAATAAAGCGATAGAAGTGTTTTTTTCTTCCTCTTTATCGTATAATGTTCACAAAGTGTAATGCGATTCATGTCATGGGTAGTGTATTTTGAAGGATCAAATACTCAACATCCCATATTATCAATTTTACATCGTGGCAATCAAACTTTGAAAATCGACTGTGCGCATGCGCAGAACCACAAAGTAGCATTTGTCGGCAGGTAGCAAAAATTGACAGAACACCGGGACGCTGTGGGTGCTGAGGGCGTGTTTACTTCCCCCATGACTTCCGCACCCACACCCTGGGTGGGGTTGGCCTTTCTGTCTGGAGTTTGTATGGTCTCCTCATGTTCCCTTGTGTAGCTAATGTGAGCTACCCTCACAAAAACATGCAGTCCGGCCGGGGTGCCCGATGGGGTGGGAGGATCTGGCCGGAATAACGTGATCCTTCCACGCGCTAAGTCCGGCCGGAGAAACCCCACCCTGTCTGGTGAAAAGAAGCAGCCTGCTCACTCCTCAAGTAAGGAGGAGACTTGAGCAAGGTGAGCAATGTCCAGGACTGATACTTAAGTAGGAGCACTGGGGTGAAAAAAAACAAAAATGGTGATACAAATATATTTTTTTAAAACATTCTTTTACAAAAGCCTGTAAAAACTTAGTGTTGGTCCCGTAAATGGTGAGACATTCTTCAGTGGACTTCAAGGGGGTTCAGGTTTTCACTACATGAATCCAGAATCAGATGCTGTGAGACTCGTGGTGGAGGACTTGCTGAACTGTGGGTGTTTGTACAAGGATGTATCTCAGGAACGGCTGGATGGATCTTGATGATTGACACCTCTGGAATTTTCACAGCTAGTATAGTTCACAAATCCACATCATTTAAGCCATTATCCAATCAAAATGATGGTGAAACATGAACGGTAAGAGTTCAGAGTTTTATTTTGTTGTTGTTCTCAGACTGTAGAAGAATAACTGGACAAACCCCTTGTGACATAACCCATACATTTGTGAAAAGTGATTTTAAAGCCTGTTTTTCCTCGTACTGCAGGCTGGCATTTTGCAGTTTCAATGCCATTCATACAAACAAGGCTAAATATCATGAGGGAACGTCTCCCAAGTCGCGTTTCCATGACCTCAAGATTTGCACAAAACCCAAATATCGAAAAAGATAACCTGCAATGGAAATGGGTCTAATTTGAAAGTACTGCTAAATATTGCAAAAACCTTTTTACACATCCAGGAGCAGGTTTTTCAGGCAATTCGATGTCCAGTTTATCACAAAAGTGTAGTGTAAATGTTTTTTTAGCGTCTGCACTAGGGGTGGGTTAAAAATATCGATATATCGATATTTTATCGATATGCATGTGTAGGAACGATTATCGATACATAAATCCAAGTATCGATTTAAAAAAAAAAAAAAAAAAAATTTTTTTTTTTTTTTTTTTTTTTTTTAAATCCCGATTTTCCCCCCCATTTTAATCACCCAGTGCTCCAGGCTGAGCAGGCTGCTTCTTTTCACCAGGCAGGGTGGGGTTTCTCTGGCCGGACGTGGCGCGTGGAAGGATCATGTTATTCCCTTATTGTAACCAGAATATCGATATCGAATCGTATCGTATCGTATCGGAAATCGTATCGTCTGGGACCTAGTGTATCGGAATCGTATCGTATCGGGAGGTCAGTGATGATACCCAGCTCTAGTCTGCACGTCTCTGGCAGTGCTGGATGTGACAAAGTTGGTTGATCTGGAGTTATTAACATCCAGTTTACAGCTGTTTTTGGCCTCATTAATACGATGTAGTTGTGCTATAACACCACTAAATCATTATCACTGTGTTACATAAGGAATTCACCTCTGAATAATCATTTAAATGATCATCTGATGCTTCGTCATCTGACTATTTTCTCAACAATAATTTATGAAAGACGTTTTTGTCCATCTTCTTCCACGTTTAGATTTTCTTTTTCGTTGATAGGAAGAGACGAGATACAGTGTTACACTAATACAGAAAAAAACCCTGTTCACTGACCCCGCGGGGGTACCTTTATTGCAAAGTCAGAGTTTTGTTTCTCTTGTGTCATGGAAACGCGACTTCTAATAGACCATTAATCCAACAGGAAGACGACCCTCGTCTACGAGGACTCTTTGTCATGAAAGTGAAGAGTGAAGCGCTACTGCTCACATTCAAGGAATTTATTTATCAGTCACACATTCACACCCTCCTGCCAGAGTTTACAGTTGTTTTCTCTGACTTTCTGCTTTTTTCTTCTGTCTCAGTTCATCATCTGAGTCAGATTTTTCTCCCAGCTTCTTTTCTGTTGTAAACACTTTTAGTGGCTGGAAAACTTTGTTTTCCATCTTAAATGCATTTCCCCCGTGGCAACAACACATCTAACAAAGGCCTTGAAATAACTCACCCAGCCAATTCATACCTCACGGATCTGATCAATACCTCCTAATGTGGATGTGCAGGTGGAGTTGTTGTGGCGAACCGTAGCACTGCAGTCATTGTTATTTAACTTATATATATGTTCTTAAACTTTTCTTTCATGTGACTTCATGCTGGTCTCTAATTGGTTACTCAAAGCCTCTCCTCCGGGTGCAGCTCTCTGCGCCCAGGGCCAATCAACGTGTTTTCTGTCATTCTTCATCCAATCTGATAGATTCATGAGCCGGCAATCAAAGTCACACCTCTGACAGTGTAAACGCGCGACTGCATCTGTCACTTGCATACAAACGGAGTCACAACCATAGCATCGAGTGGTTTTGCCCACTGCTGTTATACGTCAACGACGCCGCCATATTGGATGTGGCAAGACTGCGCTGTAAACTAATACAAGTAAATGGGCTTATTTTCATAAAGCGCCTTTCTACAAAGAAATTTAAGTTTTACGTCTAATTTATTCATTCACACATGCACTAATATACTTGGGAAACAGTTAGGCACCAAATATAATATATTTAATTTTCTGAGATGGCAAAAATAAGAACTGTATTAATCCCACATAGGAGTAATTCATGTTATATCAGCTATAGAGAACAAGGTAGTGCCGAAAAACAATATATATCCCCCCCTCACAAGAAAAAGAAAAATAGAGAAACATATTTTCTCATCAACAAAACAAATTTTTAATTTTTCAAATAACAAAATAACATATTTGAACCATTTTTCAGACAATATCTGTCAATATCTCTATATAATAACTGAAAAAATCTGAAAAATGGTTCAAATATGTTATTTTGTTACTTGAAAAATGTAAAATATGTTTATGTAAAATATGCTACATGTATATGTAGTATATGTATATGTAGTAATATGTAATAAAAATAAATAACTTAAAAAAATGTATGTTCAAGTAGAGTTTATAGTTGTGTTGTAATCCCCACTCGCCAGTGCGCCCCCCCAAAATTTTTTATTTTATCTTATCTTTTATCTTATCTTGTCTTATCTTAACATCTTGCACCTGCTGCTTAGCTACATTCCCTTCTGGACCCTTCCAGGTAAACCAGAGTTGTTCCAGCGGTCTGTTAGTACTGGGAGTGGTCCTGGTCCACCTGAAAAGCTGCTGGCGTTAGTAGCTGATGAGCTTGAGGTCATCTGGGGCGCTGCCTTCCAGGTCACCCAGCTAGCAGTCAATGAAGCGCTAGCTGCTACCAGCCACTGTGGCGAACCTTAACTAGCTATGCCTGTAGACCGTTCCAGACTAACCCAGAGCCAGTCTCAATACTCTGTCAGTTAAATTAACACCACAAACCGTATTAAAATAACAATGATTACACTCTGTTAGGGCTTTATTCACATGTCAGAAGTCAGTTCACCAAAAGTGGTCAATAGCTTTACCACAAGTTAAATATCTAACCATGCAGCAGCTTAAGCTAGCCAAGCAGGTACCTCTGCTCCTGCTGTCTGGGGTTTCTCTACCGGCCAGTAGGATCCGATTCCAGACCTGCGGCTCCTCTACCGACTACGAGTGTCTGGATCCGGATCCACTGACCTCCATGTTCAAATGTTCAACTTCACAGCAGAAATAAACATTACATTCTGGTACAGAACAAGTTTTTGGCCTCCATAATTTTGCATCCATCACTAGTTGTCATCACTTTTGCTACCTGGTTCTTACTCCGGTTCTTCTTCTATGGTTCATGTATCAAACTATACAATATGTTACTATTGAGCTCCAAGCTCCTAGACGAGCCCCTAAATACAATAATTGCCAGTTCTCTGAGGCTACAACTTCAAACAGAGACTGAACACATGTTTTATTACTGAATTAGATTAAGGGACATTTCCCACACCTTCACAGGTAAACCCACTGATGTCTGATACGACGCCCACGGCGCCACCACAGCTCCAACAGCTCCAACAGCTCTGATGTCGAGCGAAGGTACAAACGAGCCGTCAGTGCGGCTTTGGGCGGCATGGATCATTTGTAAAATGGCTTTGGTGGGATTGTGGTATCAAAGGCGGGGGGACGAGGGAGCAGAACGAAGGCTCAGAGTGAGCTTTGAGGCAAATAGGAACTGAAATATTAACCTTTTAAAAGGCTCAGCAGCAGACACACTGGATCTCAACGGCCCGCTCTGAACGACTTTGACAAGTGTCACGATGAGTTTGTGTGTAACTCGGATTTTCACTCTAATCCCAGACAACCGTTTCAAATCTCTCTCTGGATCACAATTCAGCATTTGAAATTAATATATTTAATCAGCAATTAAATTTTGAGTCTGAGAGAGAGGAGATCTTATTCGTCTAGAACAAATCCAAGACTGACCTCTGAACAGCTTCTGCTTAAAACAGTGTCACTTTTAGAGGAATACGTTTATTTTCTTCCTTTTCTTGCTGTATTTGTTGCGGTGAGCCTTCTCCTGTATGTGCAGGTGCATGCGACAGGGGCCTGGCTGCTCCGTGACAGCAAGTGAGCGCAATCTTCTAATCAGCAGCATGGACAGGGAAATAACAAAATCTCTCTCAGTTCACTGTAGGTGCAACTGGGCTGAAGACAGCAGTGAAAACAGACAAAAACAAACTTAAAGAAAACTGAAACGCATGGGAAAAGGACTTAAATCAAACGGACTGCTGGTGAGCTAAATTTGGACTAGTTAATAAGATCGTTCATTGTGTATATAATTTTAATAATATTTGCTTTATTATTTTTATTATTTTTATTATTACTTTATTATATATAAATAGAAGTATTTCTGTTAAAATGTTGTTAAAATCTACAGCTGTTGCTTATTTACTTTATTTGAGTTAGCCTTAGGTAAAATGTAGGTGTGAAATATACTTAAATGTGTAAAATATACTTACCTGTGCAAAAGATACTTACCTTTTAAAATATACCTATCTTTATACTCACCTTGATGCTGAATCTTTGTTAAATATAGTAAATAGTATAATTTGCATGTTCGGAATAAATCACTAACTAACTAACTAACTAACTAAATGCTGAATTGTATTTACATTAGGTATGTTTTGTGTATTTAAAGGTTTTTTACCTATTCATCCTTCTTCACCCTGTTTATGTCAAATAAACTTGGATAACGAGTGAAGTCGAGTCTGTCAAGTCCTTCCTTTTCAAGTGGGGAAGCCATGCAGTTGTGAATACACTTGATAGTGTTAGATGAGAAAAATGATACAGCTCTACTGGATAACCATGAAATATGAAGCAGCTGAGGGATTATTCGCTCAGCTCTAGACTTTGCGGCCTTTAAGACCGACGCTTGTAATTTCTCTGTTTGAACCAACAGAGCTTTGAATGCTGGAAATCAGAAACGTGGCTCCGGTTCAGCAACACTTCCCTCAGCGTCGACCAGCGACAACACTTTGTGGTTGAAACAGCAGAAATGTAGTAGAACAGAGAAGCTACAGAAACACCAGCAAAAACACAACAGCACACAAAGGAGCCTTTTTCCCATGATGCTCGAGTTTCTGAAACCTCACAACAACAAGGACCTGTATTTGTGCAAAAGTCAGTGCTCCATCTTTTTATCCTAACCTTCAAGATCCAAATTTAGCAGCAGGAACTTGAAGTTTCCTGTGAGACTTTATCAGCATCTCTGCTTTCAGAAGGTCACCACAGCATCTCAACCAGCTTCAGGTCTGGACTTTGACCAGGTTCAGGTCTGGACTTTGACCAGGTTCAGGTCTGGACTTTGACCAGGTCATTGATCAAACCTTGATTTTTGTATTTTCCATCATTCGGATGTACTGTAGATCTGCTGCTGTGTTTAGGATCACTTCCTATCCCATGACCACATTTCATCTTTAGCTGTCCAGGTCCAGTGGCTACAAAACAATCCCCAATCATCACCCCTCCACAGCAGTGCGAGACGGGTTTCCACTAGCAGGGTCCAAAGTGAAACTTCAGAGGCTGGAATTGTAACAGGGCTGACATACTTTTCATTGTGTTTCCATTTATGGTGTTGGACCCAGGGGTGAAAGTAGATTAAAGTTATTGCTGGTACTACAATCCCAACCTTCATGGCTTGTTCTCCTCCCACCACCAGCTTCTTGCATCCCTGAACACGCATTCAATTTTTTAACGCCTGTACGGTGTATAAATTAGAAACACTTGACACTATGTAGGCCTATAGCAAATGATTTATTTAAATGGTGTAAATAAGGGCTAGTCCGGACCAAGGATTGTCACAGAATAATTTGTAAATGTTGACAAAACTTTCAAAATCATAACAATTTGTTTTGTTTCAAATTAGAATAAATCCATCCATCCATCCATCCATCCATCCATCCATCCATCCATCGTCCGCCGCTTATCCGTTCCCGGGTCGCGGGGGCAGCAGTCGCAACAGAGATGCCCAGACTTCCTTCACCCCAGACACTTCCTCCAGCTCTTCCGAGGGGGGAGTCCGAGACATTCACAGGCCAGCCGAGAGACATAGTCTCTCCAACGTGTCCTGGGTCTTCCCCGGGGTCTCCTCCCGGTGGGACATGCCTGGAACACCTCCCTAGGGAGGCGTCCAGGAGGCATCCGGTACAGATGCCCAAGCCTCCTCAGCTGACTCTTCTCAATGTGAAGGAGCAGCGGCTCGACTCCGAGCTCCTCCCGGGTGACCGAACTCCTCACCCTATCTGTAAGGGAGCGTCCAGCCACCCTGCGGAGGAAACTCATCTCGGCCGCTTGTATCCGCGATCTCATCCTTTCGGTCAGTACCCAAAGTTCATGACCATAGGTGAGGGTAGGTGCGTAGATTGACCGGTAAATCGAGAGCTTCGCCTTTTGACTCAGCTCCTTCTTCACCACGACGGTCCGGTACATCGACCGCAAATTAGAATAAATTTACAGTTGAATTCATCAGCAGCTGAACAGTTCTGTTCAAGTCTCTGTCTTTGACTATTCAGAACATTGGGCACATAAATGAAAGAAGAGATGATGATGATGATGATGATGATGATGATGATGATGATGATGATGATGATGATGATGATGATGATGAGTAAAATGTCTCAAAATGTCTCTTACAATGTGTGCATTGAAATGGAAGATAACTTCTTAAGCATTTTTTTCATCAAAGCAAAACACTTAAAACATAAAAAAAAAACTTTACTTCCGCTTTTTTCTTTTTTTTCCTGAAACGAGGAATGAAAATCAATCACAAATATGCTGGTAATGTGTCAGCCAACCACAAAAGTCTTTGGAATTTTGGTGGAATCATTTATTTTTTGTCCTTTCCCGGTGCAAATTACATAAATAGAGTGCGTGGTTTGGTCGTGAAAAAATAAAAAGTAACGTTACGTGAACAATAGGGATGGGAATTGATAAGATTTTTTCCATTCCGATTCCATTTTCGATTCTGCTCGATTCTCATTTGGAAAAAAGGAGAAGAAACAATTTTAGTATCAACTTTGTTTTAATAAAACAAAGTTGATACTAAAATTGTTTCTTTGTTTCAATTTCTTTGTTTCTCTGATCTTTTTTTTTCAAAGATATAAAACTTTTATATCTTTGAACAAAAAAAATATAGGTCTTAAGATGCCCCCAGCCTTGGGCTCCTCAATGGTGCCAGGGGGTCCCCACAAAATGATTTGTAATATACAGTAAAATATGTATTTAATATAAAATAATAATAATAAAATAAATATTCTTCTGTAACTAAAAACAACAAATTATTTTGTAGCAATTACACAAGAATGTCCAGTAACATGTTCAACACCACAAACTTAGTCACTGCTGGTAACATTAATCTATTCTGGCCTGATTCTCTTCCCTGCCTTGATGAAAGGAGAATCCAGCGGTAGATGCTCTTTAACTTCTCCATAGATGAGCTGACGAGCTGCAGCTGTGTCAGGAGCTCCGCTGTCCGCCGGAGCGCCCGGCTCATCCGCGTGGCTCAGCTCTTCTAAAGCATGATTTATGGTTCCGCGTTAAATCGACACAGAGCCTACGGCGTAGGGTACGCGGCGACGCGCGCCGTACGGTGCGGGTCGCCGCGAACCCTACGCCGTAGGCTCTGCGTTGGTGTAACGCGGAACCATAAATCAGCCTTACCACACGCCGGCTGACTCTGCGCTCCCAGCGGATCAGTCGGCCGAGTCCTAACAGTTTCCCCCCTTTGTTGAAATGTTCACATTGCAAGTATTGTCGCCCTGTTGTCATCCTTTTTGGTAAAATGTAACCAAACTTTCGAGGGTTTATATTTTGTCTCCGTGTTTTCCTGCTGGGCGCAAATGCGCACGCTGCGCAACGTGCTTGGTGACGTCACTTGCGCCCACTGGAATCGATAAGGGAATCGTTTGCGAAAAAGGCAAACGATTCCAAGGAATTGAAACACTGGGAACCGGTTCTCAACAAGAACCGGTTCTCGATTCCCATCCCTAGTGAACAATAAATCAAACGCTCCCTTCCATGCAGTGTGTGTGTTTAGGAAGTAAAGACTGGAATACGCTATTCACAAAAGCACAAATAGTGGGGTTTTACTAATATTTATATCATACAAATATTTAAAAAATTATTCGTACGAAAAAACAGGTCGGGACTCAGTTAGTGGAGCAAGATTGTATCGCTATGTCCGCCTCTCCTCGCTATGTCTTTGTGATAAATATGAGTGTTCAGCGTCACCGTCTTTGGTGTGAAAGATCGAGAGTTCGAGACCCGCTGTATGCGAAGATTATTGTCAGTAATTCATGTTTTTTTTTCCCGTTACTGCGTACCAGCACTGAATCTAGTGGTACGGAGTACCGGATCGTACAAGCTTACTTTCACCCCTGGTTGGACCTGGTAGCAAACTATCCCTCCATACCAGTCGGGGGTGGCGATGCTCGACATCTGCTGTTTGACCACTGTAAATAAACAAGGAAGAAGACGACAACGAGGAGGAAAGTAAGGGAAAGGAAAACAAACTGGAACATCTGAATCTAGATGGAAGGAGATAGTTGCTGCTGAGACAACATATCCAATCAGAACTAAGTCAACACCAGCACTACCCCTTGTAGTGATGAGTTAGTGGATAGCTGCAGTACAGCGCAGCTGATGATCTTCATCAGGATGTCTTTTGATGATTTCTCCACAAAAGAAGAACTTCTGACAGTACTACCATTAAAGACAACAGGGGAGTTGATATCTATAATGCGGTGAAGGAGTTTTTGGTGGAGAAAAATATGCTGCTGTTAAAGCTGGTATCAGTGACTACGGATGTGGCTCCTGCTATGATCGGCTAACACGCAGTATTCATTGCTCACTGTAAACGTGACGCAGAGTTCCCAAACGTTCTGCATTACCACTGCATCATCCACCAACAGTCCTTATGTGCAAAAGTGATTGGCTTTGAACACGTGATGACTCCCGTTGTAAAGATCATAAACAGCATTCATTCCAAAGCTAAACAGCACAGAATATTCAAGAAATTGGAGGAGCGGTCAGCTGAATATGGAGACCTGCTACTACACACAGAAATCCAATGGCTCAGCAGAGGATGGGTTCTGCATCGTTTTTTGTCACTTTTGGGTGAAATCAAAATGTTCATGCAGTCCAGAGGGGAAGACACCTCGCTGATAGGAGACACTGACTGGACTCTTGACCTTGCATTTTTAACGGACATTACTGAGAACCTGAACAGTTTGAACTGCGAGTTGCAAGGCAAAGGTAAGACTATTGCTGATATGATAAGTGCTTTGAATGCATTTAAAGCCAAGATGAGCATTTTCTCTGAGCATTTAAAGAGAAAAAAGGTGTTGCACTTCCTGTGCAGATGGTGCTGAAAGGCAATACTTCTGCATCTGAGGCTTTTGATAAAGTTGCAGAAAAATAGCCTCAAGTCATAGAAAGACTTGTACAAGAATTTGAAAACAGGTTTTGTGACCTGGGTCAGCTTGAGCCATGCGTGTCAATCATTTGTAATCCTTTTATGATCATGGACATATCAAGCATTGCTGAGCAGTTAAGTGTAACTTTCAAGATACATGCTAGACAGATGGAGCTTGACATTTTAACATTGCAAAATGACATCCACCTCAAAGCCTATCAGGGTGCACCAAAATTTTGGGGCCTTGTTGACACAGAAAAGTACAGTGGTGTATGTATAGCAGCTTTGAAGATTGCAAGCCTGTTTAGTTCAACCTATCTTTGTAAATCAGCCTTTTCTGACATGCACTTCATCAAGAACAAATACAGAACACATCTCACTGATGCACATCTGCAAGACACACTCAGAGTTGCAGTGTCAAGTTACACACCAGAGTACAACACACTGGTGGAGAGCATGCAATGCCAGGCTTCCCACTAACTGACAAAGAAACAGATACCGAATTTGGTGTAAAGTTCAAAATGTGTCATTCATTCATGATTTATTAAATGTGTTTGTTAAAATTAACATTTGATATCACAACTGTTAAGAGTATTTTTTCCTAAGCTTATGTAAGATGTTTGTTGAAAATGTCAAACATTCTGGAGAGGTACATTGTAATTTCCTAGTGAAATTGTGACTGTTGTAGAAGTGATGAGTTGAAAATGTTCAATTTGAAAAACACCAGAACTTGAAAATATGGAAATAAAATGTTGCATATTGATATTAATTTCTGTCCTATCTTGTTATCATTGTTGATATTTTCTTGAGAAACCATTAACATGATCAGTGTCTTCACATAGCTAATTACCATTAATCATAATGATAGCAAAATTAAAGCTTAATTAAAGGAGACCTATTATGGCATCTAAAACCTATTTTAAACAGGCCTTGAATGTCTTAAAAACAAGCTATTGATTTTTTTTGCTCAATAAATTAGAAATTCAGCCTCTGACAATGTCTGCAGCATCCCAGTCTCTAACCTCATTCTCTATGCGGGATTCTGAGGAGGCTATGATAATGAGGTACTGTGCTGATTGGCTGCCTGAATGACGCTGAATGGATATTCTGAATGGATGTTCTGCTCGTTCTGGCTGACATTAGCTTAGCTTGGAGGCTGTCCGGTCAGTTGTCTTCCAGTTTGACCAGAGGTCTTCTGTTGGGGGCCAAGGTCGCTGCTTCAGGCCGAAAACATCCTGGTGAACCCAAAACCAGTCCCAGTTGTCCCTTAGTCCAATCAACAGCACAATGACCCACATCATCTTTAAAATAAGAGGGATCATGCTCTCTCAACTCTTCAAGTCAAGTTCAGGCTGAGCAGCCAAGTGGTTACAGCTCACTGTAGGATCTGTGCGTTCAAGGCGGTTAGGCGAGCCGGGTGTAGCCCGCTGGTTTTACCAGCACTGACATCTCCACCTCCGCCGCCTTTGTGACACAAGTCCTGCTTTTGAAAAGGCTTAGGAAGTTCTATGTGTGTATGTTCATCAGTAACCGTCCAGCATTATCCGCTCTCAGATGGCTGAAGGATTGCACAGATGATGCTGACACTCTACAATAGAAGCAATTAACTGAAGCTTAACTCGGTATACGTCTGTATTAATCCGTGCGTGCGTGCGTGCGTGCGTGCGTGCGTGCGTGCGTGCGTGCGTGCGTGCGTGCGTGCGTGCGTGCGTGCGTGCGTGCGTGCGCAAGGGTTTAATACATTATCTCTGGTGGAAGAAGTATTAAATTCACACCAGTAAGAAAAAAATCATGCTTGACTTCATTCCCTGATCAAAACGCTACATACAACACAGAAGAGTTTTATTGTCTGTACTTTTTTAAAAGCCTCCTGTGGACAAGTGTTGTAAATTAACATGTATGCTAAAACACTCAAACAGTGCATTTGGTTTGTCCTATGTAATTGTGATGTCCATACCAAATAAAGAAAAAGTACCAGTATCAGTAACTGCAGTTCCTTTACTAACCACTAGGGTTCGGATCCAAACCTGCTGCCCCTCTACTGATTACTACAACCTGGCATCCGAAGCTGCCGACGGCGGTCAAGCCGCTGTTGCACAGCTAGCTTCTGATGTCCAGTTATGGTGAGCTGCGGTAGCTCCAGCAGTCCTGGGGACTCATGTATAAAGAGTGCATGGATTTCAACGTGAATCCTTCCGTGGAAATCTTGCATACACAAAAAACTAAAAAAAACACAACCAACGTGAAATTCAACGTGGATGCGGGAGCACAACCCTCCTCCCTGTCTCCTTCCTCAAGTAAATTAATTTGAATTTGATGACAAGGATAAATAACCATGAAAAACCACTCATCCTAAAAAGGACCTTACAAAAACAGTGAAAAAAAATGAGAAAAAAAAAACATTCGCCCATGAGCTCAATATGCTCCTGCCAGAAGTTGAGTTAAGGTGTAAAAAAAAAAAAAACAGAGTAGCGTGCTGTAGTTGTACTAATTATTATTACTTTAATAATTATTAAAGACTGTCATCCGACAGTCATTAATACATCTTTTGATAACTGAACAGCACGCCCCCTGTGGCCCAACACTGAAAACTGTCTCCCTCCTGATCCTGCATCAGCAGTGTCCTCTATTGGCGCTTTTCACTAGTACCTAGTCAGCCTGACTCGCCTCGGTACGGCTTGTCACGCATCGTCCCGGCTCCACCCGCTTTGTCCTCGTTTGTTTTTCCACAGCTAGGTGAGAAGTGGGCGGGTTGGGGTGAAGCTGCTGTGACGTACTCGATTGCGCAACCCCTTTGTTGGTGTCGGTGCAGATGAGAAAATCAGCTGGAGCCGCGAGCGGCTGAGAAGAAAACAGAGCTCCTGGTAGATCTGATCGTTCCTTATCACCCGTCTACATCCCTTTTTTAATTATCTCATCAGCCACCAGGTTTATGAACATCTGCACTTCAGAGTTGGATCACCAAACAGACGTTTGCGCTGTATAATAAAATCACGGCGAGCTGCGAGTCGTTCTCGCGCTGACTCAGCATGCTTAGAACCTCGGCAGCCTCGTAACAGAAAGTGTATCTGCTTGGCACGGCTCCACCCGCCTCGGCCCGCAGTGGAAAAGCGCAAAACGGGGGCGTGGAGAGTAGAAGCGCACTGAGTAGGTGCTAGTGGAAAAGGGCCATAACAGAACCAAGGCTGCCATTGTGATTGACAGGTTACATCGTTGTGCTCCTACCTTTTCATGTGGTTGATTGTGAGATTGTTGCAGTTCCACTCGTGTGTAACTTAGGGTGCTTTCACACCTGTGGCCCGTTTGTTTTGTTCCGATTCAGGGGCTAAATCGATACAGTTGTTTCGTTTCTCGTTTTAGGGGTTTGCTGTTCTCTCATTGGTCATAAATGAACATGGGAGGAGTTTCCTCTTCCGCACCCTGGGATAAACAACAAGCCCCTTTCACAGAGAGGGCGCAAAGTGCAAACCGCCGCCAGTGATCCCATTCATTTATGTGCTACTGGCGCAAGAGCGGACCGCACTGCGGGCGAGAGGCCGCCTGCTGCAGTGTTTGCGCTGCGCAAACCCTGCCCGAATTGAACATTTTTTAATTTCACCGTGCCGTGCTGGGACAACATCTCGGCACGTCCAATAAGAGAGAAGGTGGTGGAGGCTGCGCCGACTCTTCCCCTTGCCCCAGTCGCACATACACAATGAATGGAGTTGTGTCAGTTGCTGTGTCGATTATGTTCTCACTACAAATAAAAAAATGAACCGCTTCATGTCTCGAATGGAATAGAGCCGAGACCACCTCTCCTAGGTGATCTCGGCTCGCTTGTTTTGTGCCGCATCCGAGCGCGATTGCTGTGTTCAGACATACCAAACGAACCGATCTTTAGGGGAAAACGCTCCCTGTTCCGGAACAACTGCTCCAAACAGGACAGGTGTGAAAGCACCCTTTTCTGGTGATGTGGGGACTGTCGTGTACTTCGTGTGGTCGTGAACCTATTGTTGACGTCACGTTTCCTCATATTCTGGACTTCACTGCATCACCAGTGAGTGTCGCCAACGGACAAAACCTCAGAAATGTGCATACACCAGCCTTGATGTGTGCGTGAAAGACTTTTCAAGTTCAAGTCACTTCTTGAACATCCGACCGTGAGAATTGAAAGTGGGGTATGCACATTTTTTTTGTGCGCTGCCCGTTTTGTACATGAGGCACCTGGTCTCAGACGTTGTTCCAGAAGATGTCAGACTGATATATGGATCTCCATCAGAAGCGTTACTTTGCATCATTGATTAGTTTACGATAGGCTTAAAAAGCTAACTTGTGAACAATGATAAATGGTGGATGTTTTCCATTGATTGTGGATTTGTGGGCAACAGTTCCCAGAGCCCAGGAACTGTCCAGTTATTTGATTCAGTCCGTGACTCTGAAAAGCTGTGTTTAAAGGTTTGTAATGGCTGCAAACGTCTGACCTAAACAACACAGTAATAGGGGAAAGTTAGCCCTGCCCCTATTATCCCCATGTTGTTTTTGGTTTGTTTAAAAAGAAATCTGATCCAAGCAGGTTTTAAGATGCTTAAAAACTTCTGTCTGTGACAGTTCCAGTCCTGTGCTTCTTCCTCGTTAGCTCTTCGTTTGGGAGCAGAAATGATGCTAATCAGTAGCCTGTATTCTAGGCAGCTCTCAGAGAAATGAAAGGTTAAACCTCCACAAGACCGCCTGCTGCCGGGTGGCAAGCGCCTCGGATTAAAACAGGGTCACCTCTAACTTCCTGGTGGTTTCTTCCTGAGCTGTCTGCTTTTGTAATCTCTGACCTGCCACGTCTCTGCCAGCTGTCTCCTGACAATAACAGCAGCGTTGGACCTGCATTCGCACCAGGCATGCAGGCTTTTTAAAGGCAAGAACAAATAGGATAAAGACAGAGAGGAGAAGCATCTGAATGTCTGCATGGGATTTGGCTCAGAAAACAAAGCTCTGATCATACCAGGACCAAGCTCAGTTCTCCAGACAGGTGACAACCAGCGGACCCCCATGTGCTCCCCCAGCACAGCTGTCTGCAGGTGTACCAGGATGATGTATCCATCTGGTACACCTTCAACAGCAAATGGGCCATACAGGTGAACCGAGAGTTCCCGTTGAGGTTGAGCTAGCTACATAAACCTGGGCAGCGTCTCTAGATGTTCTGAGGGAGATGAAGCTGGGAGGGCCGGAGCAGGACAACGCTCTGAGAAACAAGCTCTGAATTTCTGGCTTAGAAAAACTGCAAATTAACAAGGATGCAGGTCCAGACCCGGATGTCCTCCGCTGATCACTAGGGTCCAGACCTGGACCTGCAGGTCCTCCACCAACCGTTAGGGTCCGGATCTGAACCTGCGGATCCTCCACTGATCACTAGGGTCCGGATCCAACCCTGAGGGTCTTCCACCGACAGGATCATTGATGGTTCATTTTCCCGATGATTGACCAGAGTACATTCCTAAATTGGCCTTCCCTGATTGGCCCGCCGGCCCAGCTAGGGGAAGTCGTGTTCACTGACCTCTGTGTTGATCTTTGAGCTGTGAACGAAGACCGATCAGAACATAATCGTTCATATTTCAAAGAGAACATATTTTGGCGTCTTGTTAATTAACCACCAGACCAGAGCAACTGGTCGAGGGTCTGGAAGGCTCTCCAAGGCTCTGAGGACGAGGCTCAGCTAACAGCAGGCCACTTGTGCTTCCTGAGCATCAGTCACACGCGGTTATTTGTGATGTCATCACTGGAACCACATTTGAAATGGGAGGTCCTGTTGCAAACGTTCACTGGCAGTTCCACAATTTCCTCTGGCGTGGACCTGCTTAATGAGCCGGGAGTCACGGTGTATTATTGTGGGGGTTTGCTGGGTCCGACAGCCAAGTCCAGCCAAGTCCAGCCCAGTCCAGTCAAGTCCAGTCTAGTCCATTATTTAGCACATTTAAATCAACAGAAATTGACTACGGTGCTGCACAAATTAAGCAATATCAATATAAACACACCACTCAGAACACTAAAACCTAATGTGGTAATTCATCAACAAGTCTGAAAATGGGTCCTGAACCGGACAAGAAGCCGAAGCAAACAAGCCAGCACAGGAGTCACGTGATCACGTCTTTTTTCCTGCCAGGAGGTGAGCAGCTGCGACTTGATAGACTGCAAAGAGACGCAGACCTTCACCGTACTGAGGACCCGGCAGGACCGGAAGGACCGGCCAGACGGTGGACGGAGCAGTCCCGGTGGAGCTCTGCTACTCCTCGTTTCACTAAATTTGATCAGAAGAGTGTAAAGTTATATTAATTAGCATCATGGTTTGGGACCGTAGCATCTCATCGGTATTCATCGGTAACTTTGAGGACATATGGACATAGTGAAGAAGTATGAGTCTTCAACAGTTAGCCTGCTCTGACGGGGACTCTTGTCCTCGTCCACCGTCTGTCCCTGAAACTTTCTTGAAATGTTCACAAAAGTGTGCAGCCTGAGGATCAGGTTGTGTAATAAGGCTGGGGTCATTCAAGCAGAAGAACACCCCTCTCCCTCCCCCCAGCCCGCTTCCATTTTTCTATCCTTTCATTCACGAAGACCAGCAGAGAACATAAAAGACGGGGAGGGAGGGAGCTGAGTCGGAGCGAGCAGGGCTGATGTGACAGCAGGAGGAGGGGGATTACAAGACGGATGAGTTTTAGAGGAGCGAGGCGAGGATCTATACGTCTTTAAATGAAGCGGACATCCTTTATTGATGTTTGTACAACAGAAACGGCGACGGCGAGGGTCGATACGAGGCCTGCGTGTCCCTGGAACTCTGGAGTTTGCTCTTGCCCATTGAGCTGTCCTCGTACCAGATTACAGTCTTTCCCCGAGAAATCAGAGCCCGCAGTGATCCGGCCTATCTGCAACCGCCTCCACAGTCGTAACAGAACACACACACCAACAAGTGAACGTGCACACGGGATAACACGTCTGCTCAGTGAGATTACACCTCTGCTGGAGGAGCTCATTAAACACAGACACCAACGGCGAGATGGAGCCACTGATGCAGTACATGATACGTGCGTGCTTGTTTATGTGTCGCTGTGGGGACAGAATATAAACGGAGCTCAGACTTATGAGGACCAACTTAGGGTCCCCATGAAGGGGAGAATTTAAGTTGCTGGCGTTAAAGATGGGGAATTAGATCATAAAGTCATGTCCTGCTGACATAGTGAAACAGAGGCTTTAGAGTTCTTCTCCAGAAAAACACCTGGGTGATGGTTACACCGTTTAGGATCTCACCTGGGTGACATCACAGGCGGTCTCCCCGTGCATTGGTTTTCAGCTGGCTTTAGCACAGTGGGTGGAGCTTCGACCAGAATCTAACGACCTCAGGTGAACATGACAGATTACAGTTTTCTCTGGTAGAACAATTGGAATAGAAAGTCCTTGTATGAATGGAAGGCTGAGATGAAGAAACACTGGGGGGGAGTGTTAATTTCAAACATTGCAGTGAACTGGTCCTGAATCCCACCCTCTCCTAAGCGCTGCCATGAAACCCTTGCATGACGTGGATATTTGTCACACCAGAATGTTTTTGAAACCTTACAGTGATTTCAGATGTTTTTCACAGCGATACCATCCTCCATCAGTATCTCCTGCCTCCAGCTTCCATCTCCTCACTTCAGACTCTCTTCTGATTTCACAGCTGACGCCCCCACTGGTGGAATCTCCCCTCAGTCTCCAGCCAGCCAACTGCAGCTCTTATTGACAGGTGATCTCCTCCTCTGCATCGAAGCTCCCACGCACACCAGTGGGCTCCAGTCCACGTCATACCAGACCGCTGTGCCAGAAACTGCTCCCACAGTAAATCACTAGCAACCAGGTTTATTTACAGACTTCAAAGACCACCTCCAGCTCCACCGCCCCCTCATCGAAGCTGCCTCTGGCTATATACAGTACAGACAATACAGATGGTGGGGACCCCGGTCGCCACCAGGGGGTCCCCACCAGGGGGTCCCCACCAGGGGGTCACCGCCAGGGGGTCCCCAACAGGGGGTCCCCAACAGGGGGTCCCCACCAGGGGGTCACCGCCAGGGGGTCCCCACCAGGGAGTCCCCACCTTACAAGGTCAACATCACTATTCGGCATTCGTGAAGAAACACAATGAGGTCCCTTCATTTGTGGCTACGACATCAGAACATTCAACGACTTCACTGGGAAGAACGAAACCTCACAACTTTATCCACTCAGAAATTCTGACTTTTCTCCTAAAACTGATTATAATTGAATATGATTATTCAATGAATATGAATATGAATTCACAAGTTACAAGTTTATCAAGTCATTTTTTTTTGTTGTAAATTTTCATGTTTAAAAGGACAGAAATGTTTTGTCAGTCAAAAATGTATGCGTTCATGGACTTTACACGTTCTACTGACAAAAGTCCTTTAGGTTTTACTGAAAAAGGATTTAGGACTTTTTCAAACTTGTAAGATCATAAATTCGGACTTTTCTCAGACAAATTTGAAAATTTGGGCGTTCATCGGGTCAAATTTTTTTTTCTTTCAATTGAAGTTCAATTGAGAATTTCTGTCCCAAAAAAACTCACAAATTCTTGATTTTTTTTCTTAAAAGGAGCTTGAGGCTCCTTTTAAGAAATGAGACTCTCTAGCTCCACCCTTCACCACGACGGCCGTCGGGGGTACTGCAGCCAACAGTGAAGCCGGCACGGGAGAACGGGGAGAACGTGCATGCAGCGTCATGTGACGTCACATCCGCAGGACAGCGCGGGAAATTCGGGACCGAATTGCAGAACATTTTGCAGCACACAGCCTGTTCAAGGCAAAGGAAAGATACACTAGAGGGCTCATTCTTTTGGGTTTGGAACGCTTCATCTGACATTACTAGAAAACTTAAAATGTATACGGATTTTTTTCATAAATCTTGCCACAATCCGGCCTCAAGCTCCTTTAAATTTTGTGAGTTCTTGATGTCAAATATAATTTGTTGAAAATCTGAGTGTACCAACTGAGTTTATATTGAGCTTATAAATTAAAAATCTCTTATCTATTTTTTTATTTGCGAGCGTGCAGACCAGATGTTAATTTTCTTCTTGAAAATGTACAAGTTGATCGAATCACAATTTTTTAATTTCTCTTCCAAATTTGTAGGTTTCCATCCATCCATCCGTCCATTCATCCGTCTGAAGAAGTGAAGCCCAGACCACTTCATCCAGCTCATCTGGGGGGATTCCAAGGCGTTCCCAGACCAGCTGAGAGACATAGTCCCTCCAGCATATCCTGGGTCATCCCCGAGGTCTCCTCCCAGCGGGACATGCCGGAAAACCTCACCAGGAAGATGTCTAGGAGGCATCCTCACCAGATGTCAGAGCCACCTCATCTAGCTCCTCTGGATGTGGAGGAGCAGCAGCTCTACTCTGAGCTCCTATCGGATGACGGGCTTCTCGCCCCATCTCTGAGGAGAACCCGGACACCCTGCGCTTGTATCCATGGTCTCGTTCTTCCGGTCACTACACACAGCTCGTGACCGCGTTGGGGCAGGAACGTAGACCGAAGTGAACCGAGAGCTTTGCCTTTCAGCTCAGCTTCTTCTTCATCAATGCAGATCGTTGCAGAGTCCACATCACAGAGGATGCTGCACGGATCCACCTATCGACTCCCCATTTCCGTTCTTCCCTCACCCATGGTCTCAGATTTAAAGTGGCTGATTCTCATCCCAGCCGCTCCACATTCAGCCACCACCGCTCCACATTCAGCCACCACCGCTCCACATTCAGCCACCACCGCTCCACATTCAGCCTCCAGCTGCTCCACATTCAGCCACCACCGCTCCAGTGAGAGTTCCAGGTCCTGGCTTGATGAAGCCAACAGAACCACATAATCAGCCAAAAGCAGAGACCCAATTCTGAGGCCACCAAACCGGACCCCCTAGAAATTCTCTCCATGATGACAAAGGGCAAACTTGAGTCCAACCCCCACGGGGAAAAAATCTGACTTACAGACAACAATGTAGACCAAGCTCTAACGCCGAATGCAGCACATGTGGACTGGTTGGGCAAACACGCATAACCCCGCCAGGACCATGCTGGGGGTGTAGAGCTGGTCCACTGTTCAACGGCCAGGACGAAAACCACACTGCTCTATTTGAACCCGAGGTTCGACCAGGGTTTCCGCTAGAAAAAATTGGCACCGGACAATGTGACCGGCAGGGTTTCAATTTACCGGACAAATGTTTGAAATTCCGGTCACATAGGCTATATGAATTTATTGAGGTTAAAAATAAATCATATGCAGTAGTACGATATCAATGCAAGTCATTTAATAGTATTTTTATTGAAAAACAGGGTATTTAAAATAAAATAAGTCCCGTCAATTGACTCGCGAGCGTAACTTCAAAAAATAAATAAATATTGCAGAAGCTTGCGCATAACCTACGGCGTAAGGTACGCGGCGACGCGTACTCTACGCCGTATGCTCTGCGTCGGTGCGACGCAGAACCATAAATCAACGCACACGTGGATGTCGGCGCCGCAGCTCCGCTTCCTCCCGGCACCGAGGCTCGGTGTGTCCCTCCGCCGGGGCTTGGCGTGTCCCTTTGCGGTACTCCCGTGGACTCTAGTCCCGCAGCACCAGTGAGTATTTTCACCGGACATTTTGACCGGAGAGATTATAAAATACCGGACTTTGGCATATTTTACCGGACAAAGTCCGGCAATTACCGGACAACGGAAACCCTGGGTTCGACTATCCAACGGACCTCCAGAACCCCTAAACAGACCTGAGAGGCTGAGGACTGTGATCCCTCTGTAGTTGGATCACACTCTCCTGCCCCCCTTTATAAAGAGGGGACCACCATCCCCAGTCTGCTAATGTCCATGCAACTTGAAAGGTAACTTTATATTCACACGTTTGGCCCCCTTTCTTCTTAAAGTGTGAAATATCACGTAGTCATCCTAAAGGGTCTGAACTGTGCCATGCATTGGAGTTTTACAAAATAAGGGTCCCCCACAGAATCTTGCTCGAGGCCCCCATAAAGCTAGAAGCGGCCATGCCTCCTCCCATGGGTGTCAAAAACAAGTCAAGGATGTCAGAGAGACAGTTGAAACTGAAGTCCAGCTAGTGTCCTCCTGCCTGGAAACAGGACAGAGGAGCTTTCTGACTTTCAGAAACCCTCCAGAAGGTCGCTGCTGAGCCTACCTCCCACTGACACGCTGCTCCACAGCACACTGATCCACAGCACCGCGGGGAGGGCTCCGCGGAGCCGGGCAGAGCGGGCGGCCAGCGGCATCACGACAAACACCAGCCCGGAGGAAACGGACGGAGCGGGAAGAACAGACGAGGTCCCGGAGAGCCGGTGGGCCGGTGTTCGCTCGGTAACGTCGGAGAAGTCCGCGTGTCAGAGCAGCATCTTCCTGCGGTCTGACTCCGATCCTCCTCCTCCTCTCCTCCGCGTGCGCTGCTGTCCTCCCTCTCTCGCTATGACACATAGTCTCTCTACCTCTCTCTCTTTGTGTCACACATCGACTCTCTCTCTCTCTCTCTCTCTCTCTCTCTCTCTCTCTCTGTGTGTGTATGTATATATATATATATATATATATATATATATATATATATATATATATATATATATATATATATATATATATATATATATATATATATATATATATATATATATATATATATATATATATATATATAATATCATATCTATAACTTATTGTGTGGAGGTACAAACCCTATTTTCCTGTTACAGAAAAGAGCGTTAAGGATAATTAATAGATCTGACTATTATAAACCAACAAATAATATTTTTATTAAATATAATACTTTAAAATTACATGATATAGTAGAGCAGAAAACTGTTTTATTTGCCTTTAAAGCCCAGAAGAAACTGCTTCCAAACTACATTTAGGACCTGTTCCAGATAAAAGAAACTCGCTATGACCTGAGGGGGAAACTCATGTTTGAGATGACGACAGCAAGAACTAATATTAAAAAGAGATGTACATCAGTTAAGGCTAGAGAAATTTGTAATAGTTGTAACCTAAAAATGTGTAGTTCTATCTTCAAGTTTAAGGAAATGTTGAAAGAAAATACTGTAAATAAATATAAAACACTATAATTATAAAGTATACTATCAAAAACATTCTAGGATGTGAAACATCAATTTTATATTTTGTCTTACTTATTTTTTTCTTCTTTATGTATTGTCTGTTTCCACGGAGTAAAGCTAATGTCTCATATTTAAGCTGATCATAAGAAAAAAAGGGTAGGCACTATAAGCTACGGCTTCAGCCTACACCTTTTCGGCAAAAGAAATGTTGTTTTCTTTTACCTTTTCATCTTGTTTTGTGAAGAAGTGTGTACAACCCGAAATAAAGATTCATAACATAACATATATATATATATATATATATATATATATATATATATATATATATATATATATATATAAATATATATATATATATATATACATATATATATATATATACATATATATATATATATATATATATATATATATATATATATATATATATATATATATATATATATATATATATATATACATACATATATATATATACATATATATATATATATATATATATATATATATATATATATATGCAATATAAAGTCAGAAAGCAGCAGAAGCTCGGGGGGGTATTCCAAGAAGGAGGTTAAACACTGAGTTCAAGTCTCATCTTGAGGTTAGCTGAACCCATGACGACTAAACCCGCTCAGTTGGTTCCAACACACCGGTTATGAATTAACTCAACTAACCCAGAGTTGGTTAACCCAGAGTTGTGCGCGTTCCCGGTGAATCTATAAAGACATCATCTATCGAGGGTCGAAACCCGAACAAATGGCTAAACGAAGAGCAACATATTTCAGAGAAATGGAGCAGCAAGTCCTCGAGGCGTACAAGGAGGAGAGGGCATTGATTACAAAAAAAAGTAACATCTGCCAAAGCACGTGATTGGCAGAGAATTACTGATCGTGTCAATGTGTAAGTTTAGGCCATTATGTGAATTTTATATTAAATGAATGAAGCAAACAATGGGCAAATTAATCTATCACAGGCCCTGTCTGGGCAGACCCTCAGCCTGCGCAAGCACTGAAACCTCTCCTTGAGAATCCCAAAAGTCATCTCAATTTCCCGGGTTCTGCTGTGAGCCACGTTGAAGCGTGTTTGCGCTCCAGCATCCGGATCGGGGTACGGGGTAATGAGTGTGGGGAGGCACGGATATCCTCTATCCCCCAGGAGATAGCCATCAAATTCTCCTGCAATTGCACATATAACACAAAGTTACACACATGAATATTCACAAAAATGATCAATATAATATTAGTAATATAACGCACTCTGTAAACATTTGGTGCTCAAATTTGATTCCCTGTACATCCTGGCATCATGCACAGAGCCTATGGAGCCAAATCAGGGCCAAAAGTTTTGCTAATTTGAAAATAAAATTTGAACCTGAAAATTTTTTTTTACAGTTTCAGTTTTATTTTTTTCAGTATCAGATCTTTTTTTCAGTTTCAAATCTTTTTATTTCAGTTTCAAATCTTTTTTTCAGTTTCAAATCTTTTTTTTTCAGTTTCACGTCTTTTTTTTTCAGTTTCACATCTTTTTTTTTCAGTTTCACTTCTTTTTTTTTCAGTTACAAATTTTTTTTTCAGGTTCAGACTTTTGGCCCGGATCTGGCGTGGGGGCGTGGCATCAACTGAGAGGGGCGTGGCATCATGAGTGACAGCAGAACAGAGAAGGTGGGGGACGTTCTTCAGTCATGTTGCCTTCAGGAAACGTAGGTTGCAGAAGTTATCAGTAGAAGTATGATTCAACACTGTACACCATATTCACGTGATTGGCAGTGGAAAAAACTGATATTAGTGACACATTTCTGTTTGAAAGGCTGTTTTAGACCGTACTTGGCACCAATCGCAGTATAAAAGCAATAAACTATGCCAGACTGTACAGTTCAACAGACACACTTTAAAGTTTGACATTTCCCACTTCCACATACTACCAAGTACGGTCTAAAACAGCTTTTTAAACAGAAATGTGTCACTAATATCAGTTTTTTCCACTGCCAATCACGTGAATATGGTGTATATACAGTGTTGAATCATACTTCTACTGATAACTTCTGCAACCTACGATTCCTGAAGGCAACATGACTGAGGACCGTCCCCCGCCTTCTCTGTTCTGCTGTCACTCATGATGCGAAGCCCCTCTCAGTTGATGCCACGCCCCCCACGCCAGATCCGGGCCAAAAGTCTGAACCTGAAAAAAAAAATTTGTAACTGAAAAAAAAAGAAGTGAAACTGGAAAAAAAAGATGTGAAACTGAAAAAAAAGACGTGAAACTGAAAAAAAAAAGATTTGTAACTGAAAAAAAGATTTGAAACTGAAATAAAAAGATTTGAAACTGAAAAAAAGATCTGATACTGAAAAAAATAAAACTGAAACTGTAAAAAAAAATGTTCAGGTTCAAATTTTATTTTCAAATTAGCAAAACTTTTGGCCCTGATTTGGCTCCATAAGAGCCTGGCCATCTCGCCTCCACGTTTGATATTAGATTTGCAGCATGGCATATCATCTGGCAATTGAAAAAATACGTTTTCAAACACCAACAATGTTGGAACAAAGCTTATGACTCCGCTTTTCCTTAAACATTCGTCCTTTGGTGTGTGTTTTTTTATGTCAGAAGGCAGATGAGGAGGAGTTGGATCAGGACAAGAAAAAGCTATTTTGAAAATCAGTGTCCTGTGTCGGTTTCATTTCTGTCTTGAATTCCCTTTTTCCCATCTGCCCTGATTGTTTGCACCTGTGTCTTGTGATTGTTTGCACAGGTGTCTCATCCGCTGTTGTGCATCTATCTTGCCTTTTCTTTTCCTCGCTCCCTGCTGCTCCGTATTGTTTCCTCTGTCATGTTCTTGTCATGGTTAGTTCAAGTTTATCTGACTTCTTTATTTAATAATATTGACAGTGAAACAGCTATTTCTCACAGACATTTTAGAACCGTGCTTTCTGGAAGTTGGTTTTGTGTCACCATAGTTCGTAGAAATATAGTATGTAGAAATGGAGGAAATTAAGTCTTTATTTTCTCTCTCTGCCAAAGGACCCCAACTCTCTGCTCTGTGCCACACACACACACACACACACACACACACACACACACACACACACACACACATTTCAAACCCAGGTTACACCCATGGATCCTTGGATTGACCTCATAGCTTGAGGCCCCCCTTGTGGCTGCTGGACTCTGGGCATCTGTATTTAGATGTACAGAGGTCAGAGCTGGTTCTGTAACCTCAGAGTAGATGAAAGTTTGTTCAGAGAATGTGTGTGGAAGTGTCAGAGTGAAAGTGGGATCAGGACAGACTTACATAAGATGGAGAGGAACTTCAGATTTACGGGGTGGATCCAATGAGGGAATGGAAGAGGGGGTAGGTTAGTCATGATTGTGGATGCTGACTTACGAGGCATCTCATCCTAAGCTGGTAATCTGTTTAAGTAGCTGTATTTTACTGGAGGGATGTGCAGCAGTCTAATGTCTGTAGGGCTGATAAATGCTGACCGCTGAAGCAGAAGAACACGACGCGCTGTCAGTTCAGCGTTTCTTTATGAAGCCAGAGAGAATAAAATCATCACTAAGCACCCCCCTGACTCAATATAGCTTAAAGATTTTACCTTCAGCAGTGATTACCTGAAGCAGTGTTTTTTCTTGAGGGATGTCATCAACGTCTCACATGCTTGTGGTTCATTCATCTTTACAACGTTGCCTCAGTTCCATCAGGCTGGCAGTTATTTGTTCACAGCTAGCTCTACTATAGTCTGAGTTTGGAAACACCACAGCAAACACACGGATTAAGCAATATTATAGCTAGCTAGGTTTATTTTATAAAAATATTTCTGTTTTGAAAAAATATTATTGATGATTAGGATGTTAATAACAATTTACCATTTATTGAATAGAATTGTAGGTAGGTGCCAGAGAATGCAAGATAAGGGGAAATCATCTGTGCACTATGAGATCGACTACAAGAACGCCTACGACACAATGCGCACTCGTGGATACTGGAATCCACTGGCAAACGGCAACTACCAGAAGGCTGCAGGGAAGTTGTGTCCTACAGGCTGGGACAGTGTCTCTATATAGTGTCTATATATATGCGGCCACCAACCCTGAACCCAGATGAGTGGAAGATCTATGGATGGATTGAGTCTTCCTCCCCTTTCAACTTGTCTGGATCTTAGAAATAAACTTACCCAGCAGTTGCGGCAGTGCTTAATTAGGGCTGTGTGTTGTTTCCTGTGTTACTACAGGGGTTCCCTGATTTTTGCATTTCCCTCCACAGAACTGCTTTTTTCTTTAAGTACTCCTAACGACTCATGAATAAGATTTCTTATCGATTAAATGCAGACTGGAACTCAGATTTCATTCATCAGCATCATTCTAAAAGACGTCAGTCGTTTCATATCAGCATCACATCACACATGAAAGAAACGATAAACGGTCACATAAATACTCCAAACTCCTCTGCAGATCATCTGAGCCTCTTTCAGATCTTTTGTTTTTGACTGGAACAGCCAGCAGATGACCTCCTCCCTTCAGTTTTGTAGTTTGTGTCCGACAGCCACGCTCACCACCGGCTCAACTCCAAACAGAAACAACACATTGCTAGACAAGTTTTGTGCAGCATTAAGCAGCTAAAGAGCCAGTTATTTCCCTCCAGGAGTTTCCAGATGATCAAAACAACCAAAAGAGCAGAATAATTCAATGGACTCAGACATAGCACAAAGTGGTGCTTTTCTGTTAGAAGTGGAAAAGACAAGCTTTTGTTTTGTTTGGTGCTTCAGGCTCATCTTCACAGCCCGTTTCTTCCTGATGGATGGATGGATGGATGGATGGATGGATGGATGGATGGATGGATGGATGGATGGATGGATGGATGGATGGATGGATGGATGGATGGATGGATGGATGGATGGATGGATGGATGGATGGATGGATAAAAAGACTAATGGGTCACATGTCTTAATGCTGTGTCCAACTCTTTAAAAAATCTATGATTAAAACTAGTAAAAGTATTAAATGCTTATTTACAGAACTAAGGATGAATTATCCTTTAATGACTAAGGAACATTGTGGTATTCACATATGCAAAATATGCTTCCTTCTGGACAGTTTTTTCTAAAGTTGACGTTGTGGAGGCAGTTTCCATATATGGTCATATTCCCCAGGCAGTTCACGCCCACAACCACAGGGGGGCTTAAGATGTAATTTTAACAGTTGAAGTTCATAACTGCTCAGGATGGATCAAAGGGTAAATTTACACCGTCAGTTAGCATGTGGCTAACTGAGCTGCACTCTAACATGGTGCTGCCTAAACCAGAAAATGTCCAGTTTAACCAGCAGCTGAGCGCCAGTTTCACGGGCGTATCGGATCAGCTGACAGATAAATTGTCTGATGACATGAAGGCCAAGATGTCAACATTAACCTGAACCGCTCATAACCCACATGAGAAGAACCGACAAACCCTCTGTGACATCACCCAAAAGACCTGGCTGGGACACATCCATGTACTTTACGTCCATTCTGATTAAATTAAAAAATAATCATCTGAGTTTCGAGCTCCCTCAACCAATGCACGCTAAATGTGCTGCGGAGCTGCTGTTTGCAAAAGGAAACCACAGCATTTAGCCACCGTTGTTCGCCCCTAACTGAACTCGGCCCGTGGACCTTTTTCTAGACCTCCCCACAAGCAGCCGCAGTGGCCTCTTGAATATATAGCGTTAGTTGTTGTTCTGTGGTTTCTGAGGTTGTTTTATCTCAAATCAGCAGCTTGTAGAAATGTTCAGGGTAACATGTTGAAGAAGTAGAGCTGAAGAGAAAAAGTGCAGACAAGTGGAAAATAACGTTCTCATCTTTTCATTTACATTTTGTTCTGCAAAATGCAACAAACACAAAAGCTGCTCAGGGCAACATTTTAGGTCACTGAGCAGGACGGTGCACAGCGGACTGCTTCTACCGACGTCCATCTGGGACACACAGACCAACAGCCCCCCTTATGTTGAACTAAAAACACAATGCACCCATTTTCCTCCCATGAACAACCTCCCACACACACAGAGAAGAACACACAAACACACACACACCGATGCTCTGAGGCAGCAGGATTTGTTAAAGTGGAGGAAGTGTTTGGCTCTTCTATTGTCCCGAACAGGCCACGTCTGACTGCATCAACATGTGACACACAAAGGTCCACCCACAGAGCCGTGCTCCCTCAGACTCACTGTCAATAATCCGTTTTATTCATCTCATTCAGAGCTCGGGAACATAGACAGGACTCAGCAGAAGTTGTTAACAACTGACTGCGTGTTTTATCCCAGAGCCAAGGTCTTCCAGGTTGAGTCCATCCAGGAAATAGTTCCTCTGCTGACCACCAGGGTCCAGATCCAGACCTGCAGTCCCTCAACTGATCACAAGGGTTGTGTTGTTAATTTTATTAACAGACCACTGTGGTTGGTTCGTTTCAATTTTATTTATAAAGTGTTTATTGAAATGTAAGTTGTCTCCAGGATCTTTCCAGACACCAGAACATGACACTGGAGTAATTATTACATAAACAACATCAGGTAAAAACTCATCTTTAAGAAGGAAGAAACCTGGATCAGGACCTGGATCACAAGGAGAGACCCTGTGATGGGTTTCCCATACTTGAAGCCCACACTGAGAACAGAAAAATATAGCCTTGGCCGACTACAGGTGCAGACTAGTACTCTGCTCAAACAAAGATTAGCAGTGGTAACACCAATGTTTTGTCTTCTATAATATATCATCCTCTATGATTTAATATCAGTATGCTCCCCTGTTTTATTGTTATTCTGCATCGAGATACCTGATGTATGTTCTGACCCTTTTGCATGCAATTGCAGTTATTCACCTAGTTGAAAGATGCGCACGCCACCGTCCACGCAAAGGTTGGGATTTAAAAAAAAAAACTTAACGGGAAAATGTGCGTATCTCTACGAAAACTTTGATCATAGCGCACGAACATTTTGAAGATATGGGGAACTGGCGGAGCAGGCGGTGAGGTGGTGAAATTAAGCCAGTTTCATGTCATACTTTTAATGTCATCACATATCAGACTTATAGATCCATGTACACCCAAGCCGGCAGTGTTATAGATCTATGTGTTCCGTAAGTGAGCCATTATCGTTAATAGCGCGTTCATAGCGCTGATCGTGTCCCTCTGTGTTTGAAGCACAGCGTCTGTCAGGACACGGCCACTTCCAGGTGCGCCATGCGCTTGGGACGCTCTGGTGCTGCTGCTGCTGTTGCTGCTGCTGCTGCTGCTGCTGCAGCCACGGTGCCAGGACACACCTCCTCGTCACCCACCGCTTCCAACTGGAGAGAGACTGAGGACATAACAAATAAGTCCAATGTGCCTTTTCCCAAGTTGTTGTTGAAATGTATATTAATAAAGAGATAAAACTGTACTTACCGCTCTCCTCTTTGGTCTCCGCCAAATCAGTGTCTCCTTCCCTCTCCAACACTACACCACACACGCTGGCCGTCCCAAGGATGGAGGCTATGTTAGTGTCCAGCGATGTGGGCTCGGGTGTGCACTGGCCCCCACCTATCGCTGACACGCTCTGACGGTGCCAGGCCACTCTCCTCTTGGCCTCCACCTTTAAATCGCACCACTTCTTTTTTATTTCTGCCACAGATCTGTCCGTGGCACTCACGGCGTTTACAGCAGCAACGACGTGCTGCCACTCACTCGCTTTCTTTTTGTTAGTGATGCCACTACTGTGGCCACCAAATCGTTTTCCTGGCCTCCACTCATTCACAACATCTCGATCTCGGTCTCCGTGAAATTTAGTGGCACGGTGGCTCGACACATGACTCATTCATCCTGACGCACAGCAGTGTAGGAAACAGCTCAAACAGCTTCCGTTTTTGAGCGCACGTACACTAGTATGAATCTTACGCACTCTTTTATAAATGAGGCCCAGCTGCTTAAATAATAAATAAATATGGGCACTACTAAGTACCCTCTTACTGCTTGTTGAGGATTTAAGAGGGTAAAGTAGCAGCTAGGTGCTGCTGATCATCGTCACTGATGAACTGATTGGCAGCACGTGTGCACACCACTACAAAAGCCTGTTATGGTGGTCCGCAGCGTTCAGTGCTAGGGCCAATTTTGTTCAGTTTATACATGCAGCCATTGGGAAGTATAATCCAGAATCACTGCATACACTTTCATTGTTAAGCTGATGGTACAAAGCTCTATTTGTCTATGAAGCCGGATAAAACAGAACCGTTAGTTAAACTTCAGGCATGTCTTAGGGACATCAAGGACTGGATGTCCGGAAATTTCTTGCTTCTAAATTCAGATAAAACAGAGGTTATCATCCTTGGTCCAGAGCATCTTAGGAAGGGATTAGATGGTGTTGCAATGGCTTCCAGTGCAACTGTGAGAAACCTTGGTGTTGTTTTCGATCAGGATTTGTCGTTTAAACCATATGTTAATCAGGTTTGTAAAATAGCATTTTTCCATCTCCGTAATATTGCAAAGATTAGGAAAATCCACTCGCAGAGTGAGAAAAACTAGTTCATGCGTTTGTATCTTCTAGACTAGATTACTGTAATGTGTTATTAGCAGGATGTCCAAGTCATTTGCTGAATAGGCTCCAGAGTCCAGCTGATCCAAAATGCAGCAGCGCGAGTGCTGACAGGAATCAGCAGGAGAGACCACGTCTCTCCAGCGTTAGCGTCGCTCCATTGGCTACAATTCAGAATCCAATTAAAAATTGTATTACTTGCGTATAAAGCCCAAAACGGCTTAGTTCCGCATTATTTGAAAGACCTGATAGTGCCTTATGTTCCTGGCAGAGCTCTCCATTCTCAGAAGGCAGGTTTACTCGTAGTTCCTAGAGTATCCAAATGTAGATTTGGAGGGCGGACGTTCTTCTATCAGGCACCATTACTATGGAACCAACTTCCAATCTGGGTTACGGAGGCTGACACCACCTCCATCTTTAAATTGGAGCTTAACAAGCGAATTTCGGGAGCAGGACCACGCCTCAACCACGCCTCCTCCGGCACCACGCCTCTTCCGGCAAACCTTCAAATACCAGCCTAACCTTCACTTCCTCTTCGCTCTCGTTCCATGCAGCACGTTTGCTCTCGCTCTCCGAACCAGAACCGCAAGCACGACAACACTACTACAGCTCGTGTCTCAGATCGTTACTCACCCGTTCAGGCATGGATCTCTTGTCATGATCGCCATCGGATGACCACCGTTTGCAGGGGATCATCAGCAAACACCAGCTGATCAAGATCCGAGAAAAAACTTTGAGCCGTGCTGCGCCCGAAGCGCCGCTCTCCCTGGCAGCCGTGGGGCCGCCCGAGCCCCGTCTCCCCAGCGGTCCGCGTCTGGTCCATCTCTCCTGATCATCCGGATCGTCGCCGCGGGTCCCCGACTCCTCTCCTATGTCTCCCCGCCGTCAACCCGAGAGCGCAGGTTGCGCCGTCGTATTCTTCCGCTGTGCACGTGTTTCCCAAACCCCTTTTTTCTCTCTCTCTCAGCCACGCGCGGAGCCCGCGGTTAACCCGGCCCCACCCAGAAACGAGTGGTCCATCCCGTCCGGTTCATCTCTCGTCAACATCCGGGATCGCGGCAGCCCGCCCGCAGGTGCGTTCCCCGTCCCCGCCTCCGTCGTCGGCGGGGACGCGGGCAATTCCAGGCTGCGCAATCCGCTGGCGGTCTAGCCACGCCCCGGCAGGGGGCCCCGACGGCCCGCCTTCTGCAGGTGTTTCGGGCTGGACTGTCGCCACCCTCCATAGGGCCACTGCCTGGTGGAGGAGTCCCTTTTCACTGCATGGACAAAAAGAAAAAACTCCTCAACCATCTCATGCCAGCCTGCCACGCCATCAGCCCCGCCGACACCTGCTCTCTTCCGGATGACGTCATCACGCCAACTCCGACGGCGCGCCGTGACGTCGACCCCCAGGTCTCGCACTCAGAAGATTTTCCAGTGGCCAGCCGCGGTACTGCGCCAAAAAAAAAAAAAAAAAAAAAATGGGGCCCCGAAAGCTTTTCCCATAGACCGCAATAGTAAAAGAGAAGCGATCTTACAAACCGGACGTTGAGCATTATCTTTACCTATCTATTATCTATCAAACAACGTTGCCTCATTGCAGGAACCTCAACTGCACATGAGCGGTCTTTCACCTTAAGCCGTCCGTGTGGAAACATAAACGATTCCATCGTTACACTGCCCACCTCCAGCAACTACAACAGCTAACTTCGGCCGGGGTTGCTAGCACCGGGTTGCTAGCTCCCACCTCAGCCCGCCCCCAGCAAGTACAACAGCTAACTTCGGCCGGGGTTGCTAGCACCGGGTTGCTAGCTCCCACCTCCAGCAAGTACAGCAGCGATCCGGCCGGGGTTGCTAGCACCGGGTTGCTAGGCCCCCCCCCCAGTCCACCCCCGGCACCTACAACAGCTAACTCAGCCGGGGTTTTTAGCACCGGGATGCTAGAAACCCCGGCTATGCTCATTCAGCAGCCTCAACCGCCAGCGCTAGAAGGGGCTCTTGGCACCGGGTTGCCAGGATCCTCTGCTTCCCAGCTCCATCAGTCCCAACAGGTTACCTTGGTTGGGGGCCACCGGCATCGTGATGTCGGTACCCGGCATCCCTCCCACCGCATTTCAACCCAGTTTCCTTCCTCAACCCGTTCCGGCCCCGCAGGCAACTACTCATTTCACCCCGTCCACAGCTAATTCCGCCGTCCGTCATCCCAACGCTTTCGCTTCCCGCCCTTCCCCAGTTCCGGCCAGTGCCTGGCTTCCCTCCCACCGCATTTCGGCCCGGTTTTCTTCCTCGACTCGTTCCGGCCCCGCGGGCAGCTGCTCATTTCGCCCTGTCCGCGGCTGGTCCCGCCGCCCGTCATCCCAACGCCTTCGCTTCCCGCACTTCTCCGGTTCCGGCCAAACCTGCGCAAACAAACCTACAACAGCTAACTTCGGGGCTGGGGTAACTAGCACCGGGTTGCTAGCCCCCCCCAGCCCACCCCCAGCACCTACAACAGCTAACTCAGCGGTGTTACTAGCACCGGGATGCTAGCACACCCCGCCATGTTTCGGAAGAGGCAAACTCCTCAGCCGCCGCCGTGCCCGAAACACCGCTCTCCCGAGCCTGACAGCCGCCCAGAAACTTCTGCCTCTTCAGTCATCCACATTCCACCCGGTTCATCCCTTCTGAACATCCGGCATCACTGCAGCTCACCATCTTCCAGCCTTTCCAGCCCACCTCCGCCATCGGAGGTAAGAGGACGCGGACAATCCGGATCAGCCCATAGCCGTCGTCGCAGGTCGGATTTCCACCCACACCAGCAATCTCCTCCCTCCCTCCCCAAGGTCCCTGGCACCGGGATGCCACTACAGCAGCTAGATCCGGCTGGGGTTTCTGGCACCGGGATGCCACTACAGCAGCTAGATCCGGCTGGGGTTTCTGGCACCGGGATGCCACTACAGAAGCTAGATCCGGCTGGGGTTTCTGGCACCGGGATGCCACTGCCCCCCCCAGCCCACCTCCACCAACTACAGCAGCTAGATCCGGCTGGGGTTTCTGGCACCGGGATGCCACTGCCCCCCTCAGCCCACCTCCACCAACTACAGCCGCTAGATCCGGCCAGGGTTTCTGGCACCCTCTCTCATCGCCACCCGCTTCCGGGCTGGTGTACTTCAGCGTCCGCTGGCGAGGTGCATACTACTTGCAGTCAGTCACTGCAAGAGTAGCCCCTAACTTTTCGACACCTTCAGAGGCCTTCTGCTGGATCCTCTCCAACAACCACGGCATTCCTTCCTCGTCCATCTCTTGAATGATTCCTCATCGTTACCCCTCTCTCATCGCCACCCGCTTCCGGCCTGGTCACCCTGACTTCCGTTTTCTCCGAAGTCGGGGTTCCATTGTCCGCTGAGAAAACGGTGGGCCCCTCCACCTCCCTCGAATTCCTTGGTATCACTCTCGATACGGACCTGTTTCAGGCTTCTCTTCCAACCGAAAGCTCAACCGAATCGGTCTTCTTATTTATCGGTCTTCTATTTCCTCTTAGCTCCAGGCTGCACCAAACGCCAACTCCTCTCCCTCCCGGGCCACCTCAATTTTGCCATGCGCATTATTCCCCAAGGGCGGGCCTTCATCTCCCACTTGCCGTCCATCGCTTCCGCTGTTCCATCTCTCTTGTCTCCCATCTCCCCGGACAACTCGAGCCGTGCCGAGCTTCGTTGTGGCTCAACCTCCTTGCCACCTGGAAGGGGATCACTTTCTTTTATGATGACCAACTGGCTCACCCCCACGACATCAATCCATACACTGATGCTGCTCCTTCAATCGGTTTTGGGGGCTTTTACGATGGCAGATGGTTCGCAGCAGGACGGCCCTCAGAGCGCGCAAACGAATACCACAACGTTTCGACCGAACCATAGATCATCATCGTCATTGCCATCGTCATTTGCATCGTCATTGGCATCATCATCGTTATCGTCATCGTTATCGCCTTCGTCACCGCCATCGTCATCACCATCATCATCATCATCGCCATCATCATTCATCGCCATCGGCATCGTCTTCGCCACCATCATCGCCATCATCGCCATCATCGTCATCGTCATCGCCATCGTCATCGCCATCGACATCGTCATTGCCATCATCATTTGCATCGTCACTGGCATCGTCATCGTCATCTTTATCGCCTTCGTCATCGCCATCATCATCATCGCCATCATCATTCATCGCCATCATCGGCATCGTCTTCGCCACCATCATCGCCATCATCTTCATCGTCATTGTCATCGCCTTCGTCATCGCCATCGACATCGTCATTGCCATCATCATTGGCATCGGCATCGTTATCGTCATCGTCATCGCCTTCGTCTTCGCCATCGTCATTGGCATCGTCATCGCCATCGTCATTGCCTTCGTCATCATCTTCATCGCCATCATCATCATCGCCATCATCATTCATCGCCATCATCATCATCGTCTTCGCCACCATCATCGTTATCGCCTTCGTCTTCGCCTTCGTCTTCGCCTTCGTCTTCGCCTTCGCCATCGCCTTCGTCATCGCCATAATCATCGCCATCATCATCATCGCCATCATCATTCCATCATTCATCGCCATCATCATCGCCATCATCATCGCCATCTTCTTCGCCACCATCATCGCTCGTTTCACCATCGCTTCCGTCATATACTCTCCTTATCTGGCATCTCCCCAACGCACTACTCCGGTCACTCCTTAGGATCGGAGCCGCCACTTCAGCCTCCCGCCACGTATCCCAGAACACCTCATACAGCTCATGGGCCGATGGTCCTCCCAACTATCCTCGCTACATTCGCTCAGATCTTAGCGACCTCAGATCCGCTCAGTCTCATCTCCTTAAATAATCCACGGTTTTGGGGGTTCGTCGTTGCCCGGGCGCTGCGGCGGATTCCCTACCAGCTTCCCCACAACGCATCGACTGATCCATAGATCATCATCATCGCCATTGTCATCGTCATCGCCATTATCATCACCATCGTCATCGTTATCATCTTCGTATCAATAAATCATTTAAACGTATCCTGTTGATGGCGTGGTCCTTGCTAGTGAAACTAAACTTAAAACCTTTCTGTTTAGTAAAGCCTATAGTTAGTGTTTAGTAAACCTCTAGCTGGTGTTGGTAAATCTCTAGGTAGTGTAAACTCTAGTGTGTTAGAGTCAGTAGTCATAGTTGCAGCTATAGAACAAGACTATAATAGTTAGTCTCAAATATAGCTTTGCTGTAGATGATGCTGCTATAGGCCTATGCTGCAGGGGGGCACCAACATGATCCACTGGGCGGTGCCTCTTACCCTTCTTCTCCTCTCCTCTTCCCTTCCTCTGCTCTCCATTTCCATTTTTATTTATTATAAGTATCTCATAGCCATCATTTTTGTCCATCGTTCCTGTAGTTTCTTGTGCTGGCCCCCCTTTTTTCTCTTTTGTGCATGTTTGCAGGCCTCTGTTCTGGGTCTCTGGAAAGCGTCTAGAGACAACATCTGTTGTATTAGACGCTATACAAATAAAATTGAATTGAATTGAAAAAAAAAGCTGACTGAAACTGGTTCATGTGACAGGAAATTACTCCAAACACCGCAGCAAATCCACTATCCATTAGAATGATGAAAAATTTAAGAATCAAGGTTCTGGAATGACTTGGTCAAAGTCCAGACCTGAACCTGGTTGAGATGAAGCAAAGTAGGGGAGAAGGATGGAGCAGAAGTCCTCCGCACCCATGTGAGACACTGATAACATCAGGCAGGACACCTCAACGTATTACTACTAAAGGTGCATCAATAAAAAAAGTTTCTTAGTCCTGGTTTTAGTTCTACTAGTCTTGGTTTCAGTTCTTCTATAACTGGTTTTAGTTCTTCTAGTCCTGGATTCAGTTGTTCTAGTCCTGGTTTCAGTACTACTAGTACTGGTTTTGTCTTTTCCATTCCTGGTTGCAGGTCCACTGGTTTGAGTTCTACTCCTACTACAGTGGATCATGTTGGTGTCCCCCTGCAGCATAGCTCTATAGCAGCCTATCTAGGATGAAGCTATCTTTAAGAACAGCTGCTCTAGTCTTGTCATGCAGCTGCAGATATGACTACTGGCCCTAACACACTAGAGTTTACATTAACTAGAGGCTTTAATAAACACTAAGGTTTGAAGTTTGGTTTTAAAGGTGGAGGTGGTGTGAGCCTCCTTAACCCAAACTGGAAGTTGGTTCCATAGTAATGGTTCCTGATAGCAGAACACCCATCTTCCAGATCTAAATTTGGATCTTCTAGGAACTATGAGTAAACCTGCCCTCTGAGAACGGAGAGCTCTGTTAGGAACATAAGGTACTATTAGGCCTTGTGAATATCGCGGAGTAAGCTGTTTAGGACTTTATACGCAAGTAATACAACTTTGAATTGGATTCTGAGTTTTATGGGGAGCCAATGGAGTGAGGCTAACACCGAAGAGATGTGGTCTCCTGTCAGCATTCGCGCTGCTGCATTTGGGATCAGCTGGAGGCTTTCAGAGAATTACTTGGACATCCTGCCAATAATACATTACAGTAATCTAGCCTAGAAGATACAAACTCGTGTTTAGCCTTTCTGCATCACTCTGAGAGAGCATGTTTGAGATATTACGGGGATGGAAAAAATGCTGTCTTACAAACCTGATTAATATGCTGTTTAAACACTTAAGACACTTAAGCCAGCTAGTTGCCCTCAACGGTCCTGAGCAAGGTGCGGGCGGCTGCGTCATTCAGCGCATGGACAGCCTGCAGTGAGCAGTTAAGGTGCTGATGTGCTTGTGTTCTTGTATTTTCAGACAAAGAAAGAGTAAAGAGTTCTTGATAAAAACCCATACACGCCTGGACGTCCATTTTTTGTGTCCAAGGGCCCGATTTACTAAGATCCTAAATAAAGAGTACTAAATTGCGTGTGCACTGAAAAAGTTTGCGCGTGCTGTTTGCGTGTGGTTTGCGGGTGATCAACTAAGATTGCGTGCGCAATTGATAACAGGTGCAATCAGCAGTATTTAAATGAGGTGTTGCGTGTCTTAAGGTTTGCGAGCGCAAACTCTGCGCCATGGAGAGTCTGGATGGAATGCACAGTCACAAGTCACAAGCGCAAAATGAAATTTGACGAGTTGGAGTTAGAGATATTAGTGGAAGAGGCAAATAAACACATTAATGAACTACAGCAAAGAAATTTAAACATTACCAAAAGAAACGCAATATCGGAGAAAACCTGCGATAGAATAAATGCATGCATTTTGGTAACACAAAATGTTACCAAAATGGTAACACAAAAAACGGAAAAACGTCTGGTTTTTCATATTTCAATTTTAGGCACAGATCAAAAATACGAAATAGAAAAACGGGCCACAGGACCGAATTTGATTTTAATATTGAATTGGTCGGGTTTGCGTGACCCGGCGGTGCTCGGCATGATCTGAGGAGAAAAAGACATCAGACACAGAGCTGGAGAGCGCTTTGATTCAATCTATTTATGAGTTAAGTTTTTATTCAGATGTCCACAGTATATTGCAAATATTATATATTATATAGCAAACACTGACAGATGTGTGACAGACGGGACCATCGTATGGCCGAAAGAAGAGAAGTGTTCAGAACAGCGCACAGAGCGCACACTAAAGGCTGATTTATGGTTCCGCGTCACACCAAGGCAGAACCGACGGCGTAGGCTACGCGGCGACGCACACCCCACCGCGACCCTACGCCGTCGATTTAACGCAGAACCATAATTCAGGCGAAGCTGCAGTCTCTGCGCTGATCCTGACACAGCGGGTTGGAGCGGATTTGGTCATGATGTTTAACCTGTGTTTTGTGATTAATAAGCACGGGTTTTAATTAAATGTAATTTACGAAGGATGATTTCACGTTCAATAAGATAAATAATCAATAAAATACAAAGTTTTGGCACAAAGGCTTGGCCTGCTTGTGGGCGAGTGGAGGGGGACACATTAAAAGAAGGCGGCAAGATATAAGGCGGAGAACTAAAGAAAAAGTGTCCTTTAATAAAACTTGTGCAACCATTTTTAAAATAGCATGCAGCAGAATAAAGACTCTCTCTCTGCGTATTCTTTGATTTTGGATGTCGCCTCCTTGCCACAATAACGGCAGCAGCAGATTAGCACCTTCCTTTCAAACGTATTAAATACAGACACAATCACAATACGCGCAATTACTTTCAGGCTTGGTAAATCTCATTGCGCGTGGTAAATGGAGCAATTTGCATCTTCCCCTCCCAGTATTTAGGATTTCTGCCGGGTACGCCCCATATTGATTATTCATCAGGGCAAAAGTACTAAATGGATTGCGTGTTCAATTTTGCGCATTTCAGAGACGCAGTCGTCTTTGCACGCTGTTAGTAGATCAGCTGGCACTTTGGTTTGCGGGTGCTGTCAAGTTTGCACACGTTTTAACACACGCAAACTTTTAGTAAATCGGGCCCCAAGTGTGCAACACAACCCCTATCAAAACTGGCTTCTCTGATTTCCAGCTCGGGAGTTTTAGACTAAGCGTGAAGCTTTCGAACCAATTATAATCGCATTTAGGTTTAGATTTTATTTGAAGACTGGAGTTATAGATCCCCATTACTCCTCCGACTCGGCCCGTGCTTTGGGGAATATGATAATTAAAGTAACCGGGCAGCGTTGATTCCTTTAAACTCACATACTCTTCCTCCTGTAGCCACGTTTCTGTTGAAAAGAAAATATCACTCCTGGTTTTGGTAAATACATTGTTTACTAATAGACACATGGAGCTTAAAGATCATAAATGTAGTAATCCGCATCAACCTTTTTGGCCATTCATTGGTACTAAATGCCCATTGGTTTTTATTTTTACAAGGATATTTTAATTAATGCCTCTATCAGGCCATGCTTGGTGAACTTTTGGAGGGTGGAGAATCGAGAGGCACCCAAGAGAAGCGTGTAAAGCTGGGCATACACTGTGCGATATTTTAAATCGTTTGATTCAGCCCCATCTCACACTGCATGACTAGATCGCTGAGTTCAAAAGTTCACAGCCCACGATTTATGGTCTCACACTGTACGACCCGATGCTCGGATGCGACCCGTCTGCTCACACTATACGATCAATCCTCACGTCGGACCTCTGTGTACTGGAACTCGAGGCCGGTTTTGGGGCAGGGGTGGGTTGCGCCCACCCAAACGTGCGTCCTGCCCACAAAGGTTATGGGGATCCTTTATTTTTTTCTAATTTTATTTTTTTATATATATATAAAAAAAAATCACAAAATATCTGTACTGTTTCTGATTGGGTCGGCACTGAGCATCATTTTTAGACACAACAATGAACGCATACCGCAAAAGTTGTGTCTCGGCGGAGCGACCCGGCGTCCCAGCAAAATGAGCACAACAGAGAAGTGTTCAGAACAGCGCACAGAGCGCACACTAAAGGCTGATTTATGGTTCCGAATTACACCAACGCAGAGCCTACGGCGTAGGGTACGCGGCGACGCGCACCATACGCTGGGTTGGTGTAACGCGGAACCATAAATCAGCCTTTAGCAATTTGTGCTATTCTGTGTGGCGATAAATGAAAAAAGATTAGACAACGTCGTGATCGGACAAGGAATTGGCTGTGCAGACGTGGGAAATGCGGTCTTTTTTCTGCTATTAAAACATGATTTGTAATGTGAATTTGCAACACTTTAAACTACAAATAATAGTTTTTGACGTGACATCAGAGATTGCGCATGCTCTCTGCGAAAGGATGAGGCAAATCGGGTCGTAGCACGACCAGGATTTCGAACACGTTTGATTTTCTTGCGAGCACAGGATTTGTGATCGGGAGCTTGTCGTGAGGTGTTAATCTCTCGTCATTACCCCACGTATACTGCATGAGGCACGACCAACGATTGGTTCGAAATCCGGCCCGATCCAAAAAATAGTCACACGACTGTAAAATCGGCTCAAAACAAGCTTATAATCGCACAGTGTATGATGCCTGATGTGGTTTATCAGCAAAACCTGAAACGAGGACGTTTGCACAGATATAAAGTAGTAATAATTAACATCACAGGTTAGCATAGTCAGCCAAGGTAAAGTAAGTAAATATGATTGGCATCTGGTGGGATTGTTCTAGCCATTTTGCAGCATGCCAAATCCCAGTACACATAAAAGGAGATCTTAGAAAATCGCGTCAGAAAACCTCTGGATGACATCTGAGACAGTTCGTTCGTTCAGTAACGATTGCAGGAGTTGATCAGAAAGCCTTGGGGGCGGGGCTTATTCTATAAATTACCCAGGAATTGCCAGCAAGGACAATCAAACTCTGTTTGATTTTAGCTCAGTCTGGGTGAAGCTGTGAGGCGACAGATGTAATCAGAGGACGGTTCCCAGCTGATTAGCAGCTGCTCAGTTCGGCTGCACACTCACGACTCACGAATTTCTTTGCAGCCGTGGAAGGAAAACAAATTACACAACCAACGTCAGCAGCACCTTTTATCTTTAAACGTTTTCTGGTCACATGACCATAAATCCCTATTTAATTAAGAATCATATAAGAGTAATTTTACTTTGTGACTCCAAAACTCTCTGGGTCTGTTTGATCTTGCAACCCTTGATCTTCTGTGTGCTGCAGTGAGCAGCCCCTTTGTCCTCCTGTCCTCTCAACCTCTTACCGGTCCAGGGGGATGGTAGTCCCTCTGAGTCTGGTTCTGACAGAGGTATCCTTGTGATACATTTGGAACGAATTGAACTGTATTGTTGAAGTACTTGCAGGTGACATTTGGTGCTATATAAATAAAGGCAGAGTGAATTGTCCTCCCCCTGCTCCCCACTCACTCTGCTTTCATTGGATACCTTCCCAAACCAATCAAACATGTTTTCATGGTAAAAGAGACAATTGGAGCAGCTTTCTTTTTAATGTGGATGAAGGGGAGAGGGCTGGACCACCAGCTGGTTTATCTGTGACTGGAGTCGTTCTAGAGGTAGAAAACTGGCCGTGTGACCATTTCAGACCATTTTGAACCTTTGTCAGTGAGGGAAGGAAGAATATTTGACCATGAAACCTTCAGCTGATACTTCTGGCCACCAGGGGGAAGCAGAAAACCTCGGACAGAAACAAGATTACAATATGAGCACTTTCAAGCGTTTAGAACATCTTCCACAGGCTTTTACCAGCACAGCCCTCCCACTGCTGAGACGGAGCCCAGCACCGAACTAAGAACACTTATACAAGAGCAACACATTTATGCATAGTTAGGGGTGTGGCTTTTGAGTGACAGCTGTGGATAGATACTTATATAATCCCTTTAGCTACTTTGGACTTTTGATGACGTTGACTTCTGAGTACTCAAAAGAACCTGAAAGAGTATAATCATTTTAGTTTCAATATAAAATGTGTGCTGTTCCCCTATTTCTAATGACAGAATTATCACAATTTTCAGCAGGTCTCTTAGGTTTATAATTCAGATTAATTTTCGTTTACATATAACATTGTTTGTAGTCATTTTAGTGCAATTTAAAGCTTATTTCTACAAATAAAATCAGCACTGTAGGCAGCGATCTTGGACCAGCGGCCACTCTGATTGGTCCAGCACGCTCACATGACAATGTCGAAGCACTTTGTGTCAACTCCGCCTCTGGAAATAGTTCCACTTTTAAAACGTCGTTTGTGAAGCCAGTTTCCCGAGATCGGACTTCGACGACTAGATAAATGCTTGGCATCAATAGCTGTATATGTTGAAGTGAATGCCTAATCATTCAATCCCAGTGTTCTGTTCTCACTGACCGCCTTCCTAACTCACGCGAGATAATAAATCGTGCGCACGAGATAAAAAGTCGTGCGCACGAGATAATAATAATTTCCATGTCACCTGTTCAAGGCTGATTTATGGTTCCGCGTTAAATCGACGCAGAGCATACGGCGTAGGTTACGCGGCCCGCGCAACGTACAGTGCGCGTCGCCGCATCTTTCAGGCCCTTTTTGTGCGCAAGCAAGCTTTATAGATGAGGCCCCAGATCAGGATCTGACCGTAATTCATGTTCTGTGTTTTGCTACACACACCTAGAGGTCAGCTGTTAAACACACACATTCTAGATTTATATGTTTATATGGTGGAATTGTTTGTAATAAAGCAGCCCCTACTGTATGGATGAATCCTGAGGTCCGTCCTGTTATTTTTATTTTTAAATCCGAGATAAGTCCACAACCCCACTTGATCTGACTGTGTACACTCATGTCTGACTATAGATTTCACCCTTAATATCATTCAGTATCACACAGGCTTGAATGATATTGAAGAGAGAGAGAGAAACAGAGACAGAGGGGGAGTGAGGAGTGAGTTTGCGCGCAGTTAATACACGCTTCGAAAAGACGGTATTTGCTCCACTATTTTTGCGTGTGGCAAATAGCGCTGGCCTTTGTGAATTAGACGGTTTTTGCAATGAGGCTTATTTGCATAGAAAGGGGGCAATTTTGCGCCGAATGTATGAATATTACCTAATTTGCATGCATGCAAATGGCACAGGCGCACAATGCCACTATTTGCTTGGCAGCGCAGTTTGTGGAGCAATTCGCCCTTTGCGGGTGCTTTGTGAATTAGACGCTCTCTTTTTGTGTCATTTGCACCGGTTTAGCGGCCGCAAAAGCTGCGCAATCCTTTTGTGGATTTGGCCCTAAGTTGGCTAACTGGACCACAAGCCACCAGACCTGAAGACAGGACTCGTGGTGGTCTGATGAAATTGGGTTGGGCGGAGTCAGCTTCTCCCAAGATGGCATATTTCTCCAGAAACATTTGGGTGACATCACAGTGGGTTTGTCAAGTTCTTCTTATACAGTCTGTTTCCCCGTGGTACCAGACTGGGTAACGTCATGTCCAGTTTTTTGCTTTAAACTTTATTTTCAATTTAAAAACAGAGTTGAACAAAGTACTGTATATTAAATCTGGTTTGGTTTTGGATCATTCTGGTGGTTTCTGCAGTAATATCAGCTTTGTGACACTGATCAGGTCAACATCGTCCCATTATCCGTCTGCATCCAGCTGCTCCGTAACCTCCAAACATCAGTTTATCAGAGCTCTGAAATCCACATATGTCGGAAAATCAGGTCAAGACAGGAACAGTGGGCCAATCATCACGCCGAGGCGCTGAAGTGGGCCATGACTTTGCTTCAACTGCTGGAAGAGTTTCGTACACAAGTTAATCCACATTTCCCCCAAAGCATTCAGACTGAAAACATTTACTAAAGTGGCCATTAAAAGGGGGTTTGTGCAGACCTGCTGCAGCACATGAACTCGTGGAGAGCCGTCTGGTTTTTGTGCTCCCAGCCAGGCAGGAGCCTGCTGTGAGGCATCAGAGATCAGATTTAAGGTCTGGAGATTTAAGGTCAGTTTTCAATAATGCCACGAACATTAGGTGACGTTTTTCAGCTCCTGACGGACGACTGGGACACGCCCACCTCAGAATGGCTGGAAAGCTCAGGTCATGTCAGGAGCGTCATGTGACCAGAACATCCGTGCTGTTCAGGTTTGAAAGACGGAAGCTGAGAAATACAAGGCAAACTGTTTATTGAACATTTTATTCATATACAAACAGAAGTACTTTTAGAGCTTCTTTTTCCTTCAGCTCTCGCGGTCTCTCTGAAGCTCTCAGCTGGACGTGGAAACAGACAGAGCCTGATGGAAGATAAAAAACAGAGAACATGTTGGTCAGAAAGGAGGGGGTGGTCTGGAGGAGAGCCTGAACTCATTCTCCAAATAAGAATCCCGGCGTGAAAACGGGCCGACCCTGGGCTGCTCATGGGTCATCCTGCAGCTCCTCCAGGAGAACTTGATGATTAAGGAACACGTCTGATGGCCCCTTCACTTTGCTCGTGATGCTCTCCCAGCTAACGAATATTGTTTGCTCCTTCAAGCTAAACTCCAAACACATTTACTTCTTCTCCATCTCAAAAGGAAGAAATCAGTTCTCAACTCTAGATTAGAGCATTAGAGCAGCTCAAATAAACTGTTCAAGCCACCTTAAACAATACACCACCTTTAAAACCTGCTTATCGCTGTGTCAACAGTTCTTACACAAAAGAAAAAGTGAATGGTCATGTGACCAGAAAATTGCAGGAGAAATTAGCTGATGTGAATCAGAATCATCTTTTTTGGCCAAGTTTGAACATTGTCCAACATTGTGAGTGAAAACTAGAGTTTTTCTCTGCGATGGACTGACGTGTCCAGAATCCAGCTGGTGGACTCCAGCAGACATCTGTGAGCCTGAACAGGATGAAGCTGCTCGAGATGATGGATGGAAGCGTCTGCTAAACTGACCTCTTTAAGTTGGATGCAATTTCCATATTTGACAGCTCTAATTTGAAAGGTTTGTGGAGGGGAAGCGGCTTTAACCAGCCGGAAACACCACAGGTTCACTTACTTCACCTTCAAAATGTTTAAAGAAGACAAAGAAATCAAAATATGTGCGTGTTCGTTATTCTGACTTAGATGAAGATCAGATCACATTTTGTGGGAAATGAATGCCTAAAAGGAGTTCTTTTGAAGCATTCCTCCTTGTATACAGTCGCTCGAAAGAAGGGGGAATGGCTCTGGTATCCATCCATCCATCCGTTTTCTACACGCGTTCGATCCTGTGCAGGGTCACAGGGGTCTGCCAGCAGGGGAACAGCTCTGGTATCTTTAAAACTGTTTGAAGATATTTTCAGTGGTGGAGGCCTGATCTAAGATGAACTAAAGCTTGCCACTCACCTGACCTTCAGTCGACCTCCTTCTTGAGGTATTTCTTCATGACAGAAGCCACGTCTCCCGCCTCACTGCCGTCCGCCTCCGGCCTCTCCCCCTGCAGGCTGTCAAACCGTCGTCGTGGTCTGCTTCCCTGAGAGTTTCCTGAACCGCCGGAGCTGGAAGAGTCGGTTTCGGAACCTTTCCTGCTGCGGTTGGAGGGTGGTAGCTCGCCAAAGTGGACGCTCAGCGCCCTCCTTCCGCCTCTGACGGAGCTGCCCAGGCTGCTGGTGGACTGAGCTCGCCGGATGGCAGGAAGGATGTCTGAGGCCGCATCCTCACGGTCCACGGTCAGACGGCGGCTCTGGAAGACCATCGGCGCTGAACCCAGAGAAGCTTCGTCTCCGTCTGCTGTAATCAGACTTCCCAGCATGCACCGACGTGGACTCTGAGGGGAACGCTGGATGGTGGTTGCTGCTGAGCGGAGGGACTCCGCCAGGCCCTCCTCTGGGATGGAAAAGGAAGGAGGCTGGCGGGAGGAAAGATAGGAGGACATGGACGAGAGGCGGGGCAAGGACGGGAGTGAGGAGGAGGAGTCAGGTGAGCCGAGGTGAGAGGGTTTGGCTCCCAGAGAGTCGGTGATGGAGTGGACACTGGTGGCTCGTCGTGGGAGCAGAGGGGAGGGTGGTTTGAGGATGCTCGGACCGGGCCGGGGCTCCGCCACGTCCTCTGGGCTCAGGGACATGGCGGAGGCTCTCCGTCGTAAACTGGAGGCTCCGGTCGTCTGGTAGATAGGCAGAGAAACGGTGCTGCCAGCTCCGTCTCTGGCATCGCCGCCGGCTCTTCGTTTACGGAGTCCCTCCAGCAGCTCAGACAGCGCCGATGAGGACGGGGCCCGGCTGAGACGTCTGGAACCAGATCCTCCAACCTCAGAGCCGTCGTTATCAGGATCCACGCAAGAACTGAAGAGGAGCAAGAAGAACCCCTTAGGCCAGGAATCAGGTTTAAATGGTTACACACACATCGGTTCCCTCCCACTAAAGAGAAAAACACCCACAACGGTCTCTGAAATAAGGTCAAACTGACTAAAACTATAAATCAAACCAATGAAACTCGTCTGGACAAAAATAACGGACTCTAAACGTAACATTTAGTTTCAGAGTCACATCTTCAGACTGGCTTATGAGACCTGATGTTTCCCCTGTTTGTAGCTGCTCTGCTACGGGTGCAGTCTGTGCAGTCTGTTTTTATTTTATGAGTCCGTCTTAATTATTTTATTGATTTTATTGATGTTGTACGGCGACCTTGAGTGCCATGAAAGGCTCTCTATAAATAAAATGTATTATTAGAGTGGACCTCTTCAGTCCAGTGTGTTCGTGTCCGCATGAAAAAACATCTCTGGATCTCTCAGGTGTGAAGGATTTCTTCATAATAGTCCAATGTTTACTTTCTTTCATGGAAGTCGATTAACAGGTTTGTCCATAAACCTGCATCTGAACAAACCAGCAGACGATGAGACCAACGTGGAGATGTTTGGTCTTCATGTCCAGAACTATGTTTGCAGGAAACCAGCAGAACCACCTCAGACCCACTGTCAAGTACGGTGGTGGACCATCGGTCCTCCACCATGATGGTCTGAGGTGATGTTGTTTATTCGTTTTTTCATTTAGTTAGGAAACGAATACTGAGAAAATTAGTTGATTTTTCCTTTTCTTACTTTTGGTTTTACTTTGAAAAACGAATAAACGAATGATACACAGATTTTCTTCATCAGTTTGTTCAGTTTCTTTAAGTCTCTGGCTCTGATGCTGCTCCCCAACAAATGACTGCAGATGTGATTGAACTCTCCACAACAGACTGATAGAAGATATTCAACATCTTGCTGCAAACACTGGAGGACCTAAACTTCCTCTAAATTAAAGTCTGTTCTGTCCTGAAGTCTGAGGTGTACAGCATGAAGAGGAGTGGTGAGAGTACAGTCCCCTGTGGTGCTCCTGTGCTGCTGACCACCTGCTCAGGCACACAACCATCCAATCTCACTAGTCTGTTTGTTAGTCAGTAAAGCAGGTGACTGTGTAGGTGTCCACCTGTGTCTTCTGGAGGCTGCATGGAGTTAAATGACCTGGAGAAATCAAAGAACATGATCCTCACAATGCTGCTCCTTTGTTCAGATGTCGATGGGTTTGTTGAAGCAGGTGTATGATGGCGTCTTCAACTCCAACTGGGGGCAGGAGAGAAGGATGCTGGGATTGTTCCTGAACTGAACCTGTTGAAGAATGTGTCCAGGTCATTGGTTCTGACCAGACCTCCATGTATCTGCTTCTGCTTGAAGCCTGTGATCTTCATCCCTGACCACACCTTTTTTTTGGTTGTTCTGCTGGACCTTGTTCTCCATCTTCCTCCTGAACACCTCCTTGTTGTCTCTGATCTGGACTTTCAGTTGTTTTTGTTCTGACTTCAATAATTGAAGGTTCTTCACGTAGAGTTCTTTCAGGCTACTGTTCTGGTGGGATGATGATGATGTCCTCATTGTTCTGGTGGGACAGTGTGTCATTGAGATCCTCCAATCAGCTGCTACTGCCCCCTAAAACACGACTGAAGACCAAAGGTGACAGAGCCTTTGTGGTGGCGGCCACTAAGCTTTGGAATAACCTGCCTTTTCATGTTTGATCTGCACGATCACTTGAGGTTTTTAAATTAGCTTTAAAAACACACTCGCTTTTGATTAGTTTCAGTGGATTTTGGCAAAATGTTATTTCAAACATTTTGTACTCATCTTATTCTATTTATTTTATCTTTGTAATATGTTCCTTTTATTCAGCTGTTTTTAAACTGTACAGCACTTTGGCCATCAGTCAGACTCAGTCGTGGCATTGATGTCGTCTCCATGTGGACCACAGACAACATCCCAGTCTGCAGCCTCCAAACATCCCAGCAGAACTTTAGCTTCCTGTGACTGCCTCCTCACGGTCCTTCTGGTCCCGGGTTTCCTCCGGATGATGTTTTGTAGGTGGGAGGAGAGAAAGACCAGATTCTGATCCTTCTTGCAGGGAACAGGTTTCAAAGGAGCTGTAAGCATCAGTGCTGTTGCTGCAGCTGATACGTGAAACACTGGAACTCAGAGCGGAGAACTCTCTTTTTCACAACTACTCATAACTACTAAAGTTATCGACCAACCAAATCCAGAGTAATTAAACATTTATTTGTGGACACTGCGAAGTCAGGACTCTAATCTCAGTGTTGGCTGTATTCAACTGACCGGAAGCTGTAGGTGCTCATCGTGTCAGTGACGGACTGGCGGCCATCTTGGCTGCTGTAGGGAGAGCCGGCGCCATGGGATCCTCGTCCCGGAGCTCCCAACCAGCTCCGGATCCCCTCTCCAACATCCTCCGTCCCGACAGAGCCGATACTGGACACGGAGTCACTGCAGGACAAAGATCACACCTCAACACTGCTGGTCAGCTGCAGTAACCGTGATGCATTATGGGCTGCATTTAGCATGCAAGTGCATTACTACGATTCCACTGCATGCCAGGGCGGGGTTACAGCCAGGACATACAGCAGGGACTCAGAGCAGCCAGTTCTTACAACCATCACAGCAGCACACGGCCCTAAAATCCTCTGATCCTGGTGGGTCACAGCATTCACATCCATCATAACTCTGACGGGGTTCGTTCTTTTGTACATCAGCTGAACTCAGAGAAAGAAATACTTTGACTCTGACTGGGGTCATCTAAAGAACCTGGTATCCACAGGTAACTTTGATTGACATACAGTCCCTGTTAGCTTCAAGGGCAGCGCCTTTTGAGGAAAAAGTAAAAAAAAAAGTCTGCACATGTCATGTGACTTTTTTGCAGATGATGTGGTTCTGTTGGCTTCATCAGGCCAAGACCTGCAACTCTCGATGGAATAATCTAATCAAATGTCTCTTGTGTAGTCATGTTTTTCGGCTCTTCACTTCAGCCTGGTTGTCATGGAAATACGTTGTCACATGACCTGTGGTGCAGCGTTTGGACTGGAGGGAAAACACGAACTGATCCAAGTTAAAATGATATGATGTAATCTGGTGCACAAACTCGAGAAAAAAATGATCCACCACAGCAATTATGAAAGGTTTACGGGGACCCTGATCAAGGTCGTGGTGTGTCCTGCTTGGCATTGTGGTAACACTGAAAGTGCAGCAAACTATTTAAACATCTACTCTCCTAGAAGTCTGCACACCTGCTGATGATCAGTTCCTTCATGATGGTCAGTAGCACCTGGCCTTCTTATAACCGCTGGAAGCAGTAAGGAGGTACTTAGGATTGTCCACATTTTTTTCTTTCCTTTCCAGCCTTGTTTTTGTTAAATAAATCAGGACACAGTGAAAGAAAATATATTCTTCCTGTAAAATTATAAGACCCACTATAATCAGATGATTTTTATGAACTTCTTACATAAGAAACCACATTTAAAGAGGGGGCTCTAGCTTAAGCATGACTATAGTATTAATCATTCTGTAAATGCTCTAGATTGCTTAATGAAGACACTTGAAGACCTGCCAGCCTTTAAAACACACCAGGTCACACACACTCAGGAGTTCTTACAGGTCTTTCTTTCGAGTAAAGGACTCCATGGCAGTTTGAACGCTGGATTTAAGAGCAGAGTGGTCAGAAACCAAGTTTAAAAACACAGATGTGATGATTTTATCAGGGACATCAACTACCTCTCAGTGTCACTCTCATCGCTCGACTGCACTTCTTCCAGGCCGGCCTGCAGATCCACAATGCGGCGGATGGACGTCTCCAGGTCGGCCTGTAGCGTCTGTCTAATGGTGGTGAGCTCCTCCACCTGCATCTCCTGCAAACAAATCAAATCAGAGGACGTTTGTGGTGAATACGGAGCTCTCCCTCAGCAGGCCTGGGGCCTCCATCCGCCACTACAGCAATTACCTTCATTCCAGCCCAGATTACCTCATCACTCAAACGGAATGTCCGATGGCATGTCCACACACACACACACACACACACACACACACACACACACACACACACACACACACACACACACACACACACACACACACACACACACACACACACACAGGTGTACAACCTGCTGCTGCTGTCTGCCCAGAGATTTAAAACTAAACTGGGAGGCACACAGAGTAAATTTTTTTCTCCTACCAACATGCACAAGTATGAAGATATTTGAGCTTTCAAACTTATTGGCTTTGAAGAAACGGGGATGTGGGTGCAGCAGTTGCCATAGAGATACACAACCACGTATGAGTGTGTGTGTGTGTGTGTGTGTGTGTGTAACCTTGAAGAGACAATGAGGATTAATCACAGAGAGAAGGATGAGGCGGAGATGACGTGACCAGGGAGGTGCCGGTGGCTGGATGACTGCTGTGTTGTTAAAGGGCATCCTTGCACATGGGTTATTTTGTGTTAATGACTGAATAACCATCAAAGCTTTTTTTTTCAGGTCAGATGTCACCACGTGTGTTGCCAGGTTTTTGGAGGCCTTGGGCAACATTCTGATTAGGGGCACCCAAGTGTTTAAACTCCCGAGCGATGGTGAATCATTTAGATAGAGGGTGTCAAACTTAATTCCTTAATTCCTAAGGACTATTTCCCTGCTTTAACACACCCTGATAGACATGGCTGCGTCATTAACAGACTCGTGCAGACCTTGATGACTTGGTGATGACACACTGATGACATGGTGATGAAATACTGATCACATGCTGCTGACATCATGGTGACATACTGGTGACATGCTGATGACATGGTGATGACATGGTGATGACATGGTGATCACATACTGATTACATGGTGATGACATGGTGATGACATACTGGTGACATACTGATGACATGGTGATGACATGTTGATGACATACTGATGACATGCTGATGACATGGTGATGACATGCTGATGACATGGTGATGACATGGTGATGACATACTGATGACATGGTTATGACATGCTGATGACATGGTGATGACATGCTGATGACATGGTTATGACATGCTGATGACATGGTTATGACATACTGATGACATGGTGATGACATACTGATGACATGGTGATGACATGCTGATGACATGCTGATGACATACTGATGACATGGTGATGACATGGTGATGACATGGTGATGACATGGTGATGACATACTGATGACATGGTGATGACATGGTGATGACATACTGATGACATGGTGATGACATGCTGATGACATGGTGATGACATGGTGATGACATACTGATGACATGGTGATGACATGGTGATGACATACTGATGACATGGTGATGACATGGTGATGACATACTGATGACATGGTGATGACATGGTGATGACATGCTGATGACATGCTGATGACATGCTGATGACATGGTGATGACATGGTGATGACATACTGATGACATGGTGATGACATACTGATGACATGGTGATGACATGCTGATGGCATGGTGATGACATGGTGATGACATACTGATGACATGGTGATGACATGGTGATGACATGGTGATGACATGCTGATGACATGGTGATGACATGGTGATGACATGGTGATGACATACTGATGACATGGTGATGACATGGTGATGACATACTGATGACATGGTGATGACATGGTGATGACATGGTGATGACATGCTGATGACATGGTGATGACATACTGATGACATGGTGATGACATGCTGATGACATGGTGATGACATACTGATGACATGCTGGTGACATGGTGATGACATGGTGGTGACATGCTGATGACATGGTGATGACATGCTGATGACATGGTGGTGACATGCTGATGACATGGTGATGACATGGTGATGACATGGTGATGACATACTGATGACATGGTGATGACATGCTGATGACATGCTGATGACATACTGATGACATGGTGATGACATACTGATGACATGGTGGTGACATGCTGATGACATGGTGATGACATGGTGATGACATGGTGATGACATGCTGATGACATGGTGATGACATGGTGATGACATGCTGATGACATGGTGATGACATACTGATGACATGGTGATGACATGGTGATGACATGGTGATGACATGCTGATGACATGGTGATGACATACTGATGACATGGTGATGACATGCTGATGACATGGTGATGACATACTGATGACATGCTGGTGACATGGTGATGACATGGTGGTGACATGCTGATGACATGGTGATGACATGCTGATGACATGGTGGTGACATGCTGATGACATGGTGATGACATGGTGATGACATACTGATGACATGGTGATGACATGCTGATGACATGCTGATGACATACTGATGACATGGTGATGACATACTGATGACATGGTGGTGACATGCTGATGACATGGTGATGACATGCTGATGACATGCTGATGACATGGTGATGACATGGTGATGACATGGTGATGACATACTGATGACATGGTGATGACATGCTGATGACATGCTGATGACATACTGATGACATGGTGATGACATACTGATGACATGGTGGTGACATGCTGATGACATGGTGATGACATACTGATGACATGGTGATGACATGGTGATGACATACTGATGACATGGTGATGACATGGTGATGACATGGTGAAAACATACTGATGACATGGTGATGACATGCTGATGACATGGTGATGACATGGTGATGACATACTGATGACATACTGATGACATGGTGATGACATGCTGATGACATGGTGATGACATACTGATGACATGCTGATGACATGGTGGTGACATGGTGGTGACATGCTGATGACATGGTGATGACATGGTGATGACATGCTGATGACATGGTGGTGACATGCTGGTGACATGGTGGTGACATGGTGATGACATGGTGATGACATGGTGGTGACATGCTGATGACATGGTGATGACATGGTGGTGACATGCTGATGACATGGTGATGACATGGTGATGACATGGTGATGACATGGTGATGACATGGTGATGACATGGTGATGACATGCTGATGACATGGTGATGACATGCTGATGACATGGTGGTGACATGCTGATGACATGGTGATGACATGGTGGTGACATGCTGATGACATGGTGATGACATGCTGATGACATGGTGATGACATGGTGATGACATGCTGATGACATGGTGATGACATGCTGATGACATGGTGGTGACATGCTGATGACATGGTGATGACATGGTGGTGACATGCTGATGACATGGTGATGACATGGTGGTGACATGCTGATGACATGGTGATGACATGGTGGTGACATGCTGATGACATGGTGATGACATACTGATGACATGGTGATGACATGGTGATGACATACTGGTGACATGCTGATGACATGGTGATGACATACTGATGACATGGTGATGACATGCTGATGACATGGTGATGACATGCTGATGACATGGTGATGACATACTGATGACATGCTGATGACATGGTGATGACATGCTGATGACATGGTGATGACATGGTGGTGACATGGTGATGACATGCTGATGACATGGTGATGACATGGTGATGACATACTGATGACATGGTGATGACATGGTGGTGACATGGTGATGACATGCTGATGACATGGTGATGACATGGTGATGACATGCTGATGACATGGTGGTGACATGCTGATGACATGGTGGTGACATGCTGATGACATGGTGATGACATGGTGGTGAAATGCTGATGACATGGTGATGACATGGTGGTGACATGCTGATGACATGGTGATGACATACTGATGACATGGTGATGACATGGTGATGACATACTGGTGACATGCTGATGACATGGTGATGACATACTGATGACATGGTGATGACATGGTGGTGACATGCTGATGACATGGTGATGACATGCTGATGACATGGTGATGACATGGTGATGACATGCTGATGACATGGTGATGACATGCTGATGACATGGTGGTGACATGCTGATGACATGGTGATGACATGGTGGTGACATGCTGATGACATGGTGATGACATGGTGGTGACATGCTGATGACATGGTGATGACATGGTGGTGACATGCTGATGACATGGTGATGACATACTGATGACATGGTGATGACATGGTGATGACATACTGGTGACATGCTGATGACATGGTGATGACATACTGATGACATGGTGATGACATGCTGATGACATGGTGATGACATGCTGATGACATGGTGATGACATACTGATGACATGCTGATGACATGGTGATGACATGCTGATGACATGGTGATGACATGGTGGTGACATGGTGATGACATGCTGATGACATGGTGATGACATGGTGATGACATACTGATGACATGGTGATGACATGGTGGTGACATGGTGATGACATGCTGATGACATGGTGATGACATGGTGATGACATGCTGATGACATGGTGGTGACATGCTGATGACATGGTGGTGACATGCTGATGACATGGTGATGACATGGTGGTGAAATGCTGATGACATGGTGATGACATGGTGGTGACATGCTGATGACATGGTGATGACATACTGATGACATGGTGATGACATGGTGATGACATACTGGTGACATGCTGATGACATGGTGATGACATACTGATGACATGGTGATGACATGGTGATGACATACTGATGACATGGTGATGACATGCTGATGACATGGTGATGACATGCTGATGACATAGTGATGACATACTGATGACATGGTGATGACATGGTGGTGACATGCTGATGACATGGTGATGACATACTGATGACATGGTGATGACATGGTGATGACATGGTGATGACATGGTGATGACATGCTGATGACATGGTGATGACATGGTGATGACATGGTGATGACATACTGATGACATGGTGATGACATGCTGATGACATGGTGATGACATGCTGATGACATGGTGATGACATGCTGATGACATGGTGATGACATGGTGATGACATGGTGATGACATACTGATGACATGGTGATGACATGGTGATGACATGGTGGTGACATGGTGATGACATACTGATGACATGGTGATGACATGCTGATGACATGCTGATGACATGGTGATGACATGCTGATGACATGCTGATGACATGGTGATGACATGCTGATGACATGGTGATGACATGGTGATGATATGGTGGTGACATGGTGATGACAACCATTAATTTTAATCAGGTGTGTTTTAATCAGTCACTTTATGAACTCCCAGAGTTGCAAGAAAAACCAGGGCATGTTACTGAACGCTCGGATACAAGAACAGTACTGGAACGTCCAGGTACCGGAATATTTGGGTACATTTTTAAACTGTCAAATTTGAACAAAGGAGCTTCAGAAACTCTGAATTTATACATCAAACATCTGATTATGCCATTGCACTGTGTCAGCAAGTGTCACCTAAACGGATCCTAGTTATCCAGGTTTATTTGGTCATCAGATGAACCAGGTTCACAGTTTGAACTCTTGCCCAGGGGCCCTAAAATCTCAGAAAGGTCTGTGTTCTTCATCTTTGGCGTTTATGCTCGTTTATGTCATTTTTATAGTTGGATGTTATTTCTCGTTTATAGTTCAATCCCAAACTTTGAGTCATGTGTCTATACACTTTTCAACACATTTCCTGACTCTTCGTCGTATATGTTGCTCTTCAGAAATGCTGTTTTTGTCCAGCTCTTTTACTTCTCTCTGCTGAATGAGCTCCTTGAAGGATTTTTAATCCCTTATGTTGTTTCGGCTGACATCTTCCTGATGAGGCCACATTTCCCCTCAACCTACCAGCTGCAGCAGCTCATTAAACTCTGGGAATTCTCTCTTTTAACTGCAGATTAATTTGCATATTTTGGAGATTGAAATCTATATTTCTACTTGCTATAATTGCAGTGATGTGATTGCATGTGTTTTGCAGCAGCTGCTATTTCTTCCTGCTGAAAGAAACCTCAGGCAGCGAGCTGAGGCAGTGTTTTTGCCAGTGGCTGCAGACGTCGGTTTCAGTTCGTTACCACTTCCATCCGCCGCCGGCTGCTGTCCTGCTCCCTCTGGCTCAGATCCTCCACCTCCACCCTCATCTCCTGCAGCCTCTGGTGGTAGTAGCGGGCGTTCTCCCTCTCCCGAGCTTCTGCCTGGGCACTCTGCTCCAGTTCCTCCCCCAGACGCACCACACTGTCCCTCAAACGCAGCACCAGCACCTGCATATGGGCCAGACGTGGGACAAAACTGAGATAGAGCGGTGCAGGGAGCACGATTACCTCCTGACCATTGAGGAACATGGGAAAGTGTTATCTGATTGTACCTCAAACCTCTTGACTTGGCCTCTCTGGAACTCAAGCTTGTTTTCCAGGTCACATACATGAGCCTCCTGTTTGCTGACGATGCTGCGCCCCACAGTGGACGACTCCAGGAACTGCACCCTTGACGTACGCTGCTGCAGCTGCATCAGGTGAGCCACAAACATTTTCACAGACGTATGAATAAGCAGGTGAAAGCTCCAGAGGAGCAACACAGAGGTTCAATGGTTCAGAAATCCATGACAGTAGTTCGTAAACGTTTTGGAGGCGCTTTACCTCTTCCTGAAGAGAGTGTCTCTGCTTCTTCAACTCCTCCAGTTCAGCCTGCAGGTCTCTGATTTGAGAGATATCGCTGGATGACTGCAGGGAAGGAGCCACACTGAGGTTTGTTTTCTTTGGTATGTTCAGGTGATTGGTGATGTGGACAATGACAGAAATACCTGTGCGATGAGAGCTTTGTGTTTCTTCATGATCTCGTTCAGGTCTTCCTGGTCCTGCTCGAGCCTTTTCAGCAGGTCCACCTTCTCATGCTGCAGCAGCGTCAGCTGTTCATCCACCTGGACTCAAACAGAAACAGGTGAGGCGGTGATGGCTGCACCACTTTAACCTGCTCAGTGTTACAAGGGCATTACAAGGGAGTCACAAAGGCGACGAGACAACAGCTACTGATAAAACTATTAACAACCATCCTAAAGATGATCAATTCTCAGTGATCAAATCAAATGAAATCAAACTTATTTGTATAGCACTTTTCATGCAAATAGAAGATGCGACACAAAGCGCTTTACATAAAACATAAAACTTAATAATGCCACCCCCCCCCCCCCCCCCCCCCCCACACACACACACACACACACACACACACACACACACACACACACACACACACACACACACACACACACACACACACACACACACACACACACACACAGACAGACGCAAGAACACTGCAGTTCACACAAGTATATGGCTGAGCACTGAGGATCCAGGTGAGGAAACGGTATCAGGGAGCCATCCACGCCAGGAAGTCCAATAACCCTCCACCACAAGAGAGGGCCTCCACAGAGAGCATCCCGGCCCGGACGGATAGAGGAGTCCACACCACAGCGGTGAAGCCGTAGTGCAGAGCTCCACAACCATCCAGGCCAGAACGACCCCCAGGACGACCCCCTGCAGGCCAGAGTCACTCCCAGCATGGAGGCTCCCCATGAGGAAACATTGGAGCTAAAAGCTACAAGAAAGCAGGATAAGATAGGCTATGAAGTTAAAATACACAATAAAAGAGTTTAAAAGTATAACATAAACTCCTAAAAGTAGGTCTAGAAAGCAAGACATGCTAAAACAAGCATAAGAACACCTTAAAACAGGGGTATTCAATTAGATTCGGCCCGGGGCCACATCTGCAAAAGGACTGTATGGAGAGGGCCGCACAATTTGAAAATTTGGGGGTTTTCAAAAGATATTTTGCACTCAAAGACTTATGTATATATAATACATTTGTATTATAGATTTGAATATATCTAGTTTACATATGAATTATGTATTAATTGTCTCCAGATATAGTCATTGTGAATGTTAAATATAATATTCAAATAAGGAAATATTATTTTAAATGCAAGTTCATTTTGAAACCATGCATTGTGCAAACTTAATGAAGTTGATATTGACCTACTTTTAATAAAACACGCCATAATGACAAAGCACCACTTTCCACTAAGATTTCCTTATTTGAATATTATATTAAGCATTGGGCACAAGCATTTCAGTCCATAGTAGCCGGTTTGATGTTATAAATAAGCAACTAAAATATTAACCATAAGCTCCTTTATTAATGACACATCTGTGCATTATATCAGCAAAACAAAACAATCACATGAAATTATAGGAGGTTTAGAAGTTCCATCTGAAATGCAAAGTCCTCACTTATTCAAATGAAAAAAATGTCAGGCCAATCCTAGAAGCCTAATGATGTCAACAAGTCCTCTGTACAACAGAAGTTAATAATAATGTGACAAACATTAACACTGTGCAACACTGGCAAAAAATCTGATTTTTTTTTTTTTTTTTTTCTAACAAACAACCCCTTTTTTGAAATATGACCAGGGGCCACATAAAAGCTCCTGGCGGGCCGCATGTGGCCCGCGGGCCGCCAATTGAATATCCCTGCCTTAAAACCATAAGACCATAAAACCTGGGTTAAAATAACAAGAACGGCTAGTTAAAACAAGGGTATACAAGACTAAAAGGAATCAGCTAAAAGCCGAATTAAAAGGGTGAGTCTTGAGCCTGCTTTTAAAAACATCAACAGTGTCAGCCTGCCTGAGGTTCTCCGGCAGGCTGTTCCACAGACGTGCGTCGTAGTAGATGACGATCAGTTCATCAATGATGATGATCAGCACTTGGTCGCTACTTTTACATCCTATTTTTATTTAACAAATAATGGGAGAGCAAAACAAAAGATCTGAGTTCACCCATTTCTGCCACCAGCATCACACTCACCACACTCTTCTGCTTGCAGATGTTCTCCAGCTCCAGCTGTGCGTTCTCCAGCTCCTGAGACAGAGTCCTCTGGACGTTCTCAGCCTCCAGCCGCCTCGCCTCACACTCCTCCAGCTGATATGTGATACACAGATCGATCAATGGGTTTTTCAGACAGGGCAGAGGGCGATCTTCCATGGAGGTGAGTTTACCTGGAAGTGCAGCCGCTCGATCTGATCTTTGCTGGCGGTGGGAACGTTCTGGCCTGAGCTGTCGATGGTGGAGAGGAGCAGCTGGGCGTCGGCCAGCAGAGCCCGAGTCCTCTTCAGGTCTCGCCTCAGCTTCTTCTCTATGTCGAAGTCTCTGTGTCCCACCTGGAATGTGAGAGCATTTCAGTCAGGCGCAGTGGACAAAAACAAGACATCAAACTAACAGTGGAAAAGGGAACATTCATCCACAGGAAGTTCTCTGCATGTTCAGGAGAGTTAGCCATGTTCTTTTAGTTTTGACACAGTAAAAATGGTAACCAATAAAAAGCATAGACTGTGTAAACAGAACTGGACCCTCTGTGATGTCACCACAGCCTGAACTCTGGGGGACACCATCCTGGCAGGAGCTGGAATGACTCATGATGCTAACTAACCTGAGCTTAGATTCATTCTGACGGAATCTGTCCATGCATCCTGGTTTCAGTAGCGACATCTGAAATTAAGTCTGCCAAAACCCCAACTCAGGACCATTTTCGGCCCATTTCTCACACTCTTCAAGTCTTAACAAAAACCTCAGGGGACTCATCTGTGAAGCTCCTGAAGTACGCGGACAACACCACCGTCATCGGCCTGATCCGGGAGGGTGACGGGACGACGTACAGACAGGAGGTTGAACAGCTGATCCACTGGTGCAGTCAGAACCACCTGGAGCTGAACCCGCTCAAGACTGTGGAGATGACAGTGGACTTCAGGAAAAACCCACCGCCACCACCCTACCCCCCTCACCATCCTCAACAGCACTGTCTCCACCACAGACTCCTTCAGGTTCCTTGGATCCACAATCTCCAGGGACCTGAACTGGTCCACCCACATCAACTCTGTCCGTAAGAAGGCTCAGCAGAGGTTGTACTTCCTGCGTCAACTCAGGAAGTTTAACCTGCCACAGCAGCTGCTGATCACCTTCTACTCTGCCATCATCCAGTCTGTTCTCTGCACCTCTCTGGTTCGGATCAGCCACCAAACTAGTCAGGCATAGACTGCAATGGACAATTAGATCTGCAGAGAGGATAACTGGGACTAACCTCCCATCTATCCAGGACCTGTACCGGTCCAGGACCAGGAAAGGGGCAGGTAACATCTCTGCAGACCCCTCACCCAGAACAGTCTGTTTGAACTCCTCCCCTCTGGACGGCGCTACAGAGCTCTGTATGATAAATCCTCCAGACTCAGAGACAGTTTCTTCCCCCAAGCTGTTGCTCTGATGAACTCTCATCACTTATTGAGTCTCAGAGAAACCAATCAACGTGCAATAACAATAACACTAATAACAATAATTATAATAACACTATCACATGCTGTAACAATGCACCTTCCAACAATAATCATGTCCGCCTCATTCTGCTGCACCTTTCACTTTAAAAAAAATTGTATATATGTTATTTTATTTAGAGCCGTCATTACCATGTCCACCTCATACTGCTGCACCTTTCAGTTTTTTAATTGTATATATGTTAATAAGTGCCACATTGGTTTATTTACTGTTTGCTATTTTTAAATCTGGGTACAGTGAGAGAAATAACCGGAGTCAAATTCCTTGTCGGGCAATGTTCAAACTTGGCCAATAAAGCTGATTCTGATTCTGATTCTGAAACATATATACGGTTCCAGGAAGAAAACTGTCCTAATTTATGGGTTACATAATTTTAAAAAACCAACACTCTAAACCCTGCTTGAAGCTTGAACTCGAGCTGTTAGCGATTCTGGCCACCCACCAGGTCCTGGCTGCTCATCAAAAAAATTAAAAACATCAAAATTACATCCTTATAGTAACAAAGTGTTAAATTAGCAGCCTCCTCGTTGTGTATGCCGTTTCTGTTCTTCTTGGAAAGCAGCATCAACTCTAGTGGTTATCTCTATCTTTATCTAGATATATAGGATAAAGAATATATAGAACAAGCGCTATATAAATAAAATGTATTATTATTATTATTATTATTATTATTATTATTATTATTATTATTATTATTATCTAGTGGTGCCAGATGCAATAAAAAGAACCAGAATATATAGATATTTAGGTTTGTAAAACTCACACGCAGAACTAATGTGATTAGTAGTGGAGTCTAATAGATTATCTAGATGACACCCACGATTAATAGAACCAGAGTCCCTCCTCCTTCACCCCCAAACCTGTGGTTCCTCCACCGACCACCAGGGTCTGGGCCTGGAACTTGAGGGCCTACCCACAGCTAATCCATAGCTCCTCCCAATCCAAGGGGCGGGGCCAACGGTTACTTATCACATAATTGGTTAACGCTACGACCAATCAGAGCAAGGAACAGGGTGACATATTCAGAGAAACGAGTCAACGGGAGAGTGAGCTGTGTAGAGGAGTAGTCAATTGGTAAAACAGCAAAGACGTCAATCTCACTGAGGAAGGATTTGAGAGACGTCTTCTGTTCAGTTTTCAAAGTAAAAGTCTGACTCTTTACCTGTCAATGCCAAAACCGATTCAGATGATTGTTAATCCTTAACTGCAGCATCGACACTGTTTACAGCACTGAGATCGCCCTGGTCCACGGGGTCAGTGACATCCACATAAATACAGACCGGAAGAACCACAGTGCTGGTACTATTGGGCCTCACAGTTGACCACACTATATTACTAGAGCAACTGGAGAATTGGGTCGGACTTTTTGGTAAAATACTGGACTGGTTTGAGTCCTACTTAAAGAACAGGCACTACTTTGTGTCAATCGGTAACTTTACCTATTGAGTTCTCACTAGAACTAACAAAGTGGACCACAGTCTGAAAGCAGTCCCGGTCTCCACAGGCTTCGCTGTCTTTGTACAGGACGTTCAGGGAAGCCCTGAGATGACTGACTCTGTTCCTGCAGCCACGTGTCCGTGAAACATCCTTCTAGGTTCCTGATGTTCCTGCTGCATCCTCATCAGCACTCCTAAATCCTACGTTTTGTTTTCTAGGGTTTTGACACTGCTGAACTGTGAGAACAAATGCTTTGAAATCCCTCTTCTTTTCGTCTGACTCCTGTTCTACATACCCAACGTCTTCAGCTCGTCTGGTCAGTACGTTTGGAGGATGTGTGTGTGTTTACCTGGTCACAGAGCGTTGCAATGAGTCCCTCCAAGTCATGTTTCTCATGAATCACCATCTGCTTCTCCTCGTACTCCTGCTCCAACTGCATCTCCAGCTGCCGCAGCTTCATGGAGGCAAGTCAAGTTTATTAGAGTACAGATCAAAAACAGGGTGCTTCACAGAGACATTAAAACATCACATAGCAGAAAATATAAGCGGGATTTAAAATTTAAACAAGAAGAAATGAAAAAGAACAATAAATAAAATCAGTAGTTAAAATATGATCAAGTTTAAATTACTAGTGCAGGCTTTCTGGGAGTTTGTTCCAGACATGTGGAGCATAGAAGCTGAATGCAGTTTCTCCTTGTCTGGTTCTGACTCTGGGAACTGATAACAACCAGATCCAGATGACCTGAGGCGTCTGGAAGGTCAGGGTCAAGAGGTCACTGACATATTCTGGACCGCTCAGAGCTCAGATGCAACAAACGTGAAAGAAGAAGAATCAGCCGACTGAATGAGTTTTAATTTTTCCTGACAGGAAGTCTTCCTTGCATCACTAGAACAATGATGAACATGACAGCTCAATAGAAGTTCCTGACCGGAGCTGCTGTAATTCTACATCCACAAGCTGCAAAACTGGCTTCAATATCCAGAAATCATGGACAAATGAGCCATGTAAGAACATTCGTTAACAATAATAAAGAATAATAATACCTTTTAGTTATAAGCACCTTTCATGGAGCCTAAAGACACTTTACTTAAAACACTTAAAAAAAACAATAGATAAAATCAGCATATAGTAAAAAATGACATACGGTTGTTGTGTTCCAAAAGACTTTTTCCTCAAAAGATGAAAATGTCCCACTTTATAGAGTCAAAATTCCAATTTTTTGCCAAGAATGATGCCCCGTGCCCCACTCGCACTATACGTTTCCTCAGTAAAAGTCATGACAATTTAATTCAATTGAATGTTAATTTATGTTCTTCACAGTGAAGTAAGTAAATGTTTCCAAATACAATTCTGGCTCATGACACTGGACTTCTTGCTCCAGGTGTTGGAGAAATTACCAGCAGCTGTTGGAGGACGTGGCAGCAGCTGTTTCAGGACTCTGCAAATGTTTTAGTACAGCTGGGAAGTGAATTTCTGACACATCACCTTACAGGAAACAGTAAGCACTTCTAACACCGAACCCACCCGTCTCTGAGAGGACTTGTGGACATCTTCCAGCTCCTCATCTTTATCTTCCAGCTCCTTTTGATGGATCTGCTTCATCCTCTCCATCTCCATCTCAAACCTCATGTGGATCTATGAGAGAGCAGACTCAGGTGAGCCGCCGGCAGCAGGAATTCGCTGTCGAATCAACATATACTAAACTGTTAGCACCTGCTGCTGTTGCTGGATTTTGGCAGTGAGTTTGGAGATCTCCTCTGCTCTCTCGCTGGCTTGGGTCTCCAGGAGGCGAAGCTGCTTCTTCAGATCCGGCACCGACTCTGAGACCAGGTGAACGGGCAGACTGAGGTCCCGGATCTGAGCACACAACTCATCTTTCTGCTGCTGAAGACGGCTCACCTCCGACTGGCTCTCCTGCACAATTACAAGACATGGTGGTGTTGAAACTCAGCCTTGAGCCTCTGTCATCCAGTTTTCTACTGAAATGTCCAATTATAATACATTTGAAAGCCTCACGCTTAGTCTGAAATTTCCAAGCTGGAAATCAGAGAAGCCAGTTGTGTTAGTGGTAGTGTATCGGCCCCCTGCTGGCGCTTATCTAGAGTTTTTGTCTGAATTTTCAGATTTCCTTTCTGGATTATTGATCAGTACAGATAAATTCATCATAAATTCATCATAGTGGGTGATTTTAATATTCATATGGATATTGAAAGCGATAATCTTAAATTAGCTTTCAATTCTCTTCTAGAATCAATGGGTATCTCACAAAAAGTGGACGGGCCAACGCATTGTTTTGATCATACTCTCGATCTCGTTCTCACCCACGGTGTTGAAACTGATGATCTGTTGGTGTCACCTGTAAACTCCCTTTTATCCGACCATAAGTTAATAAAGTTTGAATTTAATGTTGTCGATGTTGAAGTGCAGGGCAGGAGGTATTATTTTAGCAGATGTTTGTCTGATGAAGCTATTGCTAAATTTAAGGAGGCCATTGCTCATCTTGCGACGGTGGAAAATAGTGAAACCTCTACTGAAGCAATAGAGGCCAGTGACCTAGGTTCTACCTCTGATGTTGATGTTGATTTTCTTGTTAGTAACACTGCTGATCTGTTGCACTCAGCTTTAGATGAAGTTGCTCCTTTGAAAAGGAGGGTTTCTAGCCACAGGAGCTTAATTCCCTGGTATAATTCAGATATTCGCATGTTGAAACAAAACACGTGTAAAATGGAAAGGAAGTGGCACTCTTGTAAGTCTGTAGACTTCTATCGTGAATGGAAAGATATTCTAATAGTATATAAAAAAGCCATTCGCAAAGCCAGAACAGCTTATTATTCAACGTTGATAGAGGATAACAAAAGTAACCCACGTTTTCTGTTCAGCACTGTAGCCAGGCTAACAAAGAGTCACAACTCTGTTGAGCCGTGCATTCCTGATCCTATAGACCTCCCTGAGCTGACTTCACTCGTCAATAGAGCTAAGTCTACCACATGTATGTTAGACCCCGTCCCGACTCGACTATTCAAAAATGTTTTTTCTCTTATTGGTGCGACAATACTGGACCAAATCAACCTATCCCTAAGCTTAGGATATGTACCACAGGCTTTCAAAGTGGCAGTAATCAAACCTTTACTTAAAAAACCTTCTCTTGACCCAGACACTTTAGCTAATTATACGCCAATTTCCAACCTTCCATTTGTATCTAAAATTCTGGAAAAGGCAGTTTCAAGCCAGTTATGTGACTATTTGTATAGAAATGATCTGTTTGAAGTCTTTCAGTCAGGGTTCAGAATGCATCATAGAGACAGCACTGGTTCGAGTCACGAATGACCTCCTTATGGCCTCAGATAAGGGATTAGTTTCCATACTGGTTCTACTGGACCTCAGTGCTGCTTTTGACACTATAGATCATGGCATTTTACTGCACAGGTTAAAGCATGTTGTTGGGATTAAAGGGACAGCTCTACGTTGGTTTAAATCATATCTATCTGACAGGTTCCAGTTTGTTCATGTACATGAGGTTTCTTCAGAACAGACAAGGGTCTGTTATGGTGTTCCGCAGGGTTCAGTGCTAGGGCCAATCTTGTTCAGTTTATACATGCAGCCATTGGGAAGTATAATCCAGAATCACGGCATACACTTTCATTGCTATGCTGATGATACGCAGCTCTATTTGTCTATGAAGCCGGATGAGACAGAACCGTTGGTTAAACTTCAGGCATGTCTTAGGGACATCAAGGACTGGATGTCCAGAAATTTCTTGCTTCTAAATTCAGATAAAACAGAGGTTATCATTCTTGGTCCAGAGCATCTTAGGAAGGGACTAGATGGTGTTGCGATGGTTTCCAGTGCAGCTGTGAGAAACCTTGGTGTTGTTTTCGATCAGGATTTGTCGTTTAAACCATATGTTAATCAGGTTTGTAAAATAGCGTTTATCCATCTCCGTAATATTGCAAAAATTAGGAAAATCCTCTCGCAGAGTGATGCAGAAAAACTAGTTCATGCGTTTGTATCTTCTAGACTGGATTACTGTAATGTGTTGTTAGCAGGATGTCCAAGTAATTTGCTGAATAGGCTCCAGCTGATCCAGAATGCAGCAGCACGAGTACTGACAGGAATCAGCAGGAGAGACCACGTCTCTCCAGTGTTAGAATTCAGAATTCAATTTAAAATTTTATTACTTGCATATAAAGCCCAAAACGGCTTAGCTCCACAGTATTTACAAGATTTGATAGTGCCTTATGTTCCTGGCAGAGCTCTCCGCTCCCAGGGTGCAGGTTTACTCGTAGTTCCTAGAGTATCTAAATGTAGATTTGGAGGGCGGGCGTTCTGCTATCAGGCGCCATTACTTTGGAACCAACTTCCAATCTGGGTTACGGAGGCTGACACCACCTCCACCTTTATAACTAAACTTAAAACCTTTCTGTTTAGTAAATCCTATAGTTAGTGTTTAGTAAACCTCTAGCTGGTGTTGGTAAATCTCTAGGTAGTGTAAACTCTAGTGTGTTAGAGTCAGTAGTCATAGTTGCAGCTATAGAACAAGACTATAATAGTTAGTCTCAAATATAGTTTCGCGGTAGATATGCTGCTATAGGCCTATGCTGCAGGGGGGCACCGACGTGATCCGCTGGGCGGTGCCTCTCACCCTTCTTCTCCTCTCCTGTTCCCTTCCTCTCTTCTCCATTACCATTTTTATTTATTATAAATATCTCATAGCTATAATTTTTGTCCATAGTTCCTCTAGTTTCTTGTGCCGGCCCCCCTTTTTTCTCTTTTGTGCATGTTTGCAGGCCGGAGCCTCGGGAGCTGCGTTCTGGCCTGCGTTCCCGGTCCCCCCCCCCCCATCCCCGGTCATCCCATTGCTGCTTCCGCCTGCCTACGTGGATGTCTGCTGTGTGCTGCTGACGCCACCCCCTCTGATCATCCTGTTGCTGCTTCCACCTGCCTGTGGTGCCTCCACCGATCACTAGGGTCCGGATGACAAACATAGCTGCGTCCATGTATGAACACCAACTCATTCCATGCATAAGCAGAAACGGACCTGCAGGGTTCGGCGCAGGTTGAATATTTCTGTGCCCAGGGCCATGTTTTCCTGGTGGACCTTTTCCTTCTGCTCCCTCTCATTCTCTGCCTCCTCCAGAGCCTGAGTCAGCTCGTTGTCAAACCTGCAGAGAGATAGCAGAATCATGGGTGTCAGAGTGCACAATTCGACCTCTGAAACCCAAGAGGAACAGGAACAGAAGTGGGTGTGGACACACCTCCGCTTTTTGCGCTCCAGCTCGTGCAGGCGACCCTGTAGACTGTCCGTCAGAACCCGGGTGTCGTGAAGGTCTGAGGTGACATGGCGGCACTGCCGTTTGAGCTCTATCGCGGCCCTTCTGGACTGCTCCAACTGGGCCTGCAGCGCCGTGACCTGTACACAGACAAAACCACCGTCACCTCCAGAGTTTCCATTGTCAGACAGTCCGTCCACGGTCCCGCCTCACCTTGGTATCCACCTGCTCTCTCGTCTGCCTCTCGGCCTCCAGCTTTTCCTCCGTCTGCTTCAGCCGTCTGCGGACGAACTCCACCTCTGTTTGGCAGCACTCCAGCTGCATGGCCAGCTCATTCTCTGGAACGAACAGGTGCAGCTTCATCAGGATTTACCTACAGGGTCACCTGAAACCTGCTCATACACCTGTGTCTGTTTTTAAACCTGTCTCCAAACACCAGGACACCAAATTCTCATTTTTATACTCTGTTTCAAACACTGAGCTGATGTTTTTAAAGAGAAACATTTCTTACTATCGCCATAATTTTTAATTTAGTGACTGTAAACACTCAACCAACAAGTATGACGTGACATCACAAAGATGGGTTTCCGGCCATCCCTGCCATCCCCTCTGCAACATACCTCAACACAGGACTTTGAAAGGTGAACAACACTGAGCTAAAGGTGTCCTGACTGTTAACCAGGCTTAACAGAACCAGGTTTAACAGAACCAGGCTTAACAGGCTCTCATCTTGTTGTCCAGACCCGTTGGTGAGGACCAGGCTGAATTTGTCATCCCTGTTGAGGAACCAATCTGGGATTTCGTGTCGTGAGGACTCTGCGTGATTGTTTATGCACATCAGCCAAGAAACAAGATTCCAGTCAGCTGCATGTCTCTGATTGGGGGAAGGGACGGTGTTCCAGTCTAGCAAGGTATATTTACTTTTATATATATTGCACATGTTTTTGTAGAATGTTTCTTTTAAGTTTGTTTTTGTATATTAATGTGTTTTTGTTTCTTTTAGTTTTCAAACAAGGACATTATTGGAGGAGCCAACCACTGTTTTTCCCACATATTTTTTTCTCACATATTTTATTGTGCTTTTAACTAGTCAATGAATGGTCCATCTTTTGTTTATTTATTTTTCATGTTGGGCTTTTGGCTGCGTTAAGGAGGGGCTGAGTGGTAGAGTAGCCATTTGGCAAATGCACTTTATTGTGTGGTTTGAGTCACCTTAGCTTGCTGTGAGTAGGTTTACTTGAGTGTGGCAGACAGTTTTGGGTTGTGTGTAGTGGTGTTTGCCTAGGTATTTTGGGACAGTTTCTCCTTATGCATAACTCTGCACCAGCTTCCCAGATGATGCAGCCTTGATCCCATATTGTGTATTCTTCCTCGTGGGTTAATTTACTGTTGATTTGGTTCATTGATTTGACTGTGTGGTTTAATCCATCCATTTTATTGAGGCCTGCATCTAGGTTTCCAACTGGACATAAACTTTGATTCTATGCATTGTAAATAAAATCTATATTTTTTGGTATAGCGGTCTCTGGCTCCAGTTTATTCTGGGTCTTGTGTATTAACACCTGGTCACACATAGATCAATGCACTTTTTAAAAAGACTGCATATGGAAGAATGCTTACTTCCACAAGGTCAAAAGAAAAGAAGATCTGGTCAAGTTTTACCAAACAAAACTATACACAAACATGAGAAACATAGTGGAACAGGTAGTTGTAGCTGCTGCCGACACGAGGACCATAAAACCAACGTTAGCAGAGCCACCACGAGGTCCACCAGAACAACTATCAAAACTTTTATTACCAAGAACCTGAAACATATCAAATCACTGAGAACAACCAGGATTGCTCTAAGACTAGATTCGTCCCAACTCCAGGTTATCTTATTGTAACAGTAGTCCCCACACGCAACATGACCTAACCTCAACATTCCCCAAATGTTTCTCTTTCCTGAATCTTTCCTAAGATTCCCTCAATGTTCCCTGAGGGTCCCCTAAACTTTCCCTGACCGTTCTGTAAAGCTGCCTTAAAGTTCCTTGAAGGTTCTCTAAACACTCTCTGACAGTTCCCCAAATATTACGGGAAGGTCCCCCTAATGTTCTCTGGGATCCTTCTGGGGTGTTCTCTAAACGTTCCTTGTATATTTGAAGACAGATCTCAACACAGACTGACCCACAGTCTGAGCCTGCCCCTAGTGGTCAGTAGAGGAACTGTGAGCACTTCCAGATTGGTGACAGTTAAGTAAACTGGATGTGGTTTCTAATTAAGACCATACATCCTACACGTGCGTCTGAGATAAAGCAGTTCCGGAAAGAGGACTGGTCCAGAATTCCTCCTGAACTCTGATACAGACATGCTGAAAGGGCTTGTTGAAGTTTAACCAGTTGGTATTTCCAAGGAGTCCTTTACATCCAGAACTGCGTCTGTTATGGTGCCTTAGATGAACATCCGATCAGATTTTATGGTTGACATACTTTTTCTTGCCAGCCCATAACCTCTGACTCCTGCATTAAAACCAAAGCAGATTTTGTTTTTGCTCAGAAGAGCTGATGTTACCTGTTCCACCTCCTCTCTGACTCTCAGCAACCTTTACTTTCTGCTTCTCCTCCTCCAGCTGTTTCTCCAGGGTTTCCATGGTAACCTTACATTGGTCCAAGCGAGCCTAGTTTTGAAACAAGGTAATTGTTAAACCATAAATGGGACGCTGCAGTTCTGTGAATGAACGCTGCCAATGCTAGAGCCAGGAGACGGGCTGCTTCATGATTACTCCAAGTACTGAGTAATAGATTACTTTGATGGCACGCCCACCTGCAGTTCTTTGTTCTCCCGGCTGAGTCGAAGTCTTTCAGCTCTCTCCACATCCAGAGCCTGACCCACTGCGTCTCCACGGAAACGCTCATCGCTGAGCTCGGAAGTCACAGCTGTGAACTGTAACACATCGATGATGATAGCAGAACATGTGTGTGTGTGCATGTGTGTGTGTGTATGAGAGAGAGACATCACAAACCCTGGTCTCCAGGCCGTCGGCCGTCTGCCTTAGTTCGTTCCTTTCCCTCTCTGATTTTTCCAGCCGTCGCCTTAGAGCCGTTATCTCATCCTGCCGAGGTGAAAAAGGAAGATCCCTGAGGCTGAAAGATCTTTTAAAGATGTGCCATTAAAGTTAGTACTTCCTCTTTTAATCCAAACCATTTTCAAGTAAAAGCACTGTAAAAATCATCCAACTGTGGTGAGCCTTAACCTTAGAACTGTGAAAAGTGTTTACACAAGCAGAAAACATTTAAGACGGCTGCCGATCTTCCCAGTAGTGCACTTCCCACTACATCAGCTCAGATCAGACCATGAAAAATATAAAAAATACCAAGTACCAAATACCAAATAAAAAATACCAATAAATATAACAGTAATCCACCTGACAATGGTTTTAAATGCAATGAGGTTCAAGGAACATTTTTGCACTGTGTTTGGGAATGTGATAAAATTAAAAAAATTCTGGAGGGAGGTGATGATTAAAACTGTGCTTATTCTGTCCTGCATGAATATCCCACTGGAGCCTACCTTGTTATTGCTGCATTTATATCCAAAAGATCTTAATTTGAAACCCCAAGAACATAAATTTATTGATTTCGCTATATTGCAGGCAAAAAAGATCATCGCTCTCAATTGGAAGAAAACGGATGCTCCTACAATTGGTGCGTGGATCAAGGCAATGGCACAATGTAGGTCAATGGAGAAAATAACTTATACACTAAAAAATAAACTTGGGATGTATGAAGAAATCTGGAAACCATTTGATCAATTTATTAAAAAAGGAGACATAGGGGCGCTTCTACGGGAGGATAATGCAGGGCAGGATACCTAAGAAGGAATCTGGAGGATGACAGGAAAAGGGAAATTTTTGATTATTTTGTTTAGGTAAACTTGTTTTTGTTTAGGTAAACTTATGTATATATTTAATTTCCTAGAGGTACCACTGGACTGTGTTGTTATTTGGTACTGTTATTAGGTACCAACTTTGGATTGTATAACAAGAAATATGTAAAGAGAGAAGGGATGTGGGATGGGATGGGGGGGGTTAAAACTGTTAAGTCAGAACTAGATGTGAAATGTCCTTTATTATAATATTCTGTTTGTAAATTAAAAAACAATAAAGATATTGTTAAAAAAAAAAAAAATACCAAGACCCGACAGAACCCAGAGGCTTTTGGGCTTCCGTCTGGGCTATCTTCAGCCCTTCAGATTACTTAGTTACACCACTGCAAGAACGATGATGGACAGACGCACCCTTACTTTCATTAACATATTTTAACAGAGAATATTGCTGTAGTGAGAGGGCCAAGGCAATGAAGAACTGGTTCCAGACTGGTGGAAATGTGGCCTAGGTCAGGCAACTTCATTCCATCTAAGAAAACGCCGTCATGGGCCAAGTCAGGCCCAAGTCAGGCCCAAGTGAGTACTGAATCAGTACGGTTCGTCTGGAAGAGTCGAACGTTTGTGACCCACTGTCAAGCACAGTGGTGGAGGGATGATGGTGTGGGGTTGTTCAGGTGAGTTCATATTCATCCACCACTAAGAGCCGGAACAACCAGATTATCTTTTTTAAAATAATGTATTATACGAGTGTCCGGTGACTTTTAAACAAGACTGCATATGGAAGAACTTTTACTTCTACAAGGTCAAGAAAGGAGAAGAAGATCTGGTCAAGTTCTACCAAACTAAACTGCTGTTCTTGAAGTTCGGTTGTTTACGTGAATCCAGCTGTTCTCCTGAATGTTTTACCTCTTTGACCCTGAACCTCTCGTTGTCCATGTTGACGTCCAGCAGAGGACGAACTCTGCAGAAAAGTTTCCACCAGCTCCACTTGGACGCCACCTTCAGAGCCCGCAGATTCCTCTGCAGACACCTGACTGCCATCTGCTGCACCTGCAGACACAACAACCGTTTATGTACAAAAGCAGCAACCCTTATTTTATTCACGGTAGAAAATAGAAAACAGACTAATTTTTTCAACTTAGAAATTTGACCATTTCATGAAAAATATTACGGTAGGTCTTTTTGACTTTGATGGCACCAACACTTCTCTAAAAAAGATGGTTTGATAGAGGGATCTGGATTCGTCCCGGAGCCTTGTGATTCCATGACTCTGGTGTAGCTCAGCTACTGGTCGTTCCTTAATTCCTCTTGACGTCAGATCTTGCTCAGAAAAGTCCATCTGTGGATGTAAAGATACCATCACCTTGAGTTTTCGGTACTTCTGCCGAGCCAGGTGTCCTCTGCCGGAGGCCTGCAGGTGGACCAGCCAACCGGTGACCTGCTGCTCCCTCTGCTGCTCCAGGTACCGCAGCACGCCTCGCTTCATGAACACCTGAGAGGGGGAAGACCGATCAAAGGGCTGCGTTCTCCTTCATCTGCTCGATGATGCAAAGTCTGACATGTTCTCACCCTGCTGGCGCCTATGACGATGCTCCTCTTATCCAGGTCCAGCTCCGCCAGCAGCTCCTCCACTGCCTGACACGGATGTAAAAGAAAAAACAAAGAATGAAGCGAACATCCACTTGTAAGAGCAAGAGGAGTTGAAACATCTTCCCACCTTTCTCTCGTCGTGGCTGACAAACATTGAAGCATAACGTTTCATGATGGGAGGAGATAAAGCCTGAAAGTGACACCTGAAGTCACTCAGAGTCATGTGCTCCGGGTAACCTGGAAAAAAAACAGGAAATTCTACAATCACACAAAACAATCCAATTCAATTTCACTTCACAAAAACTAAATTTAGGTAAAAATAACAAAAAAATAAATAAAACTCATGTTGGCAATCCTAAGTACCCCATTATTGCTTCCCCTGGATGTAAGACGGAAGGTTGCAAATGTTTTACACTTGTGAAAAATATGTAATTATGATCTCTAAATGACAACAGACCATCTTATAAGATAATTTCCTATTACATGACTCAGTTTGATCTCTCAGACAGATGACCTCACATGTGTCTCTAGATGACTCAGAGACATTCATGGTCCACCCAATGACTGACAGGTGTCCAGGTCCAGACCATCATCCTCCACCACCGTGCTTGACAGTGGGTCTCAGGTGGTTCTGCTGGTTTCCTCCAAACATGGTTCTGGACATGAAGACCAAACAAGTCCAAGTTGGTCTCATGTGTCCAGAGGACATTGATCCAGAAGTCTACTGGTATGTTCAGATACCGGTTTGTTCGACCTCAGTCCTTCTTCCAGGTTCTTGTTAGACAGAAGATCGTTTTGTCTGGAAACTCTTCCAGACCAGGTGTCCTGGTTGTCTTCTGTTTGTCATGTCATGTACTGTCCTCGGACCAGCAATGTTCCTGATATCTGTCAGCAATGCTCCAAAAAAGCTCCGGCAATGATCTGGCAATATTCTTGCAACATTCCAGCAACAAAGATGTAGCCATTGGATGTGGCATTTGTCCAAAACCTACTGCCATCGAATCATTTTTGAAACATTTTTCCACATAGAAACAAAGGATTAAAAGAGGGATCACAAACTTTTGGCCATGACTGTTTTCAGACCTATGCGGTAGAGCTGCAGGGCCGACAGGATCTGGGTGGAGTTTAGCTGAACTCTGAGTGCTGGAACATCAAAACTTCCTCCTTCCATCTTGGCGTTGACGCACTGCAGGAAGACCGGCCTCGCTCGGCGAATCAGGTTCACCAGAGCGTCCTGCGACAGAAAACGGTCATGAATCAGAAACGATGTCGGGCCTTGTACATTACCGAGATACTCACCGCCTGCAGCTTCACAGCGATGCACTGAGAGTGTCGGCGTATGGCTGCCATCCCGCCGCTGAACGTCTTCCTGATGGAGCCATTCCTCTGCAGGGCACGCTGGCTCCGCCCCTCCAGCCCTCCCAAACCTCGACACAGGGGGGGCACAGAGACCCGAGAGGTGAACATAGCCTTCACCACCGCTCTAAAGAAAATGAAGGACAGAAACTGGTTACATATCCACAAAACCTTTTCAATTCCAACCGTATCGTAGTTAACCCAGCTGATTCAGGTTGAATAAGGACTGAGGTTTTCACTGGCATCTTTACCCTCCGCCTGACACGCACGTCTGTACCTGAAAGCCTGAAGCCTACATCTGCCTTAACCATAAGTCAGTACGGACACACCTGCACCAATACGGACAGACCTGCACCAGTAAAAACACACCTGCACCAGTAAGGACACAATAAGTAAAACTTAAAAGTACATAAACAAGTAGAAAAGCGAGATTTCAGCTGCCTCTGTCCTCCAGCATAAGGTTTTATACAACCAGAATCACTTCCAGTCCAGTCGTGGACACCGCAGCATTCAGAGTCCATTTTACAGACTTGACCACCAGAACCGTCCGCTGAATATCTGGACAAAGTTACGTATAAAAGAGTTTGAGAAATGCAGAGGATGACTCACATGGAGGAGTTCTCTAGTAGACACACGGCGTTGAGAACAGATGGGTTGTTCTGGATCAGACCCAACCATCCCGTCAGGTCGTAGCGGACCGGGTCACGGCCCATCAGGTGGCTCACTTCACACTGCAGCGGCTGCTCGCACTGACGCACTGAAACACACTCATGGCACTGAATGAACACTCCAACACACTGGTACCACCTGTGTTTGTGGGTGTGGTTCTGGCATCTATACCGGTTTGGCTGTAGTACCGGCAGACTCTCTCCAGGATCCCAGTCTCGCTGGAGGCCGGCGTCACCATCTCCTCGTCCAGCACCCACAGCAGACCTCGCGGGTCTCTGTCTGCAGCTCGGACCTGGAACCACAGCACCATGACAGAGAAAAGCTGCTTTTAAAGGAGAAACAGACTTCAGGATTGTCAAATGCTGCCAAACCTCCTGCACCATAACCATGTCGGACTACGTAGTTTCCTCTGGTCCCCCTTCCCAATATGACCAGTGATGATATGCTCAGCTGCATGTCATTGCTCCATAGATGGTTGTCTCAGTCGTGTTCAGAAAATGACGTGGGCTTTATTGACAATTGGAAGACATTCCCTTCGCAAAGCTGGAACAGCTTATTATTCATCGTTGATGAGGGATAATAATAAAAACACCACGTTTTCTGTTCAGCACTGTAGCCAGGCTGACCTGTGATGTTAATTATTACTACTTTTCACTATCTGTGCAAACGTCCTTGTTTCAGGGTTTGCTGATAAACCACATCCTAAACATGCCGGAACTAAAACCAGTACAAGTAGAACTGAAACCAGGACTAGAACAACTAAGACTAGGACTAGTAGAGCTGAAACCACAACTAAAACAATGACTAGTAGAACTGAAACAAGGACAAGAAGAACGGAAACCAGTACCCGAAGAACAAAAACCAGGACTAGTAGAACTGATACGAAGGCTAGAAGAACAGAAGGTGGTGTTCATAAAACTACGTCGCCTTTATTGACAGTTGCAAGATGTTTTGGGGAAAGCCTGGTCTGATTAGAAGAGATGGCATTCATCCCACTCAGGATGGTGCAGCTCTTTTTTCTAGAAATCTGGCTGATATTATTAGACACTTCCCCTGACAATCCGGGGTCCAGGCCAGGATGCAGAGCTGCAATCTTACACGCTTCTCTTGGGTGCCTCTCGATTCTCCACCCTCCAAACGTTCACCAAGCGTGGCCTGATAGAGGCATTAATCAAAATAACCTTGTAAAAATAAAAACCAATGGGCATTTAGTACCAACGAATGGCCGAAAAGGAGGATGCTGACTACTAAATTCATAATCTCTAAGCTCCATGTGTCCATTAGTAAACAATCTAATTACCTAGACCGGGAGTGATATTTTTTGTTCAACAGAAACGTGGCTACAGGAGGAAGAGTATGTGAGTTTAAAGGGATTGTGACATGAAAAACACATTTTTCTTGATTTTTTGTGTTTTGTTGGGTGTCTTGACATCAATTACACCCAAAAAACAACGAACTTTTAACATTCAGTGTATTGTGTGCTTTCTGGGATTTTCCGCATAACTGTGCAAAAACGGCGCATGTGGTTTGGTGGCGGATCGTTACGTAACGATCCGCTAAATCACCGCCCCCTCCACCCAGCTCCCTGCCTCCGCTCCTCTCCAGCGCACCATAAAGGCTGATTTATGGTTCCGCGTTACACCGACGCAGAGCCTACGGCGTAGGGTTACGCGGCGACGCGCACCGTACGCTGAACCCTACGGCGTAGGGCTCTGCGTCGATTTAACGCGGAACCATAAATCAGGCTTAACACGGAGCTGTTTAGTGTTTAGAGCCTCTTTTCTTCTAATCACCGGAGGACAACTGCTAAGAACACCCGCGGCCACAGACTGGACTTAAGATAAGGTGACACTGCTGCTTGCATGCCTTTATTTTTATGATTGTTTGCTGTGGTTCGCCGTGCTGCTTTTCCGTGCATGCTTCGCCCGTCGCTCCCGGCTCTCTCCGACGCCGCTGTGAGCGTATGGCTGGAGGAGGAGGAGGTTTGGAGGAGGAGCGGAGCAATGATTGACAGGAAAGGGGAAAAAGGAAGCATTTTTCACGGCGCAAAAAAACACTGTAATAAAAAGCCAGGAATGGAGTTCTGGAGTGAAGTTTTTCTTGTTACACTCTTTTAGACACATTTGAGGGATGTTGGCCAAGACTTTTAATAGTGTTAAAAGCATGTTAAAAATGATGTCACAATACCTTTAAAGAAATCAACGCCGCCCGGTTACTTTAATTATCATATTTCCCAAAGCACGGGCCGAGACGGAGGAGTAATGGGGATCTATAACTCCAGTCTTCAAATAAAATCTATGCGATTATAATACGTTTGAAAGCTTTACGCGGTAGTCTAAAACTCCCAAACTGGACTTCAGAGAAGCCAGTTTTAGTAGTGGTAGTGTACCGCCCCCTGGTGGAACTTATGTAGTTTCTGTATGAGTTCTCAGATTTCCTGTCTGTTTTTTTTTTATATCAGTACAGACAAAGTCATCATAGTGGGTGACTTTAACATTCATATGGATGTTGACAACGATAATCTTAAATTAGATTTTAATTCTCCTCTAGAATCGATGGGCATTTCACAGAAAGTAAACAAACTGTTTAAGTTTGTTTAAGTTAGCTCTGTGTCTCCGTGTCTTCATCATCTAAAATAATCTAAGCATAGAAGAAAGGTTTTAAACACCAGTCAGACAGGAGCCTCCAAAAACAACTTTCTACTTCCTACACAAATTCCATCTGCTGATTGGTCGTCTAAGCTCCAATCACAGATCAGCCCCACCCAGGCATCTATCCCCACCTTTTTAAGACCAGATCTTGTTCTAGAAAAAAACTTCCTCCAACTGACTGGCAGTTTCACATCTGATTGGTTTCAGAAGGTAATCAATAAAAGCAGACGCAGAGGTTTGGGGAGACTAACATGCTGCTGACCAGAGCTCAAAAAGATATGGAAGATTTATGGTTCTAGATCGGGGGTCGGCAACCCGCGGCTCTAGAGCCGCACGCTTTTTTTCTTCTCTTTTTCTTTTTTTTTAACTTAATTTCTCTTTTTCTTTTTTTATTTAATTTTTCTTTTTTTCCTTTTTTCTCTTTTTTTCCTTTTTTCTCTTTTCTTCTTTTTTCTTCTTTTTTCCCTTTTTCTTTTTTCTTCCTTTTCCTTTCCTTTTTAATCTCGACTTTTTGACTTTTTTCTCGACTTTTTGACTTATTTCTCGACATTTCGACTTTTTTCTCGACATTTCGACTTTTTTTTTCTCGACATTTCGAATTTTTTTTTCTCGACATTTCGACTTTTTTTTTCTCGACATTTCGACTTTTTTCTCAACATTTCAAATTTTTTTTTCGAAGTGCATAATGAAAAAAAAAATCTTCCCCCAGTTATAACTAATATAGCTACATACAGCATGTCTTGCCTTCATTCTAAAGCTTATACAAGACTTTTCATCTTTTGCGGCTCCAGACTTATTTGTTTTTTGTGTTTTTGGTCCAATATGGCTCTTTCAACATTTTGGGTTGCCGACCCCTGTTCTAGATCTATCAGACCCAGAGAGTTTTAGAGTCATGATCAACGTAAAGGACTCTATTGTGGTGCTGATCAATATGAACAAGGATCAATACTGCAGCGTATAGAAGCTCTAAAGAATCCTGACAGTAACGTTGGTAAATGTGAGGGTGTAACCATTGGTCCCAGGTGAGTCATACCTGTGGAGGCGGCTGGTCGATGGCAGATACGACCTCCGTGGGGCTGCTGTCCGGACACTCAAAGTCCACGTGAACGTTCTCCTGAAACAGACATCAGATACCGACATAAACAAATGCTGAAGTTTTGGGGAAGACCTTATTCTGAAGTAACTGCTCAGAGTTCAGATTTAGCATCCCCATGTGGAGCAGCTGGTGAGCTGTGGGTGTCTGTACAAGGACATATCTCAGGAACGATGGATTTATTAATCAACACCTCCACTGAATCTTCACAGCCAATCGAATCAAAGAGCAGACCACGAATCCAGGTCACTCGACACATCAACCAATCAGAATGATGGCGAGATGATATATTTCAGAAGAGGGCAACTCAGTAGATTTGATTTATTGAGCTTCTATCGCCAATAAAAACAGTCCATTCAAAATCTTTCTATTTTTTTATTTTAATCAAAGTTGTCTCTTGTGTTTTTGGTGTAACATTGCATTTGTAGTGAGTTCCTCAGTCTCCTGCAGTCATGTTGTCGTTATCACTGTTTCACAGATAAAACTGATTATTTACTCTTGGCAGGAAAGTCATTTTCCTATTTCGGCAAAAATGTAATTGAATATAAAAATGGTTTCATTTGACAATCATTCAAAGTATTTTGATTAAAAGCTGAATTACTATCAAAGATAATGAATCAGAATGAGACGTTCTGCTTTTGTACAAAGACCATGTCTGGAAGATAAACTATTACAGGAAATTTTATTTTTACAACAGAAATTAGTTCCTAGAATCAAGAATGAACAATTAACCATCAGACTGCTGTCAGACGCCGCACCCTCCTGGACAAACTTTGTAATTGCACAGTCTGGTTTACAAGTAACCAGTAAAGTTCAGTGTTTAAACGTGTTGTCATATAGATGTTGGATACATCTTTACTTTGATGAAATCAGTGTTGTTATAATGAACATTTGAAATATAGCTTCAGCATACAATACATTATTATTATCGCCAATCTCCATTTTTATCCCGCTTGATTGCACTGCATGATGGTACAAATGTTTGACTAGTGACCATCATCTGTTTTGGCTTTGGTTTAATCGTGCGGTCAATGCTGAATTTTTCATCACATTCTGGTCCACCATCTCGCGGCCCAGGAGAGGGGTGTGGTGCACCACCAACACTATATGGTGGGGATGGTGAGCTGCTGACCTCGAGTAGGGATGTTGAGTGAGTCAGTGGAGGAAATACTTCCAGAGGTGGGTCCTCCTATCTCTTGGGCTGAGGTCACCAAGGTGATTAAAAAGCTCCTTGATGGGAAGGCACCAGGGGTTGATGAGATCCACTCCACTGTTGTGGGGCTGTTTATGTTGACACGCTTGCACAACATCGCATGGACATTGGCACATTTCCAAGACAAATATTTTTACTTTTACTCGAGTAAATTTCTAGGAAGGCTGAAAAGTACTCGTTACTTTCAGGTCTGCTCTTTTTTCTTCTTCCCTAAAATCCTATTGGACACAAGCTGTTTTTGTCACAGGAGGAGACCTTTCACAGTGCACGCTCTCCACTGGGATGTACGTAAAGCGGAAATACGTCAAGCCTCCTCAAAACGATACCGCCAAAGTAGCCTGCGTTTGTCAAGACAGAGCCGCAACAATGGCTACGCCTGCTTATGATCCCATTCATTTGATTTGCTTTTGGTGTTTCTGCAGGTTTTATATAACATTGTGGTTCTAAAAGCAGCACATCAGTGCAGCTGGTTTCAAAGAGTTAATTCTCAGAAACAAGCGTTAAAAGATCCTTAAATTAATTTAGAAAAAATATAGTAATTTACTGATGTGGAAAATAAGAAATTTACTCTTACTCTTACTTTTACTTAAAGTAAATTTAAAAGCATTTACTTTTGGATACTTAAGTACCTTTAAAAGCAAGTACTTTTCTACTCTTACTCGAGTAATATTTTGACTGAGCTACTTTTACTTGTAACGGAGTAAATTTTGACCAGTAATATTTGTACTCTTACTCAAGTACTGGGGTCGAGTACTCTGTCCACCTCTGGACATTGGGGACAGTGCCTTTTCTTTGGCAGAGTTACCTGGAGTTTCCTCTATAGGGTGTCTGGATTCTTCCTTTGGGACGGAAGGAGAAGTTCAGTCATCCAGGAAGAGCACTCAGTAGAACCGCTGCTCTGCCGCATCGAGAGGAGCCTGATAAAGTGGCTCTGTATCTGGTGAGGATGCATGTCCCACTGGTATGAGACTCCCTGGTGGGCTCAGGACACGCTGGAAGTACTTGGGATCCTCCCAGATGAGCTGAACGAGGTGGCCAGGAAGAGGGGAGTCTGGGGTTCCCCACTGAGGCCACTGCCCCTGTGACCCGACCTTGGTTTATTTATTTATAATTAGGGGCGTGGTCTCTAGATTGGCAGCCTGCAAAAACCAACCGTCCAATACTTATCGCTGCATTCACTTTTGAGTTGTTAATAAAGACTTTATGAAATATAATTAATCATGTTTTAAAGATAACACATATTGTTGGGTTGTTAATCTTACTAACAGACCACTTTAACTGGTTGTGGGTTGGTCTGGAAGGATCAAAGGAGGAAGCTTAGCTAAGAGTCAGCAGCTTGCCCTCACTGACCTCATCTGACCCTAACCCTAACCCACTCTGAACCCAGACTCACGTGGGAGGTTCATGACTGAGGTCAATCAACTCCAGCTCCAGTGAGATTCTTCACGATTGTCCTCCTATTCTAGAAGCAGTCTTAGACCTTGAAATCATAAGATCGTTGAGTTTAATTAATCCTTCAGTTAAATTTGTTGAAATTTCATGAACTAGTAGACCATAGTATTCTGCAAATTATGTTTAAAGCTCATAAAAAAACTTTACCAATCAACATTCAGAAAAGATTTGAAAAAAGAAAAAGCAAGTATAACTTAAAAGGAACAGAGATTTTTATAAAACCAAGATGCAGGACAAAATTGATGGAACGTTGTGTTTCTGTGAAAGGAATCAATTTATGGAACAATCTGAACAAAGAAAACAAACAATCCAAATCAAACATTACTTTCAAAAGAACAATTAAAACCTGTATGTTAAGGAAATATAACAAAAAATGTTGAGTTTGATTGACATACCCGTAGGCGGTGGTAATTTTATTTAATGTTATTTTAATTTTATTTTAGTTGTTTTTATTCACTTAGTTGTTTTTTTTTAATTATTATTATTATTAATTTATGTTATTTGTGAAAGGGGCAGATCAGATAAGATTATTCTTCTTTCTGCTCCCTTTTCATTCATAAGTTAGGAACATTTGTATTAAATTGTTTTGTTTTTTGAATGAAATAAAGAATAAAATGAAATGAAATGAAATAATGTCAGCATTAAAGGTCAGCTGCTGTGTGGGCGGAGTGTGTGTTACCTGAGCGTATCTCTCCAGCGTGTGCAGGAAGGTGTGTGTGTGGTAGTGCTCCAGCAGACGCTCCTGCAGGTAGTTGTGGCAGAGCTCCGCCCAGCTGGCGCCGCGCTCCTCTGCCGCATGTCTCGGGTTCCTCAGACCCGGCGTGTCCACCACGGTGACGGAGGCTAACGCTAGCTGCTCCCCGCTCAGAGCCCTGATGACAAACCACAGCGTGCTCATTTATAAATGTGATCCGTGAACCAACCCTGGTTCCACATCTGATAGACAATTATGTACAAAAGTTAGTCACCCCTCTTAACTTAATTATATTTTAAAAATCCTAGGATGATCAAAGGTCTCCTTATTGGACAAATACCACCTCAGATGAACAAACTTAACTTTTTTTCACTTTACCACTGTTTATTTGATTAAATGAAGCCAAAAAGGAAAATGTGGGCAGACTTAGTACCACCATGCCTCAGCAGCTTGTAGAGCCACGTTTAGCAACTTGAACTTGAATATATTTGTCTACAAACAGATGAGTTTTATCAGTTTTAAAACACAAAATAAATAAATGATAGAATTAAAAGAGAGGGGACAGACTTCTGCACATGAAGTTCTGCAATATGAAGCATCAAGAAACAAGAGTAAACAGCCTCTGATATCTATAAAGCAGAAGCTTTAATGTTAGAGTACAATTAGAAAGTCTTATGATCGGACCCTTCCTGCTTTCTCTGATCCATAATTGGTGGGAAACTTTGTCCTGTTTCTTTTCCCAGTAACAACATTGGTAATCGCACCATTTCTGATTAAATTATGAACCTCATATGGGTTTATTCAAATCTGCTTCTTTCAGAGTCTTAAGCTGTCAAATAAGGACAGCAAACCACAACATTATAATGTCAGTTGACATTTTCCACCAGTGAACATTCAAATTCTTGTTTGTTAAAGAGTCATTTAGTAAACACTTTTATCCAAAGAGACTTAAAAGTGAAGAACAACAAGCTGCAGTACAGTTGGAAACTCTGGAATTAAGACAAAGTCAACTAAATAATGAAAGAGAAACACAAGTGTAGAAAAGAGCAGTTAGATATGTTAGGTAAGTAAGGATGTTAGAGGGGTCAGGAGACGTTCCTGATAGTACTTGTATGGGAACATGTTCAGCGATCTCTGTTACCCAGAAACACTTGTGAGGGCGGAGCTGCGGGGGTCTGCTTCAGGTGGTCCGGAGACGGTCACGTGCAGCTGCAGATGCAGACGTACCTGTTGATGAGCGAGACAATGGCCGTGAAGAGCTCCTCATAGAGTCCAGCGGCCATACCATTCACGCACTGAGCAGCCGTCAGGCGGGGACCTGAACACACCAGCAGACGGAATCAGATTCAACAGAACCAGATCTTCACATGCAAACACATGAAGAGCAGAAACGCACGGAAACAGGACAGTCTTTACAAAGTCCAGACTGAAACACTGCGGTTTTGGGCTTTTCTTGTAAATCGAAGTGTAAAGTGTGGTTTCATCGGGTCACTGAGTGAAGGATCTCAGACGTCAGCTGAACAGATTTTCTTGCATATTTCATAGTTACTAATATCAAGAGTGTTTTTAACCGTCTCATTTCCACAAATCGAACCTAATTCCCAGGGGCGAAAATCCCGTTTCATAGTTGGGGGGGGACAATAAACAGTAACATTTTAGAGAATAAATCCAGGGGGGGACAAGGAATAAACGTTTTAGCCTTCCTTTAATACAGCATTTTGACATTTTCAACTCTATCTCGCAAACAGGCAGAAGACCTTTCTTAGAGCAATACAAAACAAGGTATTAGGTGGAAGGTGGCAATAATACAGCACATCTGACATAATACACTGCAAAAACCCACAATCTTAACAAGAATATTTGTCTTATTTCTAGTTAAAATGTCTCATTTTTAGTTAAAAAAAATCTCATTACACTTAAAACAAGATTCATCACTGGAAAAAACAACAATTTTCACCTGTTTCAAGTAGATTTTCACTTGAAATAAGTAGAAAAATCTGCCAGTGGAACAAGATTTATTGCCTGTAATGAGAAGATAAATCTTGTCGCACTGGCAGATTTTTCTACTTATTTCAAGTGAAAATGTACTTGAAACAGGTGAAAATTGTCAAATAACAAGTTATTTTTCTGGTGATGACTCTTGTTTTAAGTGTAATGAGATTTTACTGTTTATTATTATTTTCGATTTCGGTTTCGGCCACAAATTTTCATTTTGGTGCATCACTACTAAATACTACTGCATTGTTCCAAAATTATTAATTCTGTCTCAAATTATTCTAGGGGGGGACAGCTTTACTAATGGGAGGGACTTGTCCCCCCTGTCCCCCCCGGGATTTTCACCCCTGCTAATTCCAAACACAAAGACAATCAGATCTCTGGTTGGGTGATTCAAACTCCACCAGCAGCACGCCTCTATTTGTCCTTCATCTGGGAGCAGCAACAGCTGGAGTTATTTTGGCCTCACCCTCCTCTGGCTCGTTCTTGCCAGCTCCGGCTCCTGCTCCCCCTCCTCCGGTGGCCCTCTGCAGCAGCTTCTGCAGGTGATGTTTGAAGACAGCGATGCTGAACTCTTCAGCATCACATCCCAGCACGCTGCTGGCTGTCTGAGCACACTCGAAGTTCACGAACTGCCTCCTGCCCACTGGACAGAGGAAACAGATCATCAGCGACACCTGCCCAAGCAGCTTTACCTGTGTAACATGTTTCATGTAAAAGTGCTTTACAGAAACACATTTTAAAAAATGCATTAAAAAGTAAAAGAGGGGGCACGGTGGTGCAGCTGGTAGTGCAGCCGTCCAGTTTCCCCATGACTTCAGCACCCACAGCACCACCCTGGGTGGGGTTGGCAAAAAGGCCTTTATGTGTGGAGTTTGCATGTTCTCCCCGTGTTATCTGAGCTACCCTCACAAAAATATGCACCTGTCCTGGGCTAGACACTGCCCCCTATGGCCAGCCGGGGCGCCAGATGGGATGGGGAGGATCTGGCCGGAGGATCTGGCCGGAGGATCTGGCCGGATCTGGCCAGAATCAAGATTTGTCCTGTTTCTTTCCCCAGTTACAACATTGGCAATCGCACCATTTCTGATTAAATTATGAACCTCATATGTCTCATCAAGTCCAGACTGAAACACTGGGGTTTGGGGCTTTTCTTGTAAATCGAAGTGTAAAGTGTGGTTTGATCGGGTCACCGAATGAAGGATCTGTACTTCAGACGTCAGCTGAACAGATTTTCTTGCATGTTTCAGTTAATAACATAGTTAATAACATCAAGAGCCAACAACCACAACAGGATTTGTGCTGAGGCTGGCCGGAATAACGTGATCCTTCCACGCCAATGTCCGGCCGGAGAAGCCCCACCCTGTCTGGTGAAAAGAAGCGGCCTGCTCACTCCTCAAGTAAGGAGGAGACTTGAGCTTAGTGTAGGGCCTCCCGGGGTTGGTAGAGGGAGCAACGCCCAGGACTGTCTAGGGTAGGAGCACTGGGAAAAAGATTGGGATAAAAATATTTAAAAAAAAAAAAGTTTAGAGGAAGTTTTTTGTTCATCATGGGTGAGACCATTCAGAGATTTATAAACCAACAGCAGGATTTAACATATTCTGGGACAGACAGGAAGCCAGTGTAAAGATCTAAGACCTGAAGTTACGTGGTCCACTCTCTTGGTCTTAGCGAGGACTTGGGTTTCTTGGTCTTGAAATTCTGGCACATCCTCTCTTTAATTTGATCAAAACATTTGATCAATATTTGAATTGGATTCTCCTGGTGACATGTTGATATAGATTTGTGTGTAGTTATGGTAACACATTTAGTTTTTTTTCATAATTTGGAACTCATAGATGTTAAACAACAAAGGCCCCAAAATTACCGACCACCAGGGTCTGGATCCAGACCTGCGGTTCCTCCCCGGACCACTAACTGACAAAGCTTAGTTAAGAGCAGTCAGCTTGTGCTAACTGAGCGTTGAATATTTCTAATTTCACCAACAAAATAACATTTGATCCTGGAGGTCCTGATGCAAATATTCACCAGCAGCTTCGCAGCTCCGCCAGCATGGACCAGCTGAAGGAGCTGGGAGCCATGGCAGGCCTGGCCAGGATCATTCCAGGTGGAAGTCTGATTAGGGTTGCCACCTTTCAGAAATAGAAATAAGGGACACCCTGATTTCAGCAGCGCAGGAGCCAAAAAAAAGCCCCAAAACTTCTAAACTGAATAAAAATGTGTTTATTTTATATGAAAAAAACAAAATGCTGTGATTTAAAGTTTAAAGTGCTTTAATAGCATTGAACTTGCATGTCTGTACAGACAGACAACCATACTAGCAACTGAAATAGCCTCCTATGCTACGTATGTCCACATCAGCCAAGATGTAGAATATAGCTACAGGTGAAGAATATGGTGTAAAAGTTAATTTATTTCAATAATTCAACTAGAATATGGTTTAAAAGTTAATTTATTTCAATAATTCAACTAGAATATGGTGTAAAAGTTAATTTATTTCAATAATTCAACTAGAATATGGTGTAAAAGTTAATTTATTTCAATAATTCAACTATGGTTTAAAAGTTAATTTATTTCAATAATTCAACTAGAATATGGTGTAAAAGTTAATTTATTTCAATAATTCAACTAGAATATGGTGTAAAGGTTAATTTATTTCAATAATTCAACTAGAATATGGTGTAAAGGTTAATTTATTTCAATAATTCAACTAGAATATGGTTTAAAAGTTAATTTATTTCAATAATTCAACTAGAATATGGTGTAAAGGTTAATTTATTTCAATAATTCAACTAGAATATGGTTTAAAAGTTAATTTATTTCAATAATTCAACTAGAATATGGTGTAAAAGTTAATTTATTTCAATAATTCAACTAGAATATGGTGTAAAAGTTAATTTATTTCAATAATTCAACTATGGTGTAAAAGTTAATTTACACAAACAAAGATTTTGCTGGCCTTAATGTTTCCTGTGTTTTATTTTGTTCATTATTGTTAAATTTAGTGTTGATGTGTGAGTGACAGACGTGTGTATGGGGCGTTAATAAAAATACGGGACAAATTGCGTCCCGTATTAGTTCAATACGGGACGCAACATTTTTTTCTCAAATAAAGGACAATTTACGGGAATACGGGATGGGTGGCAACCCTAAGTCTGATGGAACCTGAGGCACATTCGACCACGACATCATACGTCTCACCTAGCAGAGCCCAATGTCACAAGAGCTCCACTAGTTCTGATTTCAGCTGTGGCAGCACTTTCTTTAGGAGGAAATGATGATCTCTTGACAGATTTGATCAGACTGAATTTAAAGTAATACTGTTTAGCATATTAGGTTAGCATAAGCTAAGCCAGCTAAGTTAAGATAGTTAACTGTGATTGACATCAGGTGGGCGTGTCCCAGCTTGCTGCCAGACTTGCACAGTATGATGAAAAAGAGTTTAAGAAACTTTGAAACCTGCCATTGTTTATTTTATTGATCAGGGGTCATGTTCTGGGTCTCTGGAAGTCTGGAACAATTGGTACTGGATTACACCCCATGTTTCTAAACCACAACACATAGGGTTGCCACCTTTCAGAAATAGAAATAAGGGACAACCTGATTTCAGCAGCGCAGGAGCCAAAAAAAAAGCCCCAAAACTTCTAAACTGCATTAAAATGTGTTTATTTTATATGAAAAAACAGAATGCTTTGATTTAAAGTTTAAAGTGCTTTAATAGCATTTAACTTACATGACTGTATAGATGTAGAATATAGATAGAGGTGAAGAATATGGTGTAAAAGTTAACTTATTTCAATAATTCAACTAGAATATGGTGTAAAAGTTAATTTATTTCAATAATTCAACTAGAATATGGTTTAAAAGTTAATTTATTTCAATAATTCAACTAGAATATGGTGTAAAAGTTAACTTATTTCAATAATTCAACTAGAATATGGTGTAAAAGTTAACTTATTTCAATAATTCAACTTAAAAGGTGAAACTAATATATTACCTAGTCTTATTACATGCAAAGCAAGATATGTTGAACCTTTGTTCAACATATCTTGTTCACCCATTTGTTATAATTTTAATGATGGAATTGTTTATTGATTTCATAAAATATTCTCTAATTTATTTTTTATTTGGGGTTTTCATAAACTGTGACCATAATCACCAAAATCACAACAAATAAAGGCTTGTAGTTAAATGTACTACGAATGACGTTTTCACATACATGTATTTAGTGTTGATGTGTGTGTGACAGACGTGTGTATGGGGCGTTAATGAAAATACGGGACAAATCGCGTCCCGTATTAGTTCAATATAGTATTTATAGTAATAATAGTATTTTACGGGACGGGTGGCAACCCTAACAACACAAGTCATCAGAATCCCAGCTTGAACGCCTGAACTAAATCTTCTGTAAGAGACTGCACATAACCGAGCTGGTTTGGAAGGAAATGTTAAAAGTTGGGCAATATCACGGAGGAGCCTCAGAAGTCACAGATTAGTGTTGATGATGATTTTGTGCTGAGGCTGGTGATGAGGATGGACCAGTGTTACCTTTACAGACTCCTGCAGCTCCCAGGTGGTAGATACCAGCCAGAACATGCCAGATGGCTTTCTGCTCACCGGCCGAGAAGCCCAGCGTTTCCATGGCAGTCAACAGCTTGGTGAAGGCAACGGATGCACGCTGCTTCTCCTCGACCTGAGAGCAGACGATCAGACAGATGTGTTCTGTCAACACCCACTCAGAAACTTAACCAAATGGAGGAGCAGCTAAGTCATGTGTCATCAGCTGGCTCCACTTCCTGAAGATGCACCTCTTCACTGACGGCTTTGATTAGTTCACAACTGGTTTAGGGGCTCTGATCCGGGGTTGATGTGTGGTTAGGGTGGGGGCTCTGATCCCAGGTGGGGGCTCTGCGCGGGGGTGAGGGGTTGCAGATGCATGGCAACTACAATTTACAGATATTGGACATGGCAAACTTGTGGCAAAAGTAGCAACTGACAAAGTCATTATTTCTAATTAAAGTGACTGATTTGTTTTTGTTTCCAAAGAAAAAGTTTTCAGTTATACTGAAGTCAAATGATTCAACAATCGAATTCTTCAAAAATGACAACATGGGGAACTTTATCTATCTTACTAGAAATGGGTTTGTCTTTTTTAAATATTCAAACAGATCTCTCTTCCAGCAGTGTTCCAGTAGTGTGGTTATTATTGATAACACTTTTTTGTCAATACATTTATTTCTAATCACACTGAACTTCTGAAAATTATTTTCACTTATTATGTTTTAACACATAAAATAGAGGATTATGAAACTTTCATCCATTAAAGGCTGGACACCCTTAGAAATGGAGCACACACACATACACATACTGACCTTGGTGGGGTGAACAATACCAAAAGAGTTGGCTTCTGGGAGCTGGTGCAGCTGCAGCTCTGTCCTGAGGAACCATGGTGAGATGTTATTCAGGACACATGAAGTACTCCAATAATGTACAAATAGCAGATCTCAAAATGTCCAGAGTCTCAAGCTTGAAGTATAATGTTTGACTCTTAATTTCCCGCTCCTAATCTGATTAAAAATGTCAGGTACCAGTTGTTTTTTTTTGTTGCATATCGTCCAGCTAATTCCTAACAAGGCATCCTCCAGACATTACTGTTCTAAAATGACATATCTGATCTAAAATGTGAATAGAAATACTATAAAGTGGTGAAAACTTTACTGTCTCAACAATTGTGAAGTTTGTCCCTGATCTGAACTGCATGAGTGGGCGTACAGTATATTAAGAAATTAAAGATGTTGTGTTCATACTGCCAACAAAGAACCTAAGAGTCACTGCATTTCTTTTAACTGTCTGTTTTCAACAACTGGTAACTGTGATCTGGAGTCACAGATTGTTTTACCTTATTTCTGTGCTGAGTCCTGCCAGCATCTGAGCAAAAACCAGGAAGTTAGTCTCTCCTGGAGTTTTCTGGCACACTTTCCATTTGTCCAACATCATGGTCTGATGTATGAAAATGCAGCAGAGGAGATTGACAGGAAAAAGGCGTCAGTAACTCTGTGAGTGACCATGTGTGACTGCTGGGATGTGAAATGTCACGTACTTGCAGGTGTCCAGCAGCAACCTGGCCAGCATGGTTGAAGTCCAGCGAGAAGACCATGGCAAAGCGAGATGAGGCGTCGCTGTGAGGAGAGCCCACGCAGCCAAAAGACTTGAGGATGGTGAACATGGCCTGGATGCGCTCCACTGGAGAAAGAAAACAACCCTCAGGCTGGATGCTGTCAAGAAGCTGCTATGACACCAGAGAAAACTTTGCAGTCTGCAGTTATCTTCACTTTTAACCTTCGTCTGTTGTTAGGGTCGCCACCGACCCGTTCTTAGGTTTTAAATTCATAAAACTACCACAAAAATGCGTTTATTGCATCAAGGCTTTTTGACTTTGTCAGGAAACTTTATTTCAATAAAATAATATCCAACATTTTTTTTTCACTAAATTATAAAATGCTCCAGTTGAAATTGTTACCTTTTACTTTTTTCCATTTCCTTGAAGTAAATGGGTCGAAATTTACCCATAACACCAAAGATGTTACTATAGTTAATAATATTAAAATGAAAAAATAACTGAAACAAATTTATTTAAGATATGTGTTCTAATACCTCTCCGTAATAGCCAGGTAACACAACAACCTTTTATTTATTCATATGATTCTCTTGAGGCTCATTTTACCAGTTTTTAAAATTGAAATTAAGGGCTATACTGACAAAAAAAGGCCCAAAGACCCACACCAAAAATATTAAAACCAATATTTTCATGGATAAGGAAGCCTAACAATGTAACCAAGAGATGAGAAACAAATTGGATTATGGATAATTGTTTTTAGTGTATTTTAGAGATAATTTAAAACACGGGTCAAAACCGACCCGTTAACATCGGAGATGGTAACAGAAAGCTAACACCAGACAAAGGTTAAAAGGCTTCTAGTCATGCAGAAGTTAATACGTTGTAAAACAACCCCCAAGCAGTCCTCTTCTAATTGTGCTTCCATGGAAGTTCCTGCAAGATTGCAGCAGATTTCCAACAATGTTTCAGCAATATTCTGGCAACTGTCTGGTAATGTTGCTACTGCATGGACATGATGGAGGCCATCACAAATAATGTGTGATGGACTCACTTCGGGCACTGTACAGCCCACTTTAACGTTTTTGGCTTCATTTCTAGTAAATAAATAATGGCAGGAGTGCAAAAATGTTCCTTCACAGCAGCATGTCCAGGATCGCACCATCAGCTGTTAACAAGCTGAGCAGTCCCTCCTCCTTTATCCCCACCACCCTGACTTCTTCGTCTTCTGTTTGAGTCCAGAACCTGTCCCTGCAGACATGTCTGAGTGAAACCCACGTCCTTCATTCCCAATATTCCTGCTGTGTCCTTGTCAGTTCTCCCAGCTCATCCATATCTCATATCATCCATCCTCATGAGCACCAAGAGCCCAAATAGTTTAGTTCTGTCCGTGTCACTCCTGCTCCAGGTCCTCAGCGTCTCCTCTTCAACCCAACTGGATTTGGGATCTGATTCTTGACATTACTTGGGCTTCAGAAAGCTCCACCAGCTGCTCCAACATGCTTACAGATTTATTGTTAACATAGTCATAGATATGTCAAAAAATGTTTTTAAAAGCTTAAAAAGCGGAAGAGTAAATACCACGATCAGAACTGCTTGATCGGTACATTGGGAATGTTTGTGTGCTTTTGATCTTTTTATTTTCTTCATCCGTCCAGCGTTCAAACTTGTATTGTCTCTAGAAACAAATAAAAGCATCAATTTCCAGATGGTCCTCACCGCTGATGTTCAATCCGGTTGCTCCAGCTTGTTTAAGGAGCGCAAGTGTGAAAGCCTGGCATGCCGCTGTCTTCCCCGTCCCGGTGCGTCCCAGCGCACACACACTCTGGTCCCTCCGGCTGCCGACCATGGACACGTAAACCCGTCTGACGAGTGCCACCAGGGCGGGGGGGGCATCCCATGCAGACTGTCCTCGCCGTGACTTCGGTGTCTGAAAGAAACAAGAGGAACAAGACAGGAATAAAACACAGAAATGAAAAAAGTCTGGAGATGCTCAAAGTCAAATCCAATTATAGAAACATCTGGAAGCAGCTGCAGGTTGAAGAGGTCTTGCAGAAGACTGATAAATAGGGAGGCATCTGTTCATTTAAAACTTTAAAAGTCAACTGAAAATCATTTAGCAGGCAGACAAGAAGCTGGTGGAGGGATGCAAAGACTGATTTAACTACATGAAACCTGTAATGACTGAAAAATGTCACTGGACATCAGTGATGGAGGGTCGGGTCCTCCAGACATATAAATAGGACCGAGATCATTGTAGGTCTGTACGAATCAATCCCAGACGTCGATACAGTCTTCTTTATGAACTGGTTCGTTTTGGTTTTGGCCCTTAAAGGAGCTTGAGGCCGGATTGTGGCAGGATTTATGAAAAAAATCCGTATACATTTTAAGTTTTGTAGTAATAATGTCAGATGAAGCGTTCCAAACCCAAAAGAATGAGTCCTCTAGTGTATCTCTCCTTTGCCTTGAACAGGCTGTTGCTGCAAAATGTGCTGCAATTCGGTCCCGAATTTCCCATGCTGTCCTGCGGATGTGACGTCACATGACGCTGCATGCACGTTCTCCCCGTTCTCCCGTGCCGGCTTCACTGTTGGCTGCAGTTCCCCCAACGGCCGTCGTGGTGAAGGGTGGCGCTAGACAGTCTCATTTCTTAAAAGGAGCCTCAAGCTCCTTTAACAAACGTTTATTCTCATTACATCTCATAACTAGGGTTGATTTAACTCCACAAAAGAGTTGTCATCTTCTCAGATGTTCAGATCATTTTTCAGTCTACTACTTAATTTCCAATCTAGTTTGTAGGAAGCAGGTTGGAGCTCAGTAAAGTCCGACACATCTGTCTCCTGACCATTAAAGCGTCACGCAAAGCATGAAGTCAGCTGGAGCAAAGACGGACCTTGAACACTTCTGGATCAAACAAGAACAACAAAAACATCTGTAACAGGTGACAATGGCAAAATGTGGCATGAAACGTTTTTATGACAATAACCGATGGTGTGCTGATATGACCTTGCTGTGGCTCTCCAACGGGGGCCAGAAGTTGACCAGGTTCGGTCCGGCGTGCGTCAGCGCCATGTTGGCTTTGGCCCGGCTGGTCAGCGTCTGCAGAACTCCACATTCGTTCACACTTTGGAGTTCGCTCAGGTCCTCACACAGGTCCAGCTCTGCAGGGTTACACTATGAAGCAGAGGGACATGGGACATGCTGACCAAAGAGCTCGTCTCAGCTCCCCTCATTTAACGTCAGAACCTGAATCCAGCAGAGCTGATGTACCTTCTCCACTTCGTACTGGGTGACGTCGTGCAGTGTCCCGTCCATCTCCAGACGGACCCTCACTCGGCCGTCTGGGAGCTCCGGCGTGCCTTCGTCCGGCTTCAGCTGAGTGGCTGTGGAGGGCAAGGGTGGAGCTCCATCAGACACACAGACAGTTTAGATCAGGGTTCTTCAAGTCTGGTGCTTGAGGTCTGCTGTCCTGCGTGTTCCAGATGTTTCCAAGCTCCAATAGAGCTGTTTCAAATGAACGGATCATCACCAGATCCTGGTGACGAGTCAGATGTTGGAGCTAGGACACATCCAAAACATGCAGGACCTCAAAGATCAGACTCTTCAAGTCTGATTGTTCGAATGTTTAGATCTACATTTAGTGATTCTCTGATCTGTGATATTAAAGACCAGGACCAGAGGTCAGGAAATCAGGACCAGATGGGACTGTCAGGGTGTTATGAGATTAGTTCAGTCAGCAGATGGACGGATGGATGAGTGGATGCTGTCTGCATAAATAATGCAGCTGTAACTAATGTGGAACGTGTTATTTTGGCGACAGGCGACAAATTAACGCAGATTGTGTTCAGATTAACAAATAATAATCAGTATGACAACTAATCTGAGCAGAGGCTACGTCCATGAAGCTGGATGATTCAATTCTTCAGTGGTGAGCTCTCAGGAGGGCCAACCCTTGTCATTTGCTCGGGCTGAGCCCAGCCGGGGGCTGATTCAAACGCTCTCCCCCAGGCCTGACTCAGGGTGGGGCCAATGTAACCCTCATCCAGATGACGGATATGAGGCTCCTTGCTTTTTGGTCTCCATATGAGTCTGAAATTGCTCCCTAAGGACCAGTTGTCTTTAGGACATGAAAATATTTGGACGTTGAATTGGTCCTATTTGTCTGCATAAACATCTCAGACAGAAGAGCAGCAGCATGTAGGATGTGTTTGATGGTGTTCATGTTTTCAGAGCTCACCGCGGGTGAAACCGTCCTGCTGGACGTACCACACAGTTCCAGCTTCGTACCACACATCCCTCACCTGAAACACAGACAACCAAACATGTGAGGCCCTCGTTGTTTTTTTTTGTTTTGTTTTTTTTTTTCTTTTTTTTTTACTTTTTTTTTACTAATACCATGCTGGTAAGAACCTAAGGCATATATATGTGCATTGTTAATATATTTATCTCATTAATATGCACACATACGCATACACATACATATATATACACATACAAACCCAGGCCCTCGTTGTTCACTGCTGCTGCAGAGCACAACAACAAAGTTCAAGGAACCTTTCCTGTGTTGGGTTGCTTAGGATCCTTAGGATGTTTTTTCTGTTTGTAAAATATCAGAATGAATAACTGGACTTCTTTTTCTTGACTCTTCAAGAGCCTGAAAATGGGGACGCTGTGTAGTGACGGACAGAATCGGCTGCCCCCCACCTGGAGGTGACAGGTTGATCCCAGGTTACACCCACTACCCCAAACATGGTAGGACGGTTGTGTCAGGAAGGTTGTTTGAAATAAAACTCCAATGGCGATCCCTGAAAACAGGAAGGAGCTGACAGAATATGTTTAGCTGCCCTGCATGAGCTTTAGAGAGGTTGCACATGAGCATGACTCAGGCACTCGTCTCCTGGGGTTACACAAATGACGGAGACTCGTTGAAACTTGTCCAGGTAACAACCTCAAGCTCATCTGGAAAATCTATTGTTGGCACTATTGTTGACGCCTACCCCAGTCAACCCAAAAATGAGCAAATAGGTGGACACGTCCACCTTAGCTCAGGTACAACAAGTTGCTATCTTAGCTTAGCTCATGCTAACCCAGATGCTAACTGATTCATTCTGATCAAATCCGTCAAAACGTCTTTGTTTGTGATGTAGACACCGAAAAGACATTTGAAACAAGAACTGCTGAAGAGATATCTCACTTTAGTGGTCAATAGAGGAACTCCAGGTCTGGATCCAGACCTTAATGGTCAATAGAAAAACCGCAGGTCTGGATAAGCTTTACTAGTCTTGGTTTCTGTTCTACTAGTCCTGGTTTCAGATGTTTCATTAGCAACACTTGGCATGAGGACGTTTGGACAGGTTTGACTAGAATGACAGTAAGTTAATATTAATTAGCATCATAAGTTAGCATGAGCTAATCCAGCAAAGTTGAAGTAACTTATTGTGATTGACAGAAGGTGGGCAAGTTCTATATGGTTTCTAGGTCTGTTTGTTCTGCCCATTTACAACATGGTGAAAAGCAGTAAAAGTAAACACAGACTTCAGAAACATGGATGATATCATGTCCAGTTCTTCTTTTACAGTCTGTGACCTCATCTACAAGGAAGAACAGTCCAGCTGGTTCAGTGTTTTTAATTCTCCAATAATTGAAATAAAAGACTCTTAACGTACCTCCCTCCTCTCATCTGTTGTTATCATCGCGTCAGCCTGCCTCCCCTCTGGCTCCTGTCTCTGCTCCAACACCTCCTCCTTCTTCTTCTTCTCCAGCGGCCCCACCTGCTCCGTCACCTCCTCCTCCTTCTTCTTCTTCTTCTTCTCGACCTGCAGCATCTTCGTGCTATTCGTTTCTGGATTTTTCTCCTGCAGTTGTTTTACCTTTTGGGGTTCTGGTGTTCGGTTCTTCCTGGTTTCTGGATTCTGGTCAGATTCAGGAGTCAGGATGCAGCGAGGCGAGGACCTGCCGTCTGACTGGGCCGAGACCGATCTGTTCTGTTTGCTGCTGTTGAGCAGTTGTTCAGCCCGCAGAGACATCTCTGCCTCCAGGATCGGGGGAGTCTGATCCGGGAGGAGAAACTGCTGCACAAGGTTGTCGTTCAGTTTACTTGGCTGCAGAAGCAAATGAGAATTAGCATGACAATATCAGTACAACTTCCGCAGTACAGCCATGAGCACAGGTTAGTGGTCCATCTTTCAGGTTTTTCTTTGTGAAAGAACATAAAATAATCTAATGGTATCTTAGTATCAGAAAAACACAACCTGAGATGACATAATTCCCAACTTCCAGGATGCCAAGGTCCATGCCTTTACCTGCTACTCATCTCATTTGTTTGGGCTTTGCCAGATTGAGGCCTACACGTGGAGACTCAGTCACCAGGTGGTCTCAGAGGAGTCCTTCCCAGAGGTGTAGTCCTAAGTGTCCCTCATCTGGGGCCTCATGTACAAAGAGTGCGGCGCACAAAAAACGTGCGTACGCCACTTTCTACGCTCACGGTCGGATGTTCAAAAAGTGACTTGAACGTGGAAAGATGCGGTCCCTAACGTACACATCATGTCTGGCGTACGCACTTATCTGAGGTTTTGTCCGTTGGCGACACTCACTGGTGATGCAGTGAAGTCCAGAATATGAGGAAACGTGATCAACAATAAGATCAAACCACACATGAAGGACACGACAGTCCCTTCTGAAGAAGAGTCTGAAGAAGAGCAAAATGCACTCGAAACGTTACGTTTGTTGTGCTAAATAAATCTGCACTGGGGAGCAAAAGTGTGCGGTCTCCTCTTGTTTTTTCCTGGACACGACAGTCCCCACATCACCTGGTAAGTTACACACAAGTGGAACTGCAACAATCTCACAATCAACCACATGAACATATAAAGGTAGGAGCACAGCGATGGAACCTGTCAATCACAACGGCAGCCTTGGTTCTGTTAGAGGAACCTGCTGATGCAGGATCGGGAGCAAGTCTTCAGGGACCACGTAGACCTGCTGGTCCAGGATCTGGATCATCAGCTGATTTATGTCACCAAGAGGATCCTTCTGGATCTCTGCCCTAAACTGGACCAGCTGCTCCGGTTCAGACCAACATGATGCTTTCAGCTGGAGCTGCTGACAGTTCAGACATCTCTCAGTCGCCATGACGACCGTATGGGACGACTACTCGAGATAAAATCCAGATCCTAAAATATCCCATGACTGTGTCTGAAATGACCAACATTAAAACACAATTTGCAGCGAAGAACCGGTTCTCTATTGTTGTCTTCTAAAATAAAACTAACATGTCAGTGAAAGGTCGGTTGGTACGAACTGATGTGACTCAGCAATATATAAATAAGGTTTTTATTGAATGTTTAGGCAACTTTCAGAGTCTGATATCGAGTTGGCTGCAGGACTATAGAAAATGTTTCTCCGGTGATGGAGTCCGGGACCGAGACCGGTCTGTCCTCCTGCGGCTGCAACACTCCGAGTTACAGCGACTTTGTTCTTTATTTCTCACATTTGCACCTCGATGATCCTGTTAGAACAACTTGTCTTTATTTCTTCAGCGGAGGAATCAGATCGTGATGCTTCATGTTTTCAATATAAGTTTATGTTGTTCACATTATTATACTTATGACAGAGGTGATCGCAGACATCCACAATGTATAAGACTTAATACACGTGTACATTGGGCTTAATCTGTTATCTGTGACAATAATGCGGAACTTGGAGCTGTTTTTCGTCCCACCAACTTAAATTATGGTGTCTGTTCTTAAAATACAAACAAGAAAAGGAGAGTGTAATGATGAACTAACGCTAAATATTGACATTCACAAACCCGTACGAACATAATAAGACTTAAATTGGAAAAAATGACCCCAAATAAATTATTTTTCCAGCCTCAACTTCTGACAGGAGTGTATCCAGCTCACGGCCGATGTTTTTTAAAATTTGTTTGTTTAGGATGAGCGGTTTTTAATGGATATTTATTCTCATTATCATATTCAAATGGATCTACTTGAGGGAGGAGTGTTGTGGCCTTGCATATACTATACACTCAATTCCACGTTGATTGTGATGTTTCTAAGAAACTGGATTTGGGCGTACGCACAGTTTTGAACATCTGAACTCCACACACGGATTCATGTTGAAATTCACGCACTCTTTGTACATGAGGCCCCTGGTCATGGGTAACCCATCACTTAAGGCTGAATTATGGTTCTGCATCAAATCGACACCGTGCCTACGCCGTCACCGTGACGCCGTCGTGAACCCTTCAAACTTCTCCGTCACTCCATTTCGATTTATCCGACTTTTCCGGTCACAGTGAATGAAAGAGATAAGGACAACTATTGTGCAAAAAAACAAAACAAAAAAAAAATCACACATACACGAAGAAAAGAGCGCTGAAAGTTCAAGACTGCTTCAAACCGGAAACCGGAAATGCGTTGCTACCAAGCGAACCAATTACTGCCCTCTCCGTCTGCGTTTGGTCTGCGTCGCCTCAACGCGTAGTTACAATTTTTGGGAGGTATGCGTCGGCGTAGGGTACGCGTCGACGCTTACCTTACGCCGTAGGCACGGCGTCGTTTTGACGCAGAACCATAACTCAGCCTTTAGTCTGGCCCATCCCCCAGTTTGCCTTGGGAGACCCTAGCATGGGTAGCTGTCACATTTGAAATCTTTGTCTAAACTGTTTTTTTTAATGTGTAGCTGAGATCTTTTCCAGCTTCAGTTAAGCCAGTTGATCATGGTTCAACTTAAACGTGACCAGGAACCCAGACCAGGAGGGGAACTTTGAGCTCCGGTCAGTCTGAACTTCAAGAACCAAGAAGAGGACGTCCAGTGGCATGATTCAGGACTTTGAGGATTAAATAAATCCGTTTGTAAACAAGACCTCTGAACTCATGACGTCATCTCTGTGCACGCACTCTGTCCTCCGTTCAGTGAGCTCTTCAGCCGTATACTCTGGCTCAAAACGGTAAGGACGTACATCATATTCAAAGTCGTCGTCCACAACCTCAGAATTTGACAAATATTCAGACATGTTTCAAATAACTAACAGTAAACTAACAGTAGCGAACTCCAGCTGTACACAGAGCTGTGTCTGGGACGCGCGCACAGAGATGACGTCATGAGTTCAGAGGTCTTGTTTACAAACGGATTTATTTAATACACAGACAGCGCCACAATGTTACAACAGGTCCTGGAAGCAGATCTAGTGATTCATAAAAGAAATGAAGAGTTTCGCGGCAATCATGTGTTATTTAGACGCTGCATCGTCTGTGTCCGGCCGTGCCCCATCCGCTACCGTTATATGGAGAAGCGGCTCGCAAAAAACTCCTAATATCTTCCGAAGGACTCCAAATGACACCAAACACCTCTGGGTGAGTATACAACCATAAAAAATGCCAGAAATAAGGTCCAGGTTGTAAAAAAACTAACTTTCCCTTTAACAGATGCTTAATTTTTAACTGCCACTAATTAACCTCAAAAGACCAGGGATGTCCACATATCAGTTAATTACGCCTTAGCTAATATGAGCTTGCTTATTTCCTCTGTAAACACCCTGAGAGGCTTTTTAAAGACTTGGCGCCGTATAAGTACAGTGAATTATTTCCGTGTGGGCCTGATCTGGACATGAAGGACTCACCGGTTTCTCCTCTTTGACCTCTGGCTCCTTATTTTTGGTCTCCTTCTCTGAATCTCTGACCAGTTGTTTGAGGAAGCCGCCTGGCAGAGTCGACAGCGGCGGCGGCGGAGGGACGGCTGCAGGCACTGGCTTGTTCTCCTGTTTTATCTGTTGTTGCAACGTTCCATGAAATGAGATAGGAAGTCATTGTGGGATATCGTTGGGTCCAAACAGAGATGCCAGAGGACACACTTATGTCAGAGAAAAGTTTTAAAACAAGAGCAAATTTTCAAACACATATTTGTGTTTGAACCATATATATATATATATGGTTGTTTTGATTAGAAAAGCTGTTTTAACGAAGGCAAGAAATAAAGAAGCCACTCAAACAAGCAGAAACAGCACAAAAAGGACTGAGAAGTCACCACTTCTGACCACAGGGAGGTGCACACATCTACTACGTTGACAGAGGAGCCCCTGACGATCCTGTGTTAGTGAGTGGGGACCAATGGGGGGCGGTGGGGGCCGGCAATGAGAGTCCAGCAGTGTTGTAATACCACTTTGTCCCTCTAGAGCACATGTGTCAAACTCAAGGCCTGCGGGCCAAATCTGGCCCGCCATAACTGTTTATGTGGCCCTCTAGAGATTAAAAGCCATAATTGTCTAATCAAAGCAGCCGCTCTCCATCCTGCAGCGATCTTAAATACTCCCACAACCGGCCATTTGAGGTCATTCATGATCTTCATGTGGTCCAAAATGAAAATGAGTCTGACACCCCTGCGAGAGGTTCCCTTTGTTGTGTCTTAGGTCTGGAGCTGACATGCAAACTTTCTTCTGGTATGCTGCCCCCCCGTGGTCAGACATGGTACTGCTTTGTTTTATGACAAGGAAGGACTATACAGAAAATCAAAACATATAAAAATGTAAAAAAAATTAAACAGCAAACAACAGATAAATTATTGAAGTAAAATATTAAAATACTAAAAACCAAAAGAAATAAAACATGAATAAAAAAGGAAATAATTCTTGTAAATGAAGCTCACAGCCAATATTTGAGTCTTTTTAGGGTGATATTAGTTCAATTACTGACTAAAACAATTATAAATTTACTAAATGAAATTTTAAAATTAAGAAATAATCCCTGGAGTTTTCCACAGAGGTGAGGTGAGTTTGTTTGAATCTTGTCAAACTCATTAATTGTCAAACTGAAAATAAGTTATTTAAGGTAAATTCAATAACTTCCACCTGAGGTCCAAGCTGGGCAAGAAAATGTTGTATATGAGCAGTAAAATAAAGTTGGTAATGATGTCCGCTCAAAAACATGTTGGACAAATACTTGACGCCTGCTCATCCCTGATTGTTTTTTTTTAACCACATATTGTGGGGCGTGATGTTATAAATGGGTGGAACAAACAGACCTGGAAGCTGACTGGGACACGCCCACTTGATAGGCCAGATGTTATTGAACATCTAGACCCTAAATACAGATGTTATTCAGACATATTCAAAGGTTATACAAAACATAAACAACAAATAACATAATTTATTTTGGATGTGAGTGAAACATCTGGTTATGAAGGTCAGAGTTTAGACCCATTCCTTCTCTGCTGCTGTGGATCACTAAACCTTTTAACATCTGGTCACAGCTGGCCACACCTAGTCAGACTTCATCACACCTGGTCAGACTTGGTCAGAATTGAGACACACACCTGTAGATGCTTTTCAGTTACTATTCATGGTGGTGGCTTGTGAGTTTATTCATGCATTGTCTTAGTTATAAATGGTCGTATTTGGACCGTTATGGAAGCAACGGTAGGCTGGCTGGTGAACATGAAGGATGACTAACAGATCAACCACAGCAGGGACTCCAGACGGTGACATCATGAATCAGAGTGAGAACAGAGGATGCAAATGCAGCATGCAGTCAGTGCCACACACACACAAACACACACACACACACACACACACACACAGATTGTCTGTGAGTGAGTTAATGTAGGTAGCATGCAGTAGATCTGCACCTCCCTTCTGCTCCCACAGTTTTAAGCGTGACGACAGCGCCATGGTTGTTCAGTGGGTCGTGGTGGTTGTGGGGGAGGGGGGTGAGGGAGGCGTTGTGGTGGTTATGTTTGGGGGGAAATCACACTGACGATCAGCTGGTGGAGGAACGAGTGTAGAGATGTGACCTGACAGAAGAGAGGAAAGTAGAAGTGAAGAACGTTGTTGGAGTTTCAGCTCCACACTGTCTCCCCAGACATCTGTACCTTCTAGAAATCTTTCTCCTACATCGAGTTCAATCTACTTCACTTACTACTTCACAATTAAAGAGCTCCACATATGAAAACAATAAAGTCACCAAACATTCACAACTCTGGAGAGAAACGTCAACCAACCCTTGCAGTCAACAGGTGTAGAACCCACAGATTGTGGACCCACCACCCCCTCACGTGATGTCATTAATACCTTTATCTGAAGAGTGCTTGTGCTTTTGAAACCTCCTTTTCTGCATTCTGTCCATAATGGACAGAATGAACACGCTTTTTTTTTTTTTTTTTTTTCTCCCTTGTCTGCACACATATTAATGATTGATACCATGACGGTAGAAACCAAAAGTATATATATGTGCATTATTACTATATTTAATATATATACATATATATACGCATACATATGCGTACACATACATAAATATACACATACAAACCCAGTGATTTTTTTTTTTTTTTTGGGGGGGGGGGGGGCGGGGGGTGACGACATCCACTGCCAATCCAGGAAGCAGGAACACACGGAAACACCCGTCAAGCACTGGAAATCTGCAACAAAAAACCACAAACAAAGCACGAAACCGGCACGGAGCCAACCAAAACAACAACAGCAATCGACCTAAATCTTGAAATCTGATCGCAGTCTGAGCTAAGCTATCGCTACCGCTACCTAAACCCAAAAACTAGAGAGCCAGCATGCAGGTGAACGAGCCAGTGTGTATGTCTATGTGTGTGTGTGTGTGTGTGTGTGTGTGTGTATATGATCATGCGTGTGTGTGTGCGCGTGTGTGTGTGCGTATGTATATGCCTGTGTGGCTGTGTATGTTTGTGTATATGCATGTGACTAAGTGGCTATATGTGTGTGTGTGTGTGTGTGTGTGTGTGTGTGTGTGTGTGTGTGTGTGTGTGTGTGTGTGTGTGTGTGTGTGTGTGTGTGTGTAATAAACCAAACAAAGCTCCACCTGAAGTGTATCTATAGTGGGGGGAGGGGGGGGGAGCAACCCCGCCACCCGCGAGACCAGAGGCCGACACGGAAGAGCCCGGAACCCAGGCCACCAGCAACCCCACAGAGGGGAGAAGCAGGAGGGAGGCAACCCACCGCCTGCGAGGCCCCCCCCCCCCGGCGGCGGCCGAGGGGGCCCGCGGGAGGGGCCCCCACGGCGCGGGAAGAAGCAGCCAGGGATCCTGCGGCGGTGGACCGCGACCCAGGCAATCCCCGGCCACCCGGTCCGGGCCGGACACGCGGCCGGCAGAATGAACACGCTTGACAGAAGGTGGTTCTGTCAATCAGTTCCTTATGTTAGCGGCTGACTTAGCTTAGCTATGCTAAACTAATTGATGAACCTAATTGATATAACTTTAGTCATTTGGATCAAATCTGTCCAAACACCCTCATTTCAAGTGTCACTACCGGAATTATATCTGAAAGCAGCAGAGCTCTGGTGAGACCAGCACTCACTCGGCCTGCTGCTACCCGGGTACAACCTGGTGTGGTCGGGCTAAGTAACTGCATCAACCCGCTAGCTTCTGACTGAGTGACTGCAGGTTCCAGCAGACCTGTACTTGAACGGGTCCTGATATGATCCAGCAGACCGGTACTTGAATGGGTCCTGATATGATCCAGCATAGTGTAGCTGCCAGCAAACATCTGAAACAGGACCTTGGGTTTCAAATGTCATTTCATTGGCATTTATCCAATCTATAGTTGGCAAAGATTTCACCCTTGGATCCTTCCAGACCAACCCACAACCAGTCACATGGTCTGTCACATGGTTAGTAAAACTAAGAACACAACAGAACACATTTTCTTTAGGATATGAATGATTATCTTCTGTCAGGTCTTTCTTCCCAGCTCAGAAATTAATACAGTGATAAATGCTTCCTAGCAAAAAATGAAGACATTTAGTCATTGGCTGTAACGGATCTCAATCAAAAGGCCACACATGTACAACAGAGGAACAACAGGTCTAGTAAGTAGTAAACCTTTATTTTACCAGGCAAGAATTGCTAAGAATACATTCTTATTTAAGGCAATGGCCTGGTAGGAGGTGAAAGATCTCCTAAGGGGAAGGGAGAAGGGGAGTAACATTAAAGATCTAGATCCAGACCCTGGTGGTCTGTAGAGGAACTGTAACTTTCATCACTACACATTAGGGGTGTAACGATACACTAATCTCACGATACGGTACGATACACGATATTGAGGTCACGATAACGATACGATATTATAGCAGTATTTTTTAACAACCTTGAATGAGGAACATATGACTGGAAAAAATTGTCTTTTATTTGAAAGACACAAAATACAAAACAATGCTGTACGTTTGCTCTATTGTTACAGTTTGTAAGGCTTTATAACTGTTTAAGTTTTAAAGAGAAAGCCAGGCCGACCATTTTCCACAAACTGAACTAAAAGTAAATGTCAGGTTTGCATTATGCATCTTCAGTTTCATACAAGTAAAAATATTTTGCCACAAACTGAATAGTTTCTCTCATGTATGATTTGACTTTTTTCTTTTCCAGAAATTTAACAACTAAAATTAAATAAATAAATAAAAGTAAATAAATACATACAATTTTACATCATAAAAAAGATTGATTCATGCTCACCTTATAAGTGTAAGAGGAGATTTATTTTTGTTAAGGTTATTTTGGTAATTCAGGGTTCATTATTTTATAAATATATTCTTTATATTCTGATGTAAATCAGGGACTATAATGACACTAGTCAGTTTATCTGTAGTTGTTAATATGTTTTAGATTGGGCGGAGTGATACAGCACTAGGTGCTGTGTTGATGCTCTAAAATCCTACACTGTTGAGGGACATTAAAGTACACTGGAGCTCAGCAGAAGTTGTCCCCGTGTTTATCCTACTCACGACCCCAAAAAGGTTTAATTTAATAAGGTAAGGCTTAACTGTACACCAGACTTACATAAGTAAAGGTTCAGACCTCAAAACGGGACTAGTTTCTTATGAGTGGAGTAAGATTTTGGTCCGCAGGTCGAGGTGCGGTCACGGCCGCGGTAAGATGCGCATTACTAGTCAACACAATAGATTAATATTAATAACCCAATATCGCAATACACTTTGTCACCTCCACGACACGTTTCGTGACGTTTTTGTATCGCGAAATTTCTTGGCACGATATATTGTTACACCCCTACTACACATTTGCTTCAAGCTGGAAGTTCAAGCCTAATTCTTGGTACTGAGGAGGTTATGACGGATGGCTGACCAACCGGGTCGCACACCAGAACAGAAGTTTCCGGACAGATTTAAGCCACTAACTTTGTTTGAAATGTTCTCTTGATATCAGTCAACTGTTTGGAAGAAAAAAGACTGGAACAACCTTTCAAGCACCTTGTTTGAGCTTGGATGAAGTCGAAGATGACTATGACGAATCCCCTCAAGATGAAGCTGTGACTCCACACAACTGATACGAGACGTCAAAGTCTTTACAAAGATTTACAGGCAGAGAAATTATGTGATCTGTTCAGATTAGTTTCCAGGTCCAACGCCTGAACTCTTCCACAAACCGACCACTGAAACCAGTTCCTAACCAAAGCCTTCACACACGTCCTTTCATTCTTGTTTATTTGTTCACGGCTCACGTTTCACTCCAGGAGTCTCAACTAACCCAACCAGGGCTCTGGGCCGACAGAAGGCCACAGACCGGTACCGGGAAGGGCTCTGTAAACTACTCAGAGACCTGCTCACTGGTACCAAATGATCGGAAACCTCTAAATAAGGTCAGCTGTCGTCCAGCAGGGTTAGAGTTAGTTTTAATGATCCAGATGAGAGTCTGAGCTCTGTTAAACTGTCAATCATGTGCTTTAAAGAACAAATACAGGTGCCACGATGACTCAGGAGCCAGAAACATACTAGAGGAATAAAAATGAGCTGCCTAAAAATCAGTGCTCCTCTGAGCTGGTTATATTCACCACCCCCACCTGTACCGCCGCGCGGTGCCAAAATCGTCCATAAATGTAACCCCAGCAGACGTCCTTACCGCTGATGGTGCAGATCAGATCAGAAAACCCTTGGAAATGTCTCAGAGATCCAGACGGCTGAAATCCTGCGAGGCCTAAATGAAAGTCCTGCTGTCACACAAACACTCCCAGACCGGGGCTCGGGCCGCTGAGGGGGAGGGGGCACGCTGATGAGGTCAGAAATAGAACAACGCAGCACCCCGGCTGACAGACCAACATCTATAAATGTCTGCGGGCTGAGGGGGGGCAGCCATACGACCCTGTTTGGAGAGGCAGTGAGACCGAAGCAGTCAGGAAATGGTTCGGGTGGAAACCTGTCCAGATCCATACTCTTCTGAGAGTACTGCTGATGTCTTTCCCTCTTGGCATTACGTTAACACACACACTCCCGAGTATTCATAGCAACAAACTCTCAAGAACCAACGAGAACATAACTAATGAATCGGCTAGCATTTATTTTAAGGAAATGCCACAAACTAAAATACGAGTTTGAAATACTTCAAAGTGCTCACTTTATTACTGAGTTCTAAAATGTTTGGAGATTTTCGGTACTTGTTTTTACAGTTTTGAGGTGTCCTGGAGGACAGGGGGGCGGGGTGATAATGGACGCTGGGACACAACTGCACATGTGCAGATCTGGAGCACGTCAGCTGCCACGTTTGATTGACAGCTCCAGCTGGGGGGGGGCTCCTGATTTCTGTGAGGAGGAGGAGTAAAACTGTCATGGAAACACATTTATAGAGCAATGAGAGTGAGTTTCAGCAAAGTAACACTGAATTATGACCATCTGATTTTCTCTATTTGTGTCAGACAGTAAATTTGATCTTTATCAGCTCATATTTGTAAAATGTTCAAATATATGAAACATTTTTCATAGATTTTTTTTTTTTTATGTTTCGTTTCAAACAGCGACTTTGCTCTTTATTTCTCACGTTTGTACCTTGATAATCACGTTGGAACGACTTCTGCAGCCGATGAATCAGATTGTGATGCTTCATGTTCTAAATATAAGTTTATGTTGTTCACATTGTTATACTTATGAGAGGTGATCGCAGACATCCACAATGTGTAAGACTGTACACGTGTACATTGGGCTTAATCACTGTTATAATACGTGTGACAATAAAGCAGAACGAGGAGCCGTTTTTCGTCCACAAACTTAGGTTCTGGTGTCGGTTCTTAAAATACAAACAAGAAAAGGAGAGTTTAATGATGCACTAACGCTTCCCATAAACACAACTCGGAGTGTTGCATCCGCAGGAGGAGAAACCGGTCTCGGTCCCGGCCTCCATAACCGGAGAAACGCTTTCTGGAGTCCTGCAGCACCTGCAGCCGACTCGATATCAGACTCTGAAAGTCGCCTAAACCTTCAATAACAACTTTATTCATTGCTGAGTGACATCACTTCATACCAACCAACTTTTCAGTGACATGTTAGTTTTATTTTAAAAAGACAACTTTAGAGAACTGGCTCTTTGCTCTAAATTTTGTTTTAACATTTGTCTGTTCAAACAGTTATGGGATATTTTAAGGATCTGAGGCCTCATTTATAAAGCTTGCGTCCGCACAAAACAGAGCTTCAAAGATGCGCACGCCACCTTCTACACAAAGGTTGGGATTTATAAAAAAAAACTTAAAGGGAAAATGTGCGTATCTACGCAAACTTTGATCCTAGCGCACAAACATTTTGAAGATATGGGGAACTGGCGACGCAGACAGTGAGGTGGTGAAATGAAGCCAGATTCATACTCTTAATGTCATCACATATCAGACTTATAGATCCATGTACACCCAAGCCGGCAGTGTTATAGATCTATGTGTTCCGTAAATGAGCCATTACGCCTGTATTTGCAGTAGGTACTACGTTCATATATCATACTTCCATCTTCAAATGGTATGGAGTGGCGAATAGCACCAGATTGATTATTTATCATGACAAGGTGTGTAACAATCAGTCTAATTGCTGAGTAAGAATATAAATTGCGTGGTGACAGCCGTGCGTAATGCTGCACAATGGATGCGCTGGCACTGCTTGAGACAAATTTAGTGGCACGGTGGCTCAACACATCTCATTCATCCTGACGCACAGCAGTGTAGGAAACAGGCTGCAGGCAGGCGCTGCACATGATCAGCAGACTCATTCATATGCAAAAACAGTCTTTGCATTGACCATTCATGGTAGAAAGTGGGCGTGTAAAGGGTGGGATATTAGGCAAATTCACCTGCGCAACCTGCCAGGTGGACTATGATTTATAAAGAGAACATTGCGAGCAGGTTGTGCGTGCACACGGTTTTATAAATCAGGATTTTTTTGTGCGCACATACACTTTTAGTATGAATCCTACGCACTTTTATTTATAATGAGGCCCCAGGATTTTATCTCGAGTAGTCGTCCCATACGGTCGTCATGGCGACTGAGAGATGTCCGACCTGTCAGCATCTCCCGCTGAAAGCATCATGTTGGTCTGAACCGGAGCAGCTGGTCCAGTTCAGGGCAGAGATCCAGAAGGATCCTCTTGGTACCTAAACCAGCTGATGGTCCAGATCCTGGACCAGCAGATCTACGTGGTCCCTGAAGACTCAGTCCTGATCCTGCATCAGCAGGTTCCTCTAACAGAACCAAGGCTGCCATTGTGATTGACAGGTTCCACCATTGTGCTCCTACCTTTATAATTACAGGCCTATTTCAAAACTATCGGTTCTGGCTAACATTCTGGAAAATCTATTGTATATGAATGTTCCTGCCCAGTTCTTGCATATGTTAGACAATGTGTATCATAGTGCACTGAGATTTGTTACAAAGTGTAAACCTCTAACCCATCATTGCATTCTGTACTCCAAGGCTGGCTTACCTTCACTGACATGGCGGAGGCTTAGTCATTGGTACTTGTTCATATACAAAGCTATATTAGGTAAACTTCCATTTTACATTTGTTCTCTGATCAATTTGAAAGCCATCAGTAGTTATAGCCTTAGATCAAATGATGCTATCCTGCTGTCCATATCAAGTGCAAGGACCAATTTAGGGAAGAAAGCCTTCAGCTGTTCTGCTCCACTTACTTGGAATAGCCTCCAAAAAGACCTGAAGCTAAACACTTTAGTGCAGGGGTGCCCAATCCTGGTCCTCGAGAGCCCCTATCCAGCATGTTTTAGATGTTTCCCTGCTTAAGCACACCGTGATAAAAGTAGCTGTTTCAACAACAGAACTGCCCAGACCTTTATGACAAGCTAATGATGACGAGTAATTAGAATCAGGTGTGAGGAAGCAGGGAGACATCTAAAACATGCAGGATAGGGGCTCTCGAGGACCAGGATTGGCCACCCCTGCTTTAGTGTCATTGTCTGATTTTAAAGCTCTTACAAATGCATTTTTAAATTACTCTTTTGGTACTTGTCACTGTCCTTAAGTATTGTAACTTATTAACTGGCACTGTTTTGTGATGTATTTTGCATTGTCCTTCTATTTCTGTTGTTGTTGATTTGTTGTTTTGTCTGTAACTTCTAAAGCTGCCATTTTGGCCAGGTATCCCTTGAAAAAGAGATCCTCGATCTCAATGGGACTAACCTGGTAGAATAAAGGTTAAAAAAATGTTTTTCATCTGGTTGATTGTGAGATTGTTGCAGTTCCACTCATGTGTAACTTATCTGGTGATGTGGGGACTGTCGTCTCCTTCACGTGGTCGTGAACTTATTGGTGACGTCACATTTCCTCATATTCTGAACTTCACTGCATCACCAGTGAGTGTCGCCAACGGACAAAACCTCAGAAATGTGTGTACGCCAGACTTGATGTGTGTGTGACTTTCCACGTTCAAATCACTTTTTGAACCGTGAGCGTAGAAAGTGGCGTACAAACGTTTTTTGTGCGCTGCACTTTGTACATGAGGCCCCAGATGACTTTTAGGGTTAAAGGGGGGTCAAAACATTTCACAAGAACAGAAGACATCTGACAGGTGACAACACGGAAAAAGGGTTTTTATTCATGAACTGTTTTTACAAGCAGTCCGACACGCAACTTCCTACCTGTCTGAGAAACAAAAGTCATTAAAATAAACTTTATAATAATCACTGAATAATATTATCAATCATATATCAGTATTATCATGACGTACGTCAAGAACCCAGAAGCAGTAGTATCTGTGTTTGTGGCACATGAGGACAGAGACGAGTCTGTGGCGGGTGGAACCGGCTGACTTCCCGTCAGCGGACAGCTCGAAGGCGTGGAGGGGGGGCTCGGCAGGAGAAGCCGCCCCCCCCCCACACACACAATAAATACGACGGTCGAGAGTCCGGCGTGAGAACAGAAGCGGCGGGAACGACGTCTGACGAGTCTTCATGTGCAAGGCGGAGCTGAGACGGTGAAGGGACGTCGAAGCCCCGCCTCTCCCCAACACCTTCTACATCAACTTTAAATAAACCTACAGCGTTTGTCATTTCATATACACATATATTTATATATACTTAGATTTTTCATATATGCCGTCCTTTTAAAATGCTGTGAGCAGTAAAATAAAATAAAACAGTCCACTGGATGAGCGCACGCTCACCACTCGCCGTCGGGTTACCACGGCGATGTGGTGGCAGAGGCTCTGCCCACTCAGCAACAGTTATTTGGCACATTTAAACACCAGTAACACAACCGGGCTAAAAAGGTGCAACAACAAAAAACAATTAAAACCATTTTGGTTTACAAAAATAAAAGACACCCTCAGACATGACGATACGACCCCTCCCCTGACCGGTAAAGGCTACGACGAAAACAAAAACGATAATGACGATGGCGTGCCCCAACCCACCCTACTGCATGGAAATACAAGCCCTGCCCCCCACCGGACCGCTGGCACTCCTGTAACACTGTGCAACTTCCTGTCCTTCAGTTAAACTTTGGGGTTCGTATGAAACCGTAAACTTCGCACCTAGCCTGAACGTGAGACGAGGAAAACTCCATCCTGAAACAATCGGCCCTGACCCAAAAACCCAACTTGCTACTCCCTGCTACTCAGGCAGCAACATCAAGTCTGCAGCAGAGCTTTGGCTAGAAGGACCTACTGTGACGAGGCGGCTGGGAGGAATCAGGGTGACGACAAGCGGCCCGCTCGACCAGCAGCAAACGTATGGACAGATGTGCCGGAATCGAGCTCAACACAAGCCGGAGGGAGCCAGAACTCGTCTCTAAGCAGGTTTGCTCATTTTTTTGAAGCTCACCAGCTTCTCGCGCCTGTTTCATATCTGAACAGTAACCTGGCGTTTTTGGACTTCAGCTTGAGCCTCCCCCCAACAAGACTTGCAGAGCTTGAGGCGTAAACTAGAGATGGATGGAGCAACGCCGACTATTTCTGGCCATTTTCTTCACATAACAGCTGAGAACATTCAGACTCCCAGTAACATTTAGACGAGCCAGACCGATGTCTGAGCGTCCTGGAGGACAACCTCCAAGTTTAAGCTGCTCCCCTTTGAAGCTAAATGTATTTGATTTGTTGGTTACAAGAGAAAATCATCTCAACATCCACAAAGAAAGAAAATCAGCCCTCAGCTGCTCTAACTTCTAAAAAACTGATCTTAACCAGAGAAAAACTGACTGAGAAGAACTAAATTAAGTTAACGTCAGCTGAGTGCTCTCTAAACGCTGACCAGGGAATCCTGGGGAATGAATGACTTTGTGGTTTATCTGAGGGTGGACTTTTCCTGAAGTAGCCTCAGCTCGCCGGGATGATTGCGTGTACGCATGACGATGGTCGTCGCCCGACAGTCCAACAAAGGCGATGCGGCATGGCGGATGATTGACAGTCTGACTCCTGCCTCGTAATAACGACCTCCCACCCCCCCGCACTCCCACAGACTGACGGACAGGCGGACAATGCAAACGCACCAGACTGAAACAATTAAGAGTTCTACTGCGAGCCTTCATACACTGTTGTCCATGGTTACGCTGGCCTCCAGGGTCACCATAGCAACCGGCTGCTGTTAGACAGCCAATGAAATCTCAGTCTCCATGGTAACTGGCTGCAGACAGCCCTCACACTCTCAGTGTCTGTGGTCCTTCCAGGTTCATGTTATCGTATTTTGTTATTTAAATTTTTTGTGTTCTGGGTTGGAATGATGAGCCGCCGCCCACAAACACCATCTGAGAGTCCGGGGGGCAGTGGGGGGGCGGCAGGTCCTCCTCAAGTAAATCCTGCAGGTTGGCACTTTCTGCACTTCAGTAACCGGGGGCAAGCTGAGAGGAGTGGGTGTCTGTACAGTCAGGAGTCTCCACAGAGGCGACCAGGATGGGGGGTGGAGTCTGGTTCTGAGTCCTACTGGACTCGTCAACCCCCTCCTTCATCGCACACGGGGGGGAAAAAAACAAATCCCAGATCCAGCTTCTGATTGGTTGTCATGTATGGTGGGGGAGGGACTGGTGGTGTCTGTGAGGCGTAGGGGGAAGTCAGGTCAGATGTGTTGCAGTGATGAGGGGGTGCGCGCAGTGTGTGTGTGGAGATGTGTGTGTATTTTATACATATATAAATGTGTAAGCGCGTGTTCACAGCCCGTTGCTGTTGCGGTGTGTGAGGGGGGGTTTGGACAGCTCCACCACGCCGGCCCGGCCTTTCCCGATCACTTTGGGGGCGCGGCGCAGCAGCTTCTGGGCCTCCGTGAACGCCTCCGTCAGTTCCTTTTTCCACTGAACGAACTCCGGATCGCTCTGGAAACACGAGAAGGAAACAGATCAGCTCTGAATTTCATCTCCACCTCAACCACCGTCAGTGTTTCTGAAGATAAAGACAGCATTCAATATTTACAATGGAGGACATTGTCAGACTGCAGGCCCTACCCTGGTAATCCTGGTTCCTACAGGTGCTACACCATGGTGATGCCTGTTCCTGCAAGTACCATAGTGATGCTGGTTCAAGTAGGTCCTAACTAGGGCTGCTCGATTAATCGATTTTAAATCGTAATCGCGATTATGTAATTAGAACGATGTTAAAACGTGGAAATCGTAAAATCGATTTTTCACTTTTTTTTTTTTTTTTACCTTGTCTGCACACATATTAATGATTGATCCCATATTAATGATTGATGGAAATACCTCTCAATACCTGCGACAAGTGCCCCATCGGAGAGGCTCTTTAGTGTAGGAGGGGGCGTTGTAACATGCCACCGGGCATCCCTCAAGCCAGATGCGGTAGACCGGCTCGTGTTCCTTGCAAAAAACTTGCAAATGTGAATAGCAAATGTAATGACTGACATTACACACCTCTACCTCCTTCATGGGTTGCATTATTATTTAGCATGCAAAGACCCAGTTTAGTTTAATTAGAAAATGTCTTGTTTTATTTAATTGGAAATATAACTTACTGTATGTTTGCAAGTGCTGATTTGCTGATTTTTTTTTTTCAGAGACAAAAACTTTATATTTTATTATATTTTTTAAAACTTTTTTCAACTTATTTTAGAGAGTTTTGCACTTTATTCATTCATTTTTGGTTTAAATAAGAGCAAAGTTTACACTTAAAGCCCAATGGGGCAAATGTTCAATAAAAAAACAGCATATTTGAAATCATTTCTTTGCCTTTTGTCAATTCGCAAAATAATCGTAATCGAAAATCGGATTTTGAGAGAAAAAAAAAATCGAGATTTTATTTTTGGGCAAAATCGAACAGCCCTAGTCCTAACATGGTGATGCCATACAGGTCCTAACATTTAATCCCTATCTACCAGGATTTCCTCCCTTCCCGAAAACAGGTTGTTTAGGCAGTTTCAGACTAAAGCCTCATTAACATTAATAGGAATAACTTTAGCAATATTTTGTAATAATAAATTGATCTGATTAATGTGTGAGTGTGTGGCTTACGCTGTGAAAGTGGTCCCTGGACTACAAAGATATCAGCACATTGTTGTTTTTCACAGGCTTTGGCCAAATATTTCTAAAGGAACTATATTTTCCACAGTATCCTGTGAAATTCAAAGATATTCTACGATGAATCGTGAACAAAAGCCGCAGTGCTCTTTCTGGGATTGAGCCGTTGTTTGGTGTCTTTTTGTTGGGATTTCTCAAACTTGTGAGTCCTAAGAAACAACAGCTGCAGAATAAATCTGGAGCCTTCTCAGGTTTGGCTGATGTTTTCACTGGCACTCATCAGCACTAGCAGCAGCAGTAGCAGCTCGTACCTCGCACTGCAGGACAAACTGCTTCCCTCCTTTGATGCGCAGCAGGATACACTTCTTGTCTTTAATCTGCGTCTCCTCCACTGTCAAGATCTGCTCCATCGTCAGCAGGTTTTGCTGTGGAAGAAATTGATCAAATGAGTGAAATGAAGGCAAGTGGAGCAAAGATGACCAAACTCCAGCCTGAGCTGAAGGACTACAGGTGTTGAGGACTCTAACAAGTACTTGGGACTGCTGCTGGATGGCAGAAGGTCTGAGAGCTTTCTCTACCATGAAGGGCAAAGCTTTTACTTTTGGAGGAAACTGGGTTCATGTAACATCAGGACTGCTGCTGGCATTCTACCAGCATCCTCGTCTATGATATGGTGCTGGGGGAGGAGCATCTTGGCAAAAATTTCAGACAGATTTTTTAAGAGCTTGATGTCTATAGCCATTTGTCATATACAGACTGCCTGGATGCCTGTAGCCACTAGAAGAGCCCGACGCTACAAACTCTAGAGGTCTATTCTACAACATCTCACCATTTACTGGACCAAGAGTGAGATTCCAGCTGTAGAACAGAGTTTGAAGACGAATGTTTAGACAGACTTTTACTAGGCTCAATCATAGCTGCGTTTTTGCTGCGTTGGGCGTTTTGTAAGCATGCTTTGCGTGCTGTAAGTTTGTTCGGCGTGTAAGTGTGTTGGGTGTGTTCAAAGTGTGTTGGGTGTTTCGTAAGTGTGTTGGGTGTTTCGTAAGTGTGTTGGGTGTTTCATAAGTGTGTTGGGTGTTTCGTAAGTGTGTTGGGTGTGTCCTAAGTGTGTTGGGTGTGTCCTAAGTGTGTTGGGTGTGTCCTAAGTGTGTTGGGTGTGTCCTAAGTGTGTTGGGTGTGTCCTAAGTGTGTTGGGTGTGTCCTAAGTGTGTTGGGTGTGTCCTAAGTGTGTTGGGTGTGTCCTAAGTGTGTTGGGTGTGTCCTAAGTGTGTTGGGTGTGTCGTAAGTGTGTTGGGTGTTTCATAAGTGTGTTGGGTGTGTCGTAAGTGTGTTGGGTGTGTTATCAGTGTGTCGGGTGTGCCGTAAGTGTGTTGGGTGTGCCGTAAGTGTGTTGGGTGTGTTATCAGTGTGTTGGGTGTGTTATCAGTGTGTTGGGTGTGCCGTAAGTGTGTTGGGTGTGTTATCAGTGTGTTGGGTGTGTTATCAGTGTGTTGGGTGTGTCCTAAGTGTGTTGGGTGTGTCCTAAGTGTGTTGGGTGTGTCCTAAGTGTGTTGGGTGTGTCCTAAGTGTGTTGGGTGTGTCCTAAGTGTGTTGGGTGTGTCGTAAGTGTGTTGGGTGTGTCCTAAGTGTGTTGGGTGTGTCCTAAGTGTGTTGGGTGTGTCCTAAGTGTGTTGGGTGTGTCCTAAGTGTGTTGGGTGTGTCCTAAGTGTGTTGGGTGTGTCGGAAGTGTGTTGGGTGTGTCGGAAGTGTGTTGGGTGTGTCGGAAGTGTGTTGGGTGTGTCGGAAGTGTGTTGGGTGTGTCGGAAGTGTGTTGGGTGTGTCGGAAGTGTGTTGGGTGTGTCGGAAGTGTGTTGGGAGTGTTGTAAGTGTGTTGAGAGTGTTGTAAGTGTGTTATCAGTGTGTTGGGTGTGTCGTAAGTGTGTTGGGTGTTTCGTAAGTGTGTTGGGTGTTTCATAAGTGTGTTGGGTGTGCCGTAAGTGTGTTGGGTGTTTCATAAGTGTGTTGGGTGTTTCATAAGTGTGTTTGGTGTTTCATAAGTGTGTTGGGTGTGTTGTAAGTGTGTTGGGTGTGTTATCAGTGTGTTGGGTGTGTTATCAGTGTGTTGGGTGTGTCGTAACTAGGGGTGTAACAATATATCGTACCACGAAATTTCGTGATACAAAAACGTCACAATATGTGTCGTGGAGGTGACAAGGTGTATCGCGATTTTGGGTTATCAATATTAATCTATTGTGTTGACTAGAAACGCACATCCGACCACGCGTACCAACCGCGCCTCGACCCGCGGACCAACATCTTCCTCCGCTCAGAAGAAACTAGTACCGTTTTGGTCCCGATCACGGGACTCTTGCAGGGTTTTGAGCTCTGAACTTTTACTTATGTAAGTCTGTTCTAGAATTAAGCCTTACCTTATTAAATTAAACCTTTTTCGGGTCGTGAGTAGGATAAACACGCAGGCAACTTCTGCTGAGTTCGAGAGTACTTTAATGTCCCTCAACAGTGTAGGATTTTAGAACATCAACACAGCACCTAGTGCTGTATCACTCCGCCCCCATCTAAAACAGACTAACAACTACAGATAAACTGACTAGTGTCATTATAGTCCCTGATTTACATCAGAATATAAAGAATATAATTATAAAATAATGAACCCATTGTTTTGTATTTTGTGTCTTTCAAATAAAAGACCATTTTTTCCAGTCATATGTTCCTCATTCAAGGTTGTTAAAAAAATACTGCTATAGTATCGTATCGTATCGTTATCGTGACCTCAATATCGTGTATCATACCGTATCGTGAGATTAGTGTATCGTTACACCCCTAATCATAAGTCTGTTGTAAGTGTGTTGGGCGTGTCGTGTGTTGGGTGTGTTGTAAGTGTGTGGATGTGTTGTAAGTGTGTTATAGGTGTGTTGGGTGTGCCGTAAGTGGGTTGGGTGTGCCGTAAGTGTGTTGGGTGTGTCGTAAGTGTGTCGGGTGTGCCGTAAGTGTGTTGGGTGTGTCGTAAGTGTGTTATCAGTGTGTTGGGTGTGTTATCAGTGTGTTGGGTGTGTCATAAGTGTGTCATCAGTGTGTTGGGTGTGTCGTAAGTGTGTTGGGTGTGTCGTAAGTGTGTTGGGTGTGTCGTAAGTGTGTTGGGTGTGTCGTAAGTGTGTTGGGTGTGTCATAAGTGTGTTGGGTGTGTTATCAGTGTGTTGTAGGTGTGTCGTAAGCGTGTTGTAAGCGTGTTGGTGTGTCATAAGCGTGTTGGGTGTGTTGGAAGCGACTTTGATGTGTTAGAAGCGTGTTTGGTGTGTTGGAAGCGTGTTGGGTGTGCTGGAAGTGTGTTGGGTGTGTCGTAAGCATGTTTGGCATGTTATGTGTTTGGCGTGATGGTTTGATTTCACATGAATGGACTCATCTCTGCACCACCTCGTCCCGGTATCAGGGCAGCGTGTAAACATCCCAGTAAGTCTCCACCCTCGTCTTGCATTTTACTCAGTAACTGTCGTAGGACGTGTCGGTAACTCCTCTCATCTGTCCACTTTTATAAATGATTATTTCATCTTGAATTAAAATCATTTACTACGGGAAGAGTGTGGCCTCATCAAACTTTTCAAGAATGGTTTAAAGTGTGCTGTCATTTGAACAGGTGGTTATTTGTTTACATGTTATTTTGTTTCAGTGATGATGTCATGGGAGGAGCAGACGGTACGGAATGATCGGAGTGACAAAACTTTAAAAGAAGGAAATTATGGTGGAAATGAAACATAAAACACAAAAGCATTGAAAATACATTGATTTTCCTTCTATTTATTTATTCATAAAAATAATTGTATCTCAATGGTGTTTGTGTCACTCGAATGATTCCAGTGAGCTGAGGAAGGATCACCTTCAGCTACCTGAAGGAGGACCAGGATGCAACACTACTGACACGGAGCAGGACGCCACTCACCCCCTCCCTCTGCCTCTTAAAGGGTTTCAGCCAGCTCTCCTTCAGTGGTGAGTCAGGACGGACAGACAGACAACCATCACCCACTGACACAACCCCCCAGGCCTTGGGACAGACAGACACCCATCCCCACCCCCATAGGAATGTGGCGCAGACTCACCCGTGACTCGCCCTCCCCCCTCCACTCAACACGGTTGGGGAACAGGTAGAAGTAGCGGCGCTGCCACTGGGTCAGGAATGGGTTCCCGAGCTTCAGCATGTAGCCATGCATGATGCAGTCCTTCCCCAGGGCGTAGTCTGCAAAAACACACACACAAACACTTAGCGCCTGCAGCCGTGTTCTGACAGCGGTTCTGGTGGTATCTGCCTGATCTCATTACCCTCTTCGTGGCCCAGCTGTTTATTCTTGGCCCTCTTGCGAGCTTCGATCTTGTCCGTGTCCGAGTTGACCGCCTCGTAGACCGTTTCCGCCACCTCCTGCTGCCAGCGCTCTGATATGACCAGCGGAAAGTTCTTGTACAGCTCCTGGTCACTGTCCAGCAGCTAGCAGACACACAGACAGACAGTTACAGTCTTCTGCTCCACTGAGCTTTAAAGCAGCAGGTTTACAGATCAGAACCAGGTCTACAGCTACTGGACAGGAAACTGGACAGGAAACACACCAACACAGCTTCCTTCAGTCATTGTGAGATGAATGATAAACCAGTCTGGACCAGTGATGTGAGAACATCAACATTGCCTGGTGCCAGGGTCTTGTCCTGGTCGGCAAACACTCTTCCCCTCTGCTGGAGTTCATGATTCTGAAGTGCTAACGATTCTATTCACCAATTTACAGCCATATTGTTTGTGGCTGTTTATATTCCTCCACACTCCAACATCAACAACAGGAGCGAAGCACTGAATGAACTCTACCAACACATCAGTGAGCAGCAGACCGCCCACCCAGATTCCTTCCCCATCCTGGCTGGGGATTTCAATCATGCCTACCCTAAGACTGTGTTTCCCAAACTATATCACCACATTAACTTACCAACATGTGGAAATAACACCCTGGACAATGTTTTTAGCTCCTGTAACAACTCATAATGTAATAACGGCTCATAATGTAATAATAGCTCATAATGTAATAACTTAAATGTAATAAAAGTTCATAATGTAATAATCGGCTCATAATGCAATAAAATCATGAACGGCTTTGCGCATAATGTAATAATGTAATAACTTACTAGATTATGAGCCTTACTGGTGCCGCTCATAAAGTAATAATGGCTCATATTGTGAAAAAAGTGTTGCATTATCATAATTTTTACCTCTGCCATTCCTGCAGGGGTGGAAGGAAATGCTTTCACCTCTGTGTGTGTCTGTCTGTCTGTCTGTCAGCAGGATCACACAATTTCTAAGACACGTGGTGGCGCATTGGCCAACTTAGATACCATATAACTCCACCCCCAATACACGACGGGCCACATTAACAGGAAGAGAAGCCTAATTGTTTAACGCATCATCCCCTATAGGTCAAGTCCATGGTATAAAGGTCACAATATAGCACACACTGACAACAAGAATGAACTTATGGGCAGAAGTCTGTGTTTGTGTTTGACTATGATCTGTACATAGGTGGTGCTACAGTAACCAACTCAAAAGCTGCCAGGACAAGAGGGTGGATTAGGGAAGAAGGAGGGGGGCTGTAGTTCATGTAGTTTAAAAGAGCATTTTCTTTGTTTACTATTGCTACAATAAATGCAGGACCCATTAACTTCTTAAGGAGTTCACAAATAGCACTGCTTACCTGCAACAATCAGACAGTGGAAGTTAGCATGGCTTTTGCAAAGGCACAAAATAACTAACATGGGTGCCATCTAGTGGCACAACTTTATACATCTTACATAATAAAATGTGAGAACGCAATTACTAATAAATAATATTTGGTTTCACTAATTTAGTTTACTAATGCGCTGAAACCCATGCTGTTTGCTTTATTGCACCTTAAGAGGTAAAAATTATGACAATGCAGTTGTTTTCTCATAATATGAGCCATTATTACATTATGAGCTGTTATTACTTTATGAGCGGCACCAGTAAGGCTCATTATGTAATAAGTTATTACATTATTACATTATGCGCAAAGCCGTTATTACTTTATGCGCTCATAATTTTATTACATTATGAGCCGATTATTACATTATGAACTTTTATTACATTTAAGTTATAACATTATGAGCCGTTATTACATTATGAGTTGCTACAGCTCCCACAGAAGAGCCTACAAGCCTCACTTGATGTGATTAAAATAAATCTCTTTAAAGCAGTAACATTAGTTGAGTGTTGCTAATGCTAATCCTAGTAGCAGCTTGTCCTGGCGGCATCTTCATCATGTTCCTATTTGATGAAGAAACGGTCTGGTTCCACTGGTGCCAACAAACGCAGGAGGAAGCGTCTCTGACACCACTGGACAGACTTAATCATGTGATGTAGGCAGAGCTACAACCAAACTCATGTCAATAAACACATCCAGAACATCTGCAGTGGGGCAGGAACGCCAGTGAACGACTGCTGCTGGCCTCACTCTAAAAACCTGTTGGACCAGGCTGTAAATAACAACTCTGCATCATTTTGGTGGTTTATAACAATTAACTCCTGGATGGGCTAAGGCTTTCTGAAGTTTCATGATAAAAACATCAGAGATCACTCATTTAGGTCCCCAAACGTTGATCTCAGATACCAAACAAAAAGCTACAGATCTAGCAGTAATATTTAACTCTCATCTTAATTTTTGATGTTCAGGTCAAACATGGTGTTCAGTCTTGTTGTTTCCAGCTTAACCCTTTACTTACCAGCCTCTTGTCATGCTTCTGCTCTCAAATCACATGAGCCCCCTGTACAGGGGTTACTGTTGTACAGCGGGCTCTGGTAATCAACAGGTTTAAACATAAATGAAATCAGGTCATTTATCTCGACAGCTGACCCATAAAAACTTCTGCATACTTCTGTCTGCTCTCACCTGGACTACTGTAATTCATTGTACTCAGGTATCAGTCAGCGTTTACTCCTTATTACTGGTACTAAAGTATGAGCACATCTCCCTGAACCTGCTTCCTGTTTGATCTTATATTGATTTTTACTGATCATCTTCAAGGTCTTACATGGTCTTCACCCAACCTACATCACAGACCTGTTGAACTGCCATTTCCCCTCCAGACCTCTGGGATCCACAGATTGTGAGCTTCTAATTATCTCCAGATCATAGTTTGTCCCAAAGCGAGACCAGGACATCCCATTTCTGGAAGACACACGAAATCTCCGACACCTTTAAATCTCTTCTAAAAAGTCCCTTGGTATTCTCTGATGAATAAAGTCATAATTTATTTTGAACAGAATTAAAAAAATATGTATATAAAATATTTATATTAAAAGTTGGAGTCTTTCACTCCAACTTTATTCATCTTTCATCATCTTTCCTGTCCTCGCAACCTCCAACCGGTCCAGGTGGATGAGTCTGTTTCTGTCAGAGGTTTATAATTATTGTGACTAATTGTACTTGAGGGGGGATAGCCCTAGCCCTTGACTGCTGCTGGACCTCCCATGATGCCCTGGGCTCTTCCCTCATATGGTCTGTGCTTTCATGGATGTATCATGGATATGTGTCATCATAGCAGCTGATTTTATGGCTGTCAACTCTCAGATGTGCTGGACTAATCTCTGCATTTGTTGGCCTCGTCCCACCTTGGGTGGAGGCGGATGGTCGCCCTCTCCAGGTCTGATTCTGATGGAGGCTTCTTCCTGCAAGGAGGTCGTTTCTCCCCAACGTGACCTCCTGGTTGCTCAGGATGTCAGACTGATTCACGGTAAAGATTTAATGGAATCTGGTTCCTTAATGATGCTGCTGTATGAACTGACATCCTATGAATTTTTAACTACATTCAACTAGAATGTATTTTATTTATCTGGACTAAATTGCCTTTAAACATCCTTGAGGTGACTTGTGTTGTAAATTGGAATGATACCATAACATCATGTGAGGATGACACACAACACATATCACAGAGCTCATGGATGAGCTGACTTCACTGCCTCTGTGCTTCAGGTGCATCCTCCAGTATTGGTAAAAATGCGACTCGTATGTCCAGTGGCGTCCAGTGACATCGCTTGCCGTGCAGACAGCAGCTGTGTTATGGGTTTAAAAGAAGATGAGCAAACATCTGGACGTGTTAGAGCTCGGGTTACCTTGATGCCCTTGGTGTCTTCCTCGTCGAAAGAGCCGATGTCAAAGGCGTCTGCTGCGTTCACCTCTCCCCGGGGAGGGATTAAAGGAGGAGAGTACTGCGGGGAGGATGAGGGGGAGAACAGAGAGATGAGAGGGTTGATGATGAAGGTGAGAGGGAGTAATGAAAGAAAAATGGCACAAAAACAGGATTAGATAGAAGGAACATGGACGAGTCCTGCAGCTGAGCTTCCCTGGAGTGATGTGGTAACCATAGCAACAGTAACTGTAGTCAAAAACAGATATGGCTCTAAACAGATTCCCATGACTAGACCTGAACTGTGGCATTAAAGCAGCAGATTCAGAAGTTGAGACGAGAAAACAATCAAGAGGAAGCGACTGCAGATTTACACAGAGAGGCCAAAAGGCTGATGAGAATCAGTGGTTAAATCAAGCGGCCCATGTACTGAGGTTACAGTCCTCCTGCAGTGCTCGCAGGTTCGACTCCCGGCCTGCAGCCCTTTGCTGCATGTCGTCCCCATTCTCTCTCTCTGCCTCCCTTTCCTGTACACTTTGAATAAAGGCAACTAGAGCCGTAAAACAAACAAAAAAACAAGAAAAAAAGAATCAGCTGGTCGTGATGTCAGTGCCACCCAGACACAACCGCACCCCGACAACGTACAACTGTCCTCACAGGATTCAAAACTGAAGCCAAGAGTATACAAAAATATGTCCCGCTGCCACCTCGTTGCTAGTGATGAACCGATCGTCATCATCACTGATGACCCGATCATCAGCAGTCCCACTCGGTACTCCATCTGGCTCGCTCCACCAGGGATATGGCGCCCTCTTGTGGCCATGAGTGGTGAGGCAGAGCTGGGTGGTACAACACTGTCCTGGGTGGCACTGCTCAGTGTCATAAACCTGATCATTCAGTTCAAGTCTAAATACTTTATCAATCACCAAAATACCTAAATTAGTTCCGGATAGCCATGTTACACATGATGGGAATCCAGATAAAATAATATTATTTCAGAGAATAGATGATAATGATTTAATCTATTTTAAACTAAACAGATACATAGTTTTATCATTTCTATTTCTTTGAATATGTGCTTTCATATTAGGGCTGGGCGATATGGACCAAAAGTCATATCTCGATACTTTCTAGCTGAATGGCGATATTCGATATATATCGATATTTTTTCTGTGCCTTAATTGGGGTTTCCCCCAAGGCATTATAGCATAGCATCTCTGTTAGCTTAATTTTTTCTGAGGCAAACCCTTAAAAAAACAGTCAGTTTTAATACAAAGCCTCGTGCCAAATGTCACACAGGTTCCTTTATTAACAGAGGTCTGCACAATATCAAAATGTATAAAACAAATGAAATAAAAATAAACTGCCTGCATATATAGAATAAAAATGCTTTTCTTGAATAAAATAAAACAAATATCCCTTTCCTGCATAACAATTAAATTAAAATACAATGTACAATTAATACAATGTAGACAGTAACAGGCAGACTTTTCCACTGAGGTTGACAGTTGTGCAAATAACAAAACATTTGTGCAAATCTCAAATAAAACATTCAAGTCAATTTGTCACAAAATAAGCTATATCAAAATCATAAAAAAAAAAAAAAAATCTCGATATAAACGATATTGTCTCTTACCATATCGCGTTTGGAAATATAACGATATATATTAAAATCTCAATATATCGCCCAGCCCTATTTCATATATTCAAATATATATATATTTTGTAATAAATCATGAAGAAGAACTAGGACAGAAGAGTCGAAAAGAACAACAAGGACAGAAGGATGGAGATGAAGAGGAGGCTGACTGACCTTCTGCAGGTAAACCTGCTGCCAGTCGATGCCTTTGAAGAACTGATGCTCCTTCACCTCAGCAGCTCTGAACATGTGGACACAGACACGCACACATTAGTCCCCTGGCAGTGTTGCCAACATGATAGACACCAAAGTCTCGCTGCTCCTCAGACGAAGAGCCGTTGCTCTGCTTCAGTCACGCGCTGAAGTGAAATGATGGTTAAATCTGTGATTAAAGGAGTCGTCTGTAAGAAATGGCCAAAACTGGTACTGCAGTCACTTTCAAAATATTGTTGAGCGGCGTGTACCCTCCCCCTCCTCCCCCCGACCAGAGGTTGCCAGGTAGGCTGCAGAATGCAGCAGGAACGTAGGCTGCCATGGCTGCGATAATTAGAGCCGAGCTGGCAACCCGGATGCCGAAACAATACTGACTTTGTGATTGGGAGATATGTGGAGGGTGGAGCTTCAGGCCAAAACAAAAAATGACAACATAAACATCAGTTGAGGGCTGCAACTCCTCTTTTTAAACTGGAATATCCTGGCTTGAGTGCTGTTGTCAGTGACATAAGTATTTGAAATGAACATGATTTTTAAATGTCTGTTGACATATCGGGGTCATTTTATGATTCGTTTTATTATTGCTCTTACATACAGCTCCTTTAATTCAGCTTCCGTCGGACTCCTCTGACTTCAGCAGCCGCAGACCATGACGCTCACTGAGCTCCAACCAGCATAATTGATGAAGGTGTGTGTGTGTGTGTGTGTGTGTGTGTGTGTGTGTGTGTGTGTGTGTGTGTGTGTGTGTGTGTGTTGGGAGGGGGGTGGCGTACCCTCGGCCCTGGCAGCCAAGCCTCTTGGAGACATCCCGCTGCAGCAGCCCCTCCAGCAGATCTTTGAGCTCAGCGGTAAACGAGTCTGGCAGCTCCACGTTCTGGAGGAAACAGAGGGAGGAACTGGGGTGAGGGGGAGTCATGGTGAGAACCAGGAGCTTTATAACTGACTTTAAAGGAAACACAGTATGTGCTGCACCACTCCCAGGTCTCCTCATAGTGGAGCCCTGAGGAGCCCACTAACACGGGAACTCATCATCAGATTCTGCTAGTATTATCTTCATCAGAGTTGCTCATGACATGTTGCTGCAATATAACTTAATTGATAACTAGACCTGATGTCCTGAGTCTCTCGTGGTTTCAGTGTTATGGACCCAAATGGCAAGCCAATGAAATGCAGATACATGGGCGCATAAAGGATACAAGGAGGCTTAAACCCAGCTAGACCCACCTTAAACTCAGGTAGACCCACTTATAGCGCAGGTACAGCTTGACCTACCTACATTACAGGTAGACCCAACTAAAACCCAGGGGCCTCATTTATAAAAGAGTGTGTAGGATTCATACTAAAAGTGTATGTGTGCTCAAAAGCGGAAAATGGCGTGCGCATAAAAAAATCCTGATTTATAAAACCGTGTGCACGCACATCTGCATGAAATGTTCTCTTTATAAATCACAGTCCAGCTGGAAGGTTGCGCAGGTGAATTCGCCTCATATCCCGCCCTCTACACGCCCACTTTCTACCATGAATGGTCAATGCAAAGTACTTGATGACTGTATTTGCATATAAATGAGCCTGCTGATCATGCGCAGCGGCTTCCTGCAGTCTGTTTCCTACACTGCTGCGCGTCAGGATGAATGAGACGTGTCCAGCCACCGTGCCACTAAATTTCACGGAGACCGAGATCGAGATGTTGTGGAAGAGGTGGAGGCCAGGAAAACGACATTATTTGGTGGTCACAGTAGTGGCATCACTAACAAAAATAAAGCGAGTGAGAGTGCCACGGACAGATCTGTGGTAGAAATAAAAAAGTGGTGCGATTTGAAGGTGGAGGCCAAGAGGAGAGTGGCCCGGCACCGTCAGAGCGTGTCTGCGACAGGTGGGGGCCAGTCACGTCTGCGTCGCCACTTCCCCATATCTTCAAAATGTTCGTGCGCTAGGGTCAGGGTTTGCATAGAGATACGCACATTTTCCCGTTAAGTTTTTTTTTTTTATAAATCCCAACCTTTGCGTAGAAGATGGCGTGCGCATCTTTCAAGCCTTGTTTTGTGCACACGCAAGCTTTATAAATGAGGCCCCAGGTAGACCCACCTATCCATAAGAACAAACAAGTAGAAACACCTGGAACCTGGACACAAACCAACCAGAACCCTAAATGCAAACGCACCAGAGACCTGGACACAACCCACCTAGGACTAGGTTTGCAGCTCACTCGTAGCATAAAGGCTGGCTGAGGAGGACCGTTGTTGTCCTTTTCTTCAAACATCAATTTGCTTGTAGTCAAGGTTGTGAAATCTTCAGTCTGCTTCTTAAAGCTCTGTCTTAGAGCGTTCAAATGTAAGTATGAGCCCTTCTCAAATTGTAGGCGGAGACTTATCATTCAATTCAACTGTATTTATATAGTGTCCTTTTACAATATTATCAGTCCATTTACTGATGCTAAAGATTTGCTTCAATGGAGGAACGTCATCAGTGACCGACAAATTCCCAAAATTCATCTTAAATCAGACTCCATCACATGCCCCCTCCCTGCAGTAACTCCTCTCCTGTAAAGTCAGGTTTCCATGCCGACAGCGTCACTGGACTTTTTCATGGAGACGTGACAAAGAGCAGAGGTGCGGCCGGCTGGGATCACTTCCATCCCTCTCTTCCCAGCTGTCTGCTTCCTCCTCGTTTACTAGTCAAAGCATTCATCATGTTTAATAAACAGTATTTGTAGCTGGTCGGGGCTGAATCGCAGCCTTTCAACCTCCGTCTGCCTCCCTTCCTGTCTCACACATCCAGAGCCAGACCAGGATTACAGGGATGAACGCGATTAAATGGCTGGATTAAAATCCTAATCTGGATTTATTCTGTTATGAAAGATCATGCTTTCTCTGTTTGGTGGTCCTGATCAGCCAGACCGGGCCTGTACGAGTACAGTATCTGTACATCCTCAGATCAACAAAAGCTCAACATTTTTAAATAAAACTGAAGGAAAATCAGCTTCCACAGAGGACGAATGTCTACAGTACCACGAACCGCCACACAACAGTCGGCCAGACAACGCCCTCCCCTGGGTAAAGTAGCTCAGCAAGTGGTGCAAACATCAGTTACATCGCTGCATTTGTGTGACAGTTGAAGCAACGGAAACGTATTTGCTCTAATACGGACTTGGTCCGCTTAGCACCCTCTGTGGACCATATTGCTAAAAGACAGGTTGTCTCCTCCACAGACCACTGCTGCTTTGCTGCAACCATATTCATTTGTCGCTTATTTGAAAATTTCACCGTTTCGCAGTCTTGCTATTGACGTTGGTCTTAATAAATCCGCCCTGTCCGCTTACGTAAGTGGTTCTTTCCTCTGGCCCAGCGAAGAGTTGGTGCTACCTTGGCCTGGAGCCATTTCTTTGTCAGTAGAAACAGAAAGCCCGGTTCCAAACTCAGTACTGGCCAGCAAGGAGAGACTATACCAGCCTCAGGACCATGTCGACGCATCTCCGAGATTAAATCTTTCCTACTTCTCGTCTGTAGCTGTTGTGTTTCTCAAGGACCAAGTGTCTTTGGGGCAGGTTTTTCTGGATGGTTACGTCGTCGACCCAGATCAACGGAGACGTTGATGTGGAGGAAAAGCCGTAACCTGGCCGCAACCCGTCGGTTCCAGCTCTGAGCCCAGCTGCTGCTGTTTGCTCGCACACACGACCGCATGAAGAAGAGACACGTGTGCACTCAGTAGAGAGCAAACATCAGCCAAACCCCGTTCAGAGCCCAGCGGAGACTCGGGCGGTCGTCCGCCTCCACGGCGCGCTTATACAGAACAATCGTGTGCGGCGCTGTGTCTTACCATGGTGAGTGTCATGCGGTCTATCTCGTGTTTGTCTTTGGTCTTGTGCTGTCTGAAGGGGCTGTGCCTGCACGGGAAACAGAAGAGAGGTGGATGAAGATGAGCTGCAGGGGAGGACGGAGGTCCTCAAGTCGCTTCTTATTAACAACTGAAAGTGTGCTCATTAACACGGCAGCAGCTGCAATCACGGGAATTCAGACTAATTAGCCACCTGCTGCTCCAGGAGCCGACTCGCGGCCCTAACGAAGCGTCCACCAGCGCTCAGCTGATCAGATGGAGATATGAGGACAAGCTCACACTGAAGCCAGGAGTCCTCACGTCCCCCTGGTCTTCATTACTCGTGCTAGAAGTCTGCATCAGTATTTAATTAACCTCATTAATGAGATTCCTGAAGCAATCTTTCTGAATCTTCCACTTTAAGGTCATATCTGTCTGGATTCATGTATTTAAAACCTAAACTCTCGAAGTCCATCCTCTGAACCTCTCCCCATCTACTGGACCAGGACTGATGATCCTGTTGACCAGAGAGTTTTTAGTGTTTTCTGAAGACCAACGTTCAGATGGACTTCAGGTACATTTAGTCACATCTGTGTCATTGAGCCTTTTCAGGAACTAAACTAGAAAAAACTGCTTTTATCTGATAGAAATGTCACTAAATGTTTGACTTCCTTTCATCTAGAACAGTTCTGGGTCTGTTTGTGTCAGTGATGTTTTCAGGAGGTTCTAGCGCCTCCATGTGGAGCAGAGTTGACAAACATCAGCCAGTGCCTCAAAACTCTGGTTTATGCTTCTCTGTCAAGGGGACGCCATCGCCGCGACGCTATCGCCGCGACGCTATCGCCACGACGCCGTCAGAGGTGTCAAGTTTCAGAGGGACCCTCTGTGAAGTCTCAGGAACTGGCTGGCTAATTGTTGGAGCTGATGGATGTGGAGGACAAATCAATGTAAACGAAAGAGAAGTCGCACATGGAGCTGGTCTGAAGGCCTACAGGCACCTGCAGTACGGCGGACGGTCAACGCTCTCACGGTCACCTCGACGCGCAATCAGGAAACTTTAGAGGTGCACGTGGGGGGTGAGGGGAACGTCGTGACTCCATCAATTCAAAGGAGAAACTTGAATCAGACGTAATGACAGCGTGATTACATAAACGCAGTTTTTATAGTCGATGATTCTTAACAACAAAAACAGGTCTGATTCAAACACATATACATCAGAGAAGGACATGTCACACACCTTTCAGCTGGGCCCTGAGCTTAGACCTGTGGCATTCGCACACACGCACACACACGCACACACACACACACCAAACGGGGGAGGAACAGGAGTTACCCTCTCAGCAGTTTGAAGAGCATGCAGCCTAAGGAGAACCAGTCCGCGCTGCTGTCGTACGCCGTCCCCTTCTGAAGAACTTCAGGAGCCATGTAGCCATGCGTACCACTGAAACACACACACATGCAGGTGAAACACACTCGGCTGTGAGCAGCCTCATGTAGAGCAGGAGGACGATGGATCTGCAGGAGAGCATCTCTGGTTCCAATGAACCAGCGGTTGCTACGGTATGTTGTCGTGAACTGTGTGTGGGGGGGGGACTAAACAACCAAACTTCAAGAAAAACAGATTGTCTGAATTTGTGAACTAGCACATTTTCAAGGGAAAAATTCTGACAAATACATTTGCAAGAAAATCAAATTTTTCTGAAGATGTGATATCGCACTTTTATTATAAACTCACAAATTTTCAGTATTTAATTTTTTTTTTTTAAGAAATTGTGACTTTATGAAGTTAAAACAATTAAATTTCAGAATTTTTAATTCAAAATACCAGAAAGAAATGGCGTATAAACTCACAAATTTGAAATGCCAAAGTAAAAAATTAAGAAAATTGCAAAAAAAGGAAGAAAAAAAGTCCAGAGGACTCCGCTGTGATTAAATATCTGTCATGTCAGTAACGCTTAAACCGTCCTGTAGATCAAATCTAAATCTATCGCCTCCTCCACACACGGGGGAACTTACACACTGGCGTGAGGTTTCTTCTTGGAGAAGTCGCAGGCCAGGCCGAGGTCCGAGATCCGAACGTGACCGTGCTCGTCCAACAGGATGTTAGCCGGCTGTGGGCAAAGGGTTTGAGAAGCTGAAACTGATTACATCATAGCCCTGGAGATGTCCCTACCGAGCGCCTCAGATGAAGATCATCTGGTTATCTCTTACTGCTCTGCAACGATCTACCTCAACCCTATCTACCGTTATGAAAGCGTTCTATCTGTTGCTATGACAACCGTCCAATCAGAGAAATGTGGCTGGTGTTGAACTGTAGAGGTAAAAATCTTTTATGACCCACTTCTGAACTTCAATATTTGACTTCATATCGAGGCTGAAATAACAAGACAATAACAATTATAAAGATGATAAAGAGATGCTAAGAGATGCGGGCTGAGAGCAGAACAATCCTGACTCATAATCTCTCAGACTTTACACGAGCCCCTAGGGAGACAAGCAGAGTCCAGATGGAGTCTGTAGCTGGTGCACAGAAAGCCCAGAGACACCAGCTGATGAGCGGTTAAAAAGGGGCGTCTTGGTTACTGGATGCGGTAACAGCACATCTGTGTTCTGCTGGCTTTATCTCTGTGGTTCTGGGATCTGGACCAGGACTCTACCTTAAGGTCCCTGTAGACGACAAAGCGGTTGTGCATGTGCTCTAGACCCAAGATGATCTCGGCTGCGTAGAAACGCATCTCCTTCTCGCTGAAGACGCCGTGCTGAGACAGGTGGTAGTGCAGGTCACCCCCTGGACACAGAGACACAAACAATAAAGCATTTTCTTGGAGGACGGATGAGAACGGGTGGGGCGGATCCCTGACGCCGCCCCACCCCCTCAGTGTTCTCAGCTGCAGGTATCTGCAGCTCCAGTCTGGGGGACCTGACAGGAATTCTGGTGACTGTGAAGACTCGCTGGGGGACCTTGAGGACCAGTTCTGAGGAGGGTTCACACAGATGGGTCACTGCTGATGTCACACAGGTGGGGGAGGGGCTCAGCTCACCATTCATGAGGTCCAGGATGAAGCACAGCTTGTCGGGGGTGTGGAAGGCGTATGTCATGCACACGATAAATGGACAGTCCTGGATGGGGGGAGAAAGACAGCGTCAGTGAAATCCTCCTGAAGCTCGTCACCAGTGGTGGACAGTAACGGAGTAAATTTACTTGAGTACTGTACTTAAGTACATATCCAGAGGATTTGTACTTTACCTTAGTATTAGATTTCTTTGGTACTTATTACTCTTACTTGAATACATTTCCATGACAAATATTTTTACTTTTACTCGAGTAAATTTCTAGGAAGGCTGAAAAGTACTCGTTACTTTCAGGTCTGCTCTTTTTTTCTTCTTCCCTAAAATCCTATTGGACACAAGCTGTTTTTGTCAAAGGAGGAGACCTATCACAGTGCACGCTCTCCACTGGGATGTACGTAAAGCGGAAATACGTCAAGCCTCCTCAAAACGATACCGCCAAAGTAGCCTGCGTTTGTCAAGACAGAGCAAGAAGCAACAAGTCAAGACATAGACAACAATGGCTACGCCTGCGTCAGGAGAAGAAAGACAATCCGCTGAGTCGTCTGAGTCTGATAATGAGCCGGACTCGGAGCAGGGACTCACAAAATCCTTGGCCGTATCTTAACTCAATGTTTGAGTTCGACCGAGTAAAAAACGAGGGCACAGACAAATATATACAGAAAAATATAGTAATTTACTGATGTGGAAAATAAGAAATGTACTCTTACTCTTACTCTTACTTTGACTTAAAGTAAATTTAAAAGCATTTACTTTTGGATACTTAAGTACCTTTGAAAGCAAGTACTTTTCTACTCTTACTCGAGTAATATTTTGACTGAGCTACTTTTACTTGTAACGGAGTAAATTTTGACCAGTAGTATTTGTACTCTTACTCAAGTACTGGGGTCGAGTACTCTGTCCACCTCTGCTCGTCACAACCACCCACAAAACTAATGACTTCTACTTGCTTATGATCCAGGTCCTGCTCAAGGTTTCTTCCCTCCTAAAGGGGAGTTTTCCCTTGCCACTGTTTGGCTTAAGGTTTTTCTCCCTACTAGGGGAGTTTTTTACCTGCCACTGTTTCTGTTATGTTTATGTAATAATTGCTCGGGGGTCATGTTCTGGGTCTCTGGAAAGCGCCGAGAGACAACTTCTCTTGCAATAGACACTATATAAATAAAATTGAATTGAACCTCGTCATTCACAACACTCAGAAACCTGGAATCAATCCCAGAATTCCTTGTTTGTCATCGCATGAATCTGAAGCAAATCATTCACAACTTTGTGCTACAGGTTTTTTAAGATGCATCTTCAGCAACGAGTCTGCTACGACACCACAAATCCAACCAGAAGACACCACGGATGATGCAAACAGTTCTGCAGGTAACACAAGCTTGGAGTCGGCAGCTGGCTGAATCTCTTTCTGGACCTCAGCAGGTCAAACTAAAGCAGCACGTTTATGTGGAATCAGGAGTCTGATTGGCCGTTTACGTCAACCCGCCGCAAGAGGTCCTGGGTTAGTTTATAAGGATCCCGTGTTGGGCCTGGAAGGTCGTGAGATGGTCAGCTCTGGCAGCACACATTCAGGACCTCGTCAGTAGCCAATCAGAACCACGCATGTTTGGATCAGAGAAAGGTAAACTAACCTAACTATGGTAGTTCCAGCGGGAACACCAACAGCTCTCTAGATGTGCAATCTGCTTTAGTTCAAGTAATCATGGCTTCACTTCCTGCAGCTCAGAGCTGGTTAACAGTTCTCGTTGAGCTGTCCGGCGGTTCAGAACCTTGCGGTGACCGCTTTAACTCACCCCCGTGCTGACCAACGACAGCATGATCCTCTCGTTGAGCGCCAGCGTCTCGCCCTGCTTCATCTTGATCCTCTTCTTGTCCAAACACTTCATGGCGTACCTGACGTCAGAACAACAAACGTTACCAGAACACCACAACCGCACCTACTGCAACATCCTGCTCTGTGGTTGCCCTTACATCTTCCCCGTGTCGGCCTTCCTGCAGCCGTACACCTCCCCGAAGCCGCCCCTGCCGATAATCCGGTGGACGCTGAAGTCATTCATGGTCAGCTGAGGGAGGACAGAGGAGCAGAGAGACTTTACTGAAGCCTGTGGAGCGTTTTCATGCCCTGAACAACAAAGAAATGCGCCGGTTTCTGGTTCGGGTGCAGATTAAAGAGCTTTTTGATCCATTAAGAGTCATCTGTGTCTACATACCTGACAGCAGCACGCTGTTGTGTCAATCAATGTTTGAACAAGTATTTAAAATCTCAGCTTCACAAATGTTGGGATTAGGGTTGGGGATCGATTCAAATGTCAAGAATCAATTCGATTCCGATTCTTAAGATTCAGAATCAATTATATAAGATTTGATTCGATCCAATATCGATTTGGGTTGGTGTTATTAAAAATGTTTTTTGACAGCTCGGAATAGGAGATCTTGGTGATGATGCAACATATGGTTCCTGAGATTGGTTGTATTACCACAATACTTCACTTCCATTTGGCATGCCATGAAAATCACTTTTGTCCAGCTCACCTTTCTTGCCATCATTTCTGAACCCGAATTGACACGAGATACGAGATTTAAACCTTTCACAAGTTTTTCAAAACTGGCGCTTTGTTAACGCGACCGCTACTCTTCGACGCCATGTTCATTGTTTGATAGTTTTACACCATGCGCATACGTGAATCAAATGACGTGACTACTGGGATTAAAGTTCACTGGGCTAAAATGTAATAATAAAAAAAAACGACCTTTAGACATACGAATCGATTTTTAGGAATTAATATGAGAATCGATTTAGAATCGATTTAGAATTTAGAACAAGTATTTGATACACTGCCGATTTTGCAGGTTTTCCAACTTGAAAAGCATGTAGAAGTCTGTAATTTTTATCATAGGTACTCCTCAACTGTGAGTGACAGAATCTAAAAAAAAAATCACATTGTATGATTTTTAAGTAATTCATTTGCATTTTATTGCATGACATAAGTATTTGATACATCAGAAACACATAACTTAATATTTGGTACAGAAACCTTTGTTTGCAATTACAGAGATCAGACGTTTCCTGTAGTTCTTGACCAGGTTTGCACACACTGCAGCAGGGATTTTGGCCCACTCCTCCATACAGATCTTCTCCAGATCCTTCAGGTTTCGGGGCTGTCGCTGGGCAATACGGACTTTCAGCTCCCTCCAAAGATTTTCTATTAGGTTCAGGTCTGGAGACTGGCTAGGCCACTCCAGGACCATGAAATGCTTCTTACGGAGTCACTCCTTAGTTGCCCCGGCTGTGTGTTTCGGGTCGTTGTCATGCTGGAAGACCCAGCCACGACCCATCTTCAATGCTCTTACTGAGGGAAGGAGGTTGTTGGCCAAGATCTCGCGATACATGGCCCCATCCATCCTCCCCTCAATACGGTGCAGTCGTCCTGTCCCCTTTGCAGAAAAGCATCCCCAAAGAATGATGTTTCCACCTCCATGCTTCACGGTTGGGATGGTGTTCTTGGGGTTGTACTCATCCTTCTTCTTCCTCCAAACACGGCGAATGGAGTTTAGACCAAAAAGCTCTATTTTAGTCTCATCAGACCACATGACCTTCTCCCATTCCTCCTCTGGATCATCCAGATGGTCATTGGCAAACTTCAGACGGGCCTTGACGTGCACTGGCTTGAGCAGGGGGCGGTGCGTGCGCTGCAGGATTTTAATCCATGACGGCGTAGTGTGTTACTAATGGTTTTCTTTGAGACTGTGGTCCCAGCTCTCTTCAGGTCATTGACCAGGTCCTGCCGTGTAGTTCTGGGCTGATCCCTCACCTTCCTCATGATCATTGATGCCCCACCAGGTGAGATTTTGCATGGAGCCCCAGACCGAGGGAGATTGACCGTCATCTTGAACCAACAGTTGTTGCCTTCTCACCAAGCTGCTGGCCTATTGTCCTGTAGCCCATCCCAGCCTTGTACAGGTCTACAATTTTATCCCTGATGTCCTTACACAGCTCTCTGGTCTTGGCCATTGTGGAGAGGTTGGAGTTTGTTTGATTGAGTGTGTGGACAGGTGTCTTTTATACAGGTAACGAGTTCAAACAGGTGCAGTTAATACAGGTAATGAGTGGAGAACAGGAGGGCTTCTTAAAGAAGAACTAACAGGTCTGTGAGAGCCGGAAGTCTTACTGGTTGACAGGTGATCAAATACTTATGTCATGCAATAAAATGCAAATTAATTACTTAAAAATCATACAATGTGATTTTCTGGATTTTTTTTTAGATTCCATCACTCACAATTGAAGATGATAAAAATGATGAAAATTGATAAAAATGATAAAAATTACAAACTTCTACATGCTTTTCAAGTGGGAAAACCTGCAAAATCGGCAGTGTATCAAATACTTGTTCTCCCCACTGTAGTTGGAATGCTGTGTAGGATATAAATAAAAGAAGTTGGATGTTTAACGAGAGACGTTTTAATTTCATGACTTTTAGTCTTTGGTAAAAAAAATATAAGTAAAAAAATGCGTAAAAAGAGGCTGGAGGAACAATTAGTATTAGAAGAATGTTCCTCAGCATTAAACTAAAGATCTTTTCATCTACACTGCTAAGTATCATCGAAGTATTCAGGAAAGGAGTCTCTAGCCCCTTTCACACAGAGATTCCGCAATATTGGTGTAAAGAAGTCCTGCCAATACGCCGCCTATGTTGGTTCACACAGAACCATACAACGCCGGCATAACGCCGCTCCCGTCTGTAAATTCACACAGCATGCCGGCGTTCCGCAATCAGAGGCGTGACGACAGCGTCAGTTCGACCGTCATGTCAGCGGCATGCCGGCTGTGTCATTCACACAGACCCCGTTTCGTCTCTGTGACGGCTCTGTGACTACCTCCGCTGCCGGCTTATTGGTGGGGCCACTTGGCCCCCCCATTCCGCCTCCGTGACTTTCACACAGAACTGCGAGGCGGCTTAAAGGCGCAACGTTCCCGCCTCGAACTGGCTGTGTGAAAGGGGCTTCTGTGTGTCGGGGATGGGGCAGGTTGCTCAAACGGCTCTGAGACGATGCTCACAGGCGGCGTAGCAGCACAGTCGTGCCGCTGATTTGATATGTAAGAAGTTGGTTGGGTTTCCTCCCCAGACTTTCAGATGCAAGATTATTTATTATTCAATGACGCAGGACTGCAGGGGACACACTCAGATGTTAGTGGCTCAAGAAATACCAAATAATCCAGCTTCTAATTAAACATGAGGATGACCATCAACAAGTGTGTGCTGCTCCTGTGTCAGCGCCGACTCTTATCCGAGTCAAAGCTCTACAGCGAATCATCTTTGTGTCCTCTGGACCAGAAACACAGAACTGCCAAACCTCCTCCTCAGGGAAGTTCTTGCATCGGCAAGAGGATGTTAAACCGCATACAGCAAGGTTTCATGGTAGAAGACTCCAGGAGGCGAGCTGGTCTCCTACAGACCTTGAACCACCTGGAAACATTTGATCAGGACTGTTAAGCAGCTCTGGTCCTGCCCCAGACCAGACCGGGACAACAGTCCTCTCCTAAACCTCCATCAGCTGGTCTCCTCACTTCCAGATGTTCATGGACTGTTGTTAGAAGAGGAGGAGAAGACGCAGAGCAATAAACGCCACCCTGAACCAGCTTTTGTAGTGATGGCTTCTTGGGTGCTTCTGGGATTTTTATATGTAAAAAAATATATCTTTTTTAAAGCTTCAAACAATGACTAAACTGGCTTTATAGGCTTCTGGCATGTTGTTGCTGATACCTCTGAGTATAAATATATATAAAAACAAGCTGATGGTACCCTTCCTGAGCCCAGTCTGTGTCCTGCAGTCAATCAAATGTGAGTTTACGAGCTTTACAAAGTGCTGTGTTGGAGCTGCAGTTGTGAACCAGGGTAGATCTCTCTCCTCAGCTGGAGAGGAACCAGCTGACGAGCTTCTACTCACGTGGATGTTGAGCTCCACGTTCTTCCACTGGCAGAATCGGGTGAATTTGTCGCTGAGAAAAGAGAAGAAAGAGGTTCAATGTGAGTATTCAGAGCAGCAAGGTCCGGTTGCCAGGCGTGGCGCCTCACCTCTCGATGAACTTTTGGAAGATGTTCCCCCTCAAGCTGTCGCAGATCTCCAGGATGTACGGCTGCGGAGGGAAACAGACAACTGAGCAATGGAGGAAACCCTGAGGATCTGAAAACGTCACTGGAGATCATTTTAAGCCCATTAAGGGTCTAAAAGGAGAAACTGTTGATTAGATTGATGTTTTTGGAGGTTTCTCTCTTTTGTTGCCTCCACACAATTGTTGCTTCTTAACCGATGTTAAAAATAATACCAGACACATGCTGCAAATTGAGAACAGCTGATATGGAGCAGACTGAATTCAGCTTTATTCAAACGCTGCCAAGGAGCTCAGGGCTCCTGGAGAGAGAGAAGCTGCGAAGGACCTGGTGCATGATGGGACACAAGCAATGCTGGGCTTTGGTCTCATGTGCGTGCTCTCAGAGCTCCTTCCTCAGCAGACGTGAGGGCTGATCTAAATCGTCTGTGACAGCTTGAGTCATGTTGTATCCCTGCAGAACAGGCCCGCACCATCACCCCTCCACCACCAGGCTTCGCCGCGGGTTGGAGGTGTTTCTACTGAGATGCTGAGTTCTGACCCGAATCACAGAAACAAAGGGAGGTGGTCTTTTTATGATGCCACCTAGAGGCACGCTGACATCATTACAATGTGGTGAGTCAGTGACGTCCTCGCCGGTATACGCATGTGTATGGGTCAGAGAGTAATCACACCCAGAGACGTGTGACCTCCGTTACCACCGGTGTCTGAACTTGTACATTTACACGAACAGACATTTAGTTTTTATATAATGAAATGACCATCAGCTGCTGCTGAGCTCTGTGTGTGTGTGTGTGTGTGTGTGTGTGTGTGTGTGTGTGTGTGTGTGTGTGTGTGTGTGTGTGTGTGTGTGTGTGTGAGGCATGGGACGATATGAAAATTTCATATCACGATATTAGTGGACAAAAATATCACGATTACGATATTATCACGATATTAGCGTGTCGCTTATAAAATTCTTAATATGCAAGGAAAAACACTAACCGTGGATCCACTGGTTCCTTCAGAACATTTATTCTCAAATCATTCTCAACACAGTGACACTTGAGGTAGAGAACAAATAGTGTACTGTAAATGTTATGCATTACAAAGTGTAAACTATAGTACCGGTACCGGTACTTATTTGAACTTTCTTTTTTTGTAAGAAAATACTTCCCTGAGAGTCGAAAGAAATAAGTGACAAATAGAAATAAAGTGACAAAGTAGAGCCAAATGCACACTGATTGTATTACTCTCTGAAACTTTAACAGTGGCTGGCTGCCTGCTGCTTAGTACGGCTCTCTGGAAAAATAATAAAATAAAGGCACTGCTCTGTAGTATACAAAACAAAAGCTGCATGGCCAACACAAAGATTGAGTGAAAATAAAGTGCCACAGTAGTCAAATGCACACGGATTGTACTACTCTCTGAAAAAATATTAAATAAATAATAATAATAAATAATATTAATAAAATACATGAAAAAAATAACACTGGCTTCTACCTGGCTGGTAGCCTTGTGTGACCAAAAAAAAAAAAAAAATTTGGCGATAATTACAGTACCCCACGATAACGTTATTGCGGCCGTTTTTTATCGCGATATACGATAATATTGTATATCGCCCCATGCCTAGTGTGTGTGTGTGTGTGTGTGTTCACACCTGAAACAGGTTTGGGGGAACCTGCTTCTTGGCCAGATGACTCTGGACGTGGTCCACGGCCTTCTTGGAAAATGGCTGCAACAAAGAGAGCAGAACATGATGGGGGTTAGAGATGTGAGTGAGAGCTTTTGTGAGCGAGATTGTTCTCCCGGCCTGTGGAACGCAGCGCTGCTGCTGCTGTGAAGCTGGAGCTGTGGCGATTGAGCGAGCAGGCACTCTGATTAGTAACTGATTGGCTGCAGACAGCATCAACATCAACAACCAAACTTCAGCTCTACTCCACGCTGCTGCTCACAGACGCACAGCAGCCACAGGGTGGTGTGTTAAGCCATTAAGGAACCCAGACTTTCAGCTTGTATGCATGTACTGTTGTGCAGGGGTTTGTAAAGTATTTGGGCTGATATGATCAAGACTGGAATCTGCATTACCTGCATTACCTATTTCTGAGATCCCTGCTCTAAAATGACACATCTCATTTAAAAAGACTACATCTGTATTTATGCAAGGCCATATGGCAGGAACTCTGTTATGGGCTTCCTCTGTTATCTTGGTTGGTTTGAATCATGACTCTTGGACACTCTTGTGTGATTCATCACAAAAAGCCCGCCCTTGCCCCACTGTGACGGGTTCGGTACGTTTTGGACCAGTGGAAATTAGTGATGCACCGATTGTTCGGTAACCGAAATTGTTCGGTAACCGAAATTGTTCGGCCGAAAATGGCAAAAAAACACTTTCGGTGTTCGGTGGAATAAGTGGGGAAAAAAAACGAACAATTAATAACGGCGGACTGGCCGCTCCGTAACTGTTGCGCACCACATAAATCGTTGGCCAACCAAAAACTAACCACATAAGAATTTAACTAACATTCACCAGGAGGTGGAACCAAAACACCATAAATCAATCTATTACAGGTGCGTTTAGATGAGGAAATCAAACAGCGAAGAGCGTGAGTGAAGTGGTGCGGTGCAAAAATGTCAGCAGTGTGGAAGTATTTTAGAGTGGCAAAGAATAATACAAGAATGGCTGTTTGCAATGAATGTTCTGCTCAAATATCTAGAAGGGGCACATCTGCATCTTTCAGCTACAAGTTTGATTTATCATTTGAAATGATAAAAAACCCTGAGCGCTTTAATGCATTTTTATTGTTTTAAGGCCTATGTTACAATGTTCAGTCAGTTAAGCCTAACCTAAGCTCAAAGATGGCCAAAAAATGTATTTTGCTAATTTATTTATTTTAAGTTATTGTTCTTTGCTGGTATAATGGAATATTTAAGAAATGCTGGGAAATTAAAAAATGTTCAGTTTTTTTATGTTCAACAAATGTTTTCTACCTTGTAATTTTGTAAAAGATATTTTTCTTTTAAAAGCATGCCTAAATCAAATTTATTTGATTTATGCAATGGTGAAAAAATTGGCAAAATAAATGAAAAACTGCGAAGAACCATGTTCGGTATTGTTCGGTATTCGGCCAAGTGTTTATTATTATTTTCGGTTTCGGTTTCGGCCACAAATTTTCATTTCGGTGCATCACTAGTGGAAATGGCTGTGAATGGGAGGACACGAAACCCATGGCACCAGAGAGGTTCTGAAGCATGACACTCCCACCACCATGCATCACTGAGGGAGCTGATTTTAATCGTGTTGAAGGCTCCTCCCTTCTTTACCAAACAAAGGCTCACGTCCTGGAGCACCACCTTTATTATTAGTTATAGAGCCAGCAGAAACCTACACAGACCGCCTTATGTACACCACATCCACCGGTGTCTCCGCCGTAAACCACTTAACGGGTTACTGGTTGTACACAGCAGGTGGCCACGAGTGGCAGCTCTGTGATGGTCCCCTCAGCACCCAGCTCTCCAGCAGGTGTGTGTGCCATGTATCCTCACGTGTGAACAGGACAGCAGCTCCTTCATGATGTAGACGTCGTAGATCTGCCGGCTGCGGCTCAGGCGTTCCTCCTCCGAGTCCAGCTTCTCATAGTCCTTGATCTGAAACGGAAGCAGCGGGTCGGCTCACAAAGCGCTTTCTGGGATCTAAATCTGAGAGATTACAGGCCTAATCTGCGCCCCGCCTCATAACCTAATCCCACACACACGCCGCAGACTTACTTCTTCGTAGAACTTGAGCTGAGGAACGGCTTCGTCGATCTCGTTCATGCAGAAGTCCTTGAACAGCAGGAAGCCTGAAACAAACAGAAGCTGCTGATCTTTCTGTTGATATTGACGATAACACCATAAAAACCTTGATGCGATTGAAAATGTAACTCTGCAGCGTTTGTACGGCATCAGAGGAGTAGACAACACTCAAAACGTTGCTCTCCAGATGTTGAATCCTGTTTGAATACAACGAGCAGTCGCCAAAAACAACTCTACCGTGACCCCCAACTGCAATCAGAGCTCACACGTGTACTGACTGTGCTGGATACTAATGTTTTGGTGTTTTCTACAAATGCAAAAGGTCCAATTGTGTGTTCTGACATTACAAGAGGTTTTTTTTTTCATAAATTTGTGAATTTATGAAGTCAGAAATTCAGATTTTTTTCTTCTGCAGATGTGCAGGTTTCCAATCTTTCCATGAAAAATCTGAAGTTCCTTTTGAGTCAGAATTTAATGAAGGCGTTTCCAAAGTTCATCCTGTATTTTAAAGTCTGAAATTGGCCTGCATGTGCCCACTGGGAAAAGGTTGAGTAGAGGAGAAACCCACATTTGTCCAGGCTAGGACCTTAACTGGGAGACGGGGGAAGTGGGGGCAACAAGAGGCTCAGGGGCGCATGTGACACATGACAGGACCACGCCCACAGTCACTTCACACGTCTGCAGGACTGTTTCTGGACACCACCACTGTTCCGCGCTATATAAATAAAATGTATTATTATTATTATTCCATTCTTCAATTTTACAATTTTTAATTTCTGTGGCTAGTAACCTTTTCTTTTGCAATCAAAAGAAAAAAAAATAATGACGTTCATAAGTAAATAAAACGTGAACGTGACAAACTGGCAGAAACGTGCAAAAAATGACCGTGGCTGCGTCATGACTGGTGGTTACTGCAATCAGCGACAACCATCAGCACGTCTCCTTCAATTTACAGGGAAAGACATCATCCAGACGACCATCAGGCCAGTGGCCATGGAGTCTACAACAGAACATCTGTGATATCCAGAGGAACGGCTGCGTTGCAGGATCAGATACTGAAGACGTTTCCAGAAGGGAAACAGAATCTATGATCACCTTCAGTGAAGGGAGGCAGCTGTACACGCACGCACTGCGCTGCAGCTCCTTCAAAACAACGAGGTCGTCTTTTTTTGGAGCTGCTGATGCTCCACGTGCACACATGTGCATGTGACAGAGAGAACAACGGTGGGTTATTGATTAGGCGATGGATGAGGGTGTGACACAGCACTGAAACCTTATCTGAGGGGCTGAGGGGAGGAAAAAACATCCATCATGCCTGCAGAGCAGAGACGCACCGTTACCATGGTAACTGTCTCCGTGGCTATGAGCTGTGTGTGAACACAGAAGAGAGGCTCAGCAGGGTGTGATCCCACCCCGCACCCCCTGGAGGTCTGGCAGGGTCCGCCGGCTGAACCCAACCGCTGTAGAACAGCTGCTTCGTTGTCACATTTCTAGATTCAAACTGCTGCTCGAGGTCGTCACGGAGACGACAGGACCTGACGGAGAGATGGGGACGACAACCACGAAGAATAAATACCAGTCTCTACAGAATATCATTGCTGCAAAGCTGGACAGCATTCTGGGAGTGATGCTGTACTTGTAGTCCGTCATCTGAGTCGGTTTACAATCCACTAAGTCAACAGTTCAAACAATTCCTCCACCGTCTGCCCAAAATTCACAATTATCAGCAAAAGGTTCCAAGTGCAGCTGGTGACAGAAAATAAAAGTATAGAGTATAGGAGGAGAACTGACCACGCCCCCTGAGATGTCACCCACAAGTTTCTGAAGTGTTTTGAAACCTCTTTTTACTTGTTGGTGTAAGTGGTTGTAGTTAGGTGTAGATGTTGATTCAATTCATTTTTTTTCAATTCAGTTTTATTTATATAGTGTCTTAGGGCTGTTCGATTAATCGATTTTAAATCGTAATCGCGATTATGTAATTAGAACGATGTTAAAACGTGAAAATCGTAAAATCGATTTTCACTTTTTTTTTTTTTACCTTGTCTGCACACATATTAATGATTGATACCATATTAATTATTGATGGAAATACCTCTCAATACCTGCGACAAGTGCCCCATCGGAGAGGCTCTTTAGTGTAGGAGGGGGCGTTGTAACATGCCACCGGGCATCCCTCAAGCCAGATGCGGTAGACCGGCTCGTGTTCCTTGCAAAAAACTTGCAAATGTGAACAGCAAATGTAATGACTGACATTACACACCTCTACCTCCTTCATGGGTTGCATTATTATTTAGCATGCAAAGACCCAGTTTAGTTTTATTAGAAAATGTCTTGTTTTATTTAATTGGAAATATAACTTACTGTATTGTTTGCAAGTGCTGATTTGATTTGCTGTTTTTTTTTTTTCCCAGAGATAAAACTTTATATTTTATTATATTTTTTTAAACTTTTTTTCAACTTATTTTACAGAGTTTTGCACTTTATTCATTCATTTTTGGTTTAATAAGAGCAAAGTTTGCACTTAAAGCCCAATGGGGCAAATGTTCAATAAAAAAACAGCATATTTGAAATCATTTCTTTGCCTTTTGTCAATTCACAAAATAATCGTAATCGTAATCAAAAATCGGATTTTGATAGAAAAAAATCGAGATTTTATTTTTGGGCCAAATCAAACAGCCCTATAGTGTCTATTACAATACAAGTTGTCTCTAGGATCTTTCCAGAGACCAGAATCATTACATCAACAACGGCAGGTAAAAACTCCCCTTTAAGAGGGAAGAAACCTGGATCATAAGGGGGACCCTCCTGCTGAAGACCAGCCGGGTGGAGCAGAGAAAGAAAGGTGTCTATAGTTGTATGTTGTTCTAGGTGTCGTGTCAGTAGTTGCAGGTGTCTGTAGTTGTGTTTCTGACCCTCTTCTACACGGTTTATCAGAATCTGGAAGACGCTACGTTACCGTTTGAACTGATTGGTCTAACCCTCACGTAATACTGGATATTATGATGATGATGTTCACATGCCCTCCTTCCAGACCCAGTCTGTGGTCGTGTGATCCAAGTTGGTGTTTGCATGTTCTTGCGGGACTTGCCCGCACGTCGTCCTCAGATTAGAGTTGAGCATTAGCAGAAATAGACTGTTAACAGGATTTATTATTGGTCTGGAAGGTCGCCGCAGCCTTCATAGTTGTCCTGGAAGACGATGAAGTGTGAGTGCAGCTCGGCAGGTGTACAAATGTCTCCTGAAGTGTCAGCAGACGACTTCCTAAATTCTCTGGACACGTATCTATGACAGTTACGTTTATTAACCAGCTGGAGCGGACTGGCAGCTTCATTTCGATACAGGTGGAGCTGCTGGATGCTGAATTGTAGTTTTAGCAGGTCTACAGCAGGTCAGGACATTTTGTCAAGAACCCCTAATGAAACCCAATTCCTGAGAACAAAAAGATTAGACGATCCAAATCCCCATCGAAATTATGTTAATCGCTACAGAGACTGATGTAAACACCAAGATGACTCTGCCTAAATTCACAAGCTGTTGACTAATAATCTCTTTTTATTCCCAAATTTGCAGGTTTCTAAAATCTAGTTTCGCTCCTAAAAAAAGTACGCTAAATGTTTTCATTTTCCTGCTCCAGAAAACCTGTTTTTTTCCCTCATTTTTGTTGAAAAGCACAGTAGAAGTAGTTCTCTCAGTTTTCTCCCCCAGCACTAAAATCCACTACAGTCTGATAAATTCTGTTTTTATATGTTAAAACCAGGATTAAAGGAGGGTGTCCAAACTTTTGCAGGACTGTGATGTGTCTTTGAGCAACTTTGAAAGTAAAAAAAGTAGATAAATGAAATGAAGCTGAGAGAAACAGATGTGTTCAGAGACAGACAAGATGAAAAATCAACTGGAAATGAACTTTAATGCCTATAAAAAGTTGCTGTTCGTCTTCATCTCATGGCCTCGCTGATTCAGCGTGGAGAAGTTTTCTGGTTCTAACTCCGACCATCACCCTTCCTCTCGTCTTCTTCCCCCTGCTTTATCAGTCTTGCAGACGTGATGCATCATTTCCCCTCCACTGCAGCAACGACACTGAGGCTCATCTGTTTAAACTCACATGCATCCACATATGCCGTTTGTGCAAGGCCGAGTGGTTCCACCTCCACAAAATGACCACAAATAGGTTTTCAGGGTTGAGGACTGAAAGTGCCAGAGAGGCCTTGAGAGTGAGGGGAAAATCACCAAGACTCCAGGATTAACCTTAATCTCTGAACACTTCAACACTGCCCAGCTAATTCAACAAATGGCCTCTTCCTGAGAAGTCTCTCACATACACACACATATACACCCACACACACTCTCTCTCTCCAGCTCCAGACAGAGCCGAGTTCCTCTGAGCTTCGTCTCATTAGTGAGGTCACCTGAATCGACTAAAAATACGGGCCAGTTTGTTCTGACAGCTGCTGCCTAGTCGTCACGGACCGCCGCGGCCTTGACGGATGTGCTTGCCTGTGTGGGCATGATGTTATCTCTGAAACCAGCCTTTACTGGTGTTACGGACCATGCCACGTCTTCTCAGTAAAGTATGAAATTAGTACAATAATTTTGGTATTCAATGAATCTCTGATCAACAGAAGTGTGACCAGTTTGCTTTGTGCCACGATTTCACAAAAATGAGGACAAGAAATATCTATAATCCATGTACTCCTTGATGCCGCCAGAGCCGACCATAATCCCCCGCCAAACAGACAACCGTCGTCCCCTGCCAACCATCGTCTTAATGGATGAACCGATCACCATCATTGATAAACTGATCATCAGATCAGATGTGCAGGACTCTAAAGCAGATGTTTTGTTACTTGGGGGGGTTTGGAGCATTCAGGTGTCCCAACACAACGCCAGTTGGGAACATCATCAGCAGTAGGGCTGCACGATTAATCGTTAAAAAAAAAATCGCGATCTCGATTCATGCTTGAACGCAATCTCATTTCCAAATGACGACAATTAAATTTTTTTTTTTTTTTTGGATGTTTATTGTTTTTATGTTCAATGTCAGCTGTTACAAAGTTGATGCCAGTCTTTTATCAGGCACCATCATATTTTTTGTAACGTTTACCTTTTGTATCGGCAGCTTCTTAATAGCAGCAAAAGGCAATGGGGGGTTCATCCCAGCCAGAGGAATAATTTGTTGCCTCAGAACTACAGGATCTGTTACAAGTCCCCTTTCTGAAAGGGTGTTCAACTCAGGGAGGAACAAATATTGTTCAAAATTGTTATTATTGTTTAAATTATTCAAAGGTTTGTGTAAAGAAGAAAAGAGATGTTTATTGTTATTATATTTTTGTTCAGCTGTTGCAAAGTTAAAGTAATAAGTGCAATAAATGTTATATTGGAAAAAAATCGTGAGAGAATCGTGATCTCAATTCTAAGCAAAAAAATCGTCATTCTCATTTTTTCCAGAATCGTCCAGCCCTAATCAGCAGTATTATGAGAAGAAGCTGTTGCTAAACATCAATTTCGATAACTAAACTTCAGCATTCAACAATGAGAAAGATTAATATTAATTCATATTCAAGTCATCCGTCAATCTTCCAGGAGTCCAACCAGAATACACCCAGCTGTTAATCAATAGAGGAACCACAGGTGTGTAGCTCCTTGGTTGGCAGTGACTCAAAACATCCAAATGTGGTCTGAAGCGCTGAAGGTCCCCTGTGCCTCCTCAACACGGAGGCCTGCCGAGAGCTTCAAAAGGCCTCATCATCAAATGCTCATCTTTAAAGATTGGGTTCAGCCCCCCAAACCGGCTGCATATGAGGCAGACGTATAAACAACGCAGAGATGCGACTTGTGACTTCAACTGAAGGTCTTGTGATGCTCCTTCTGAACTCTGAATTATGTAATTTGTTTATTCTCCTCTCACACGCTCCTCCGTTGTCATCTCAGTTTTGGCAGAATAAACAGTGACAGTTTAACAAGTCATGTGGTGTTTGTGTTCACCTCGTTTCAGGACCTCGTAAAACCAATTTGCTTTATTTTGTCCTGATAAGTGGACCGTCAGAACCAGTCTGTCACATGAGCGTGAAACCTTTCCCAGAGTTCACAGCTCCTTTCTGAGGTGACAAAACACTTTTCGTTAGTTTAAAAAGACAGAAAAACGTTTCTCACCGAGATGTCATGTGAGTCAGCGGATGACTCGACTGCTGCATTATACATACGCTGACCTTTACGGCCTGTGTGTGTGTGTGTGTAAGCCAGACATCCATCAAGCGTCAGGATTAGCAAACAATGTTAAGTATTCTGCGCTGCTCCCTGACAGTGATTAGCAAGTGTGAGTTCAGACCGCGGAGACTCCACATCGGTGGTCAGAATTCAGATCACGGACGTCCGACCACGTGTTTGGTGACTCCATGAAGTGAGCCAGCGACACGGGTGACGGGGGGATCAAAACAGGTCTCTGTGGTGGTGTTCTTCACATTAACCCGCAGCTGCTGTGCTCCACATGGGTGCGACAGCTACGATAGTCCTGAACTGGGTAGCTCCTTTCCTCTGAGCAAAACACGAAGGGACACTTGGCAGAGGATGAAAATCCCTCACCCATACCCCTTTTCTACCAAACTGGTTCCAGGGCTGTTCTGGTCCAGTGCTGATGCTGGTTCGGAACTGGTTTGTTTTTTCATAGCTCAGGAGCTAAGGGGAGCCACGTCATTACGTCACTGTAAACGTCAGTTACGTTGCTGCTTTTGCATTAGGGCTGTTCGATTTTGCCCAAAAATAAAATCTCGATTTTTTTCTCTCAAAATCCGATTTTCGATTACGATTATTTTGTGAATTGACAAAAGGCAAAGAAATTATTTCAAATATGCTGTTTTTTTATTGAACATTTGCCCCATTGGGCTTTAAGTGCAAACTTTGCTCTTATTAAACCAAAAATGAATGAATAAAGTGCAAAACTCTGTAAAATAAGTTGAAAAAAAGTTTAAAAAAATATAATATAAAGTTTTATCTCTGAAAAAAAAAAATCAGCAAATCAGCACTTGCAAACATACAGTAAGTTATATTTCCAATTAAATAAAACAAGACATTGTCTAATTAAACTAAACTGGGTCTTTGCATGCTAAATAATAATGCAACCCATGAAGGAGGTAGATGTGTGTAATGTCAGTCATTACATTTGCTGTTCACATTTGCAAGTTTTTTGCAAGGAACACGAGCCGGTCTACCGCATCTGGCTTGAGGGATGCCCGGTGGCATGTTACAACGCCCCCTCCTACACTAAAGAGCCTCTCCGATGGGGCACTTGTCGCAGGTATTGAGAGGTATTTCCATCAATCATTAATATGGTATCAATCATTAATATGTGTGCAGACAAGGTAAAAAACAAAAAAAAAAAAAAGTGAAAAATCGATTTTACGATTTTCACGTTTTGACATCGTTCTAATTACATAATCGCGATTACGATTTAAAATCGATTAATCGAACAGCCCTATTTTGCATTGGCGCTAAAGTTGAAGCCACAACAAAGTATTTGCATATCGCTAAAAGACAGGTTGTCTCCTCCACAGACCACTGCTGCTTTGCTGCATCCAAATTAATTTGTTGCTTATTTGAAAATGGCGCCATCTCGCAGTCTTGCTTCTGCCGTTGGTCTTAATAACTCCGCCCCCACCGCTTACGTAAGCGGTTCTTTCCAATAGCCCAGCAGGGGGTCTAACCCTAACCATCGGATCACATTTTAAGACTCATCAGTACAGGAAACCAGTAAATTTTATCGTTGATCTGATGAATGACTTGTAACATATCATCATCCAGGCTCAGGCTCTTCTGAGGAAGAATTAAAAACACAACGAGAACACTGCTTCTCTGTGACTTTAGAAACATTTCCCTCCTGATGTGAAAACATCATTGAGAAGGCCTCAGACAGGTGTCAGGCTTCAGCAGAGCTTTTCTTTACAACCTCCTCATCACATGACTGTTTGCAAAACAAACTAAGAAGCGGATGTCTCTTCCTGGAACACTTCAACTCTGCTACGCTCATTCAAGCAGCATAAAATCAACAAGCAGGAAGATCAACTTCCACTTCCAACAACAAAAAACAACACGCCGACACTCAGCAGACAGCATGATTTCTTCTTTACTACCTCGTCAGTCTGGACACAGGGCCGCGAGGACCGTCTTCAGGCCTAAAAAAAACTGTCAAAGCAGGTTTATCACCCGTTCTATGCGACATTTCCATCCATCACTGCAGATAGGCTAAAAATGACGTGGCCCTGAACGCAGGCCACCGCCTTCAACAGGCCAGTTTTTATTTTTGATTTAAGACAGTGACTGCAAAAAAGATGCAGTTCAAACACACACACACACACACACAAAGTCCCCAGCTGATGGACGTGGGGAATTGATGAATCATGCTGCCAAAATCTGCAGAGGGGAGGGTATGGGTCAGACGAGAGGGGAGGGCAGGGCACCAGAGCAAAATGGCTGACAGAGGTGACGTCTTTGTGCAGAAGAGGAAAAGTAAAACTGTCACACACTTAATAATCAGTCCAACCCAGAAACACCACTGGTGAAGGAACCAACCATCTCCTCGTGACCTCAGTTGTCTTCTGGGCTAGAACAAACACCAACACTTCAACACAAGGAGTGAAGGAAGTAAAGTTGCAGTTCTTCTACTGACCACTTGGGATGGGCCAAACATGAGTAAATCTCCAGAGCGTCGCCGGCTAACCCCGCCCCACACACGTGGTTGCTGGAAGCCGCCCCAGCGTCGCCGGCTGTGACGTCAGCCGTGGTGAAGTGAGTGCAGATATAGCTTTCATAGATGGGATTCGAGAAAAAAGAAGAAACGAATTGTACGTATTTTAACCATCAAACCTTTACAAACACAGCACACAGAAAATAGCAGATTTAGGCGGTTCCGTTCTATACAGTCTGGCGACCCCAGAGAGTTCCTAATTAAATACAACAACTCTACTGTGGTGCTGATCAATATGAAAAAGGGATGACAATTGAATACGGGACCTTTAATCAGAGCGAAACCTGTTCATCTTCCATGTAAAGGGAAATTACTATTATTCTGTAATTTCATTATTCTGTAATTATTCCTTCAGTGTGTTTTGAATTTGCTCGTCCAGATGACATTAAATATTCTCAACATTTTAGACATCTGATGTAGTCCAGCGAGCTGCTGGGTGCTGTGCAAGGCGTCTCTGAGCTGTGGTGTTTGATTAGTGTTATGTTTAATCATGAAAAGGAACAAATCACAGGGGATGCTGAGCTCCATCTCGAGTTTTTATGTTGTATTGAACAAGTGGCTCGTCTTCGGAGAGAAATAAAACCTGAAAATCATTTTGCCACAAACTGAAACTAAAAGAATATTCTGTCCCAGCTTGAGCTTGTGTTTTCTCTGGGTTTTGTTTGTTTGTTTGAGAGGTTTAAGGACATCTGAGTAAAAACTACGATGGTTGCAAAATAAAAAGTGCCACATGTTAGTTGGTGCATCCATTCTTTGTTCTGGACCCCAGAAAACAATAACCGTTACTGATGCCACAGTTCTCCCCCCCGTTTCCAGACATGTGGTGAGTTACCACGGCGTGCCTGCATTTATGTGTAAAACCAGCAAGAACAGGCTGCAGATGGAGGATGTTTACTGCAGAATGAAACCGTTCCTGTGCAGTGTTCAGTAACTCCAGTCTGATGCTGTGGATGTGAAGAGGGTGTGTGTGCACGATGGCGGGTGGATAAATGGGCAGGTTGTGCAGTCTGGGAAACAAGACTGCAAGGCTTCTTTCTTTTATTGCTCTCTTTTTCCCTGCGATTCTCGTCAGCTGTTTTATTCCCCCTTTAATCAATTTCATTTCTCCCCATCGATGAACAAAAAAATGCAGCAGTTCTGGTGCTGTTGCCCAAGCAACCACAGTTGCTAAGCAACACGCAACTCTTCATCTCCCATTCCAGAAGTCCGACAGATGGAGGGGGGAGAACGCCAAGGCGAGAGTGACAGAGAGAGAGAGGAAAAGAATGAAGGAGGAATGAGTGAAGAATGAAAACAGAGCTGAGAGGTGGACAGCAGGGATGATGCAATCCACATCAACTCTCCATGACCCCCTCTCCACATGAATTCACCCTATGCCTGTAGCGTCCTGCACATCTCACATCTGACTGGTTTTTGGTTTGTTCAGAAACCGCTGCATTTATGTCAAGAGTAATGCTGTAATCGTTGCAGTGTAAAAGAGGACAGGCAGACCGGTTACCGTTGGCAACAACACCACAGCAGGTGACAGAAGCGTCAGTGTGTTTCTACAAAAGTACAGAAACATTTGATATGTTAAATCATTGCATTTTACATGTAATGTTATTCTTTTTGCTATTTGTATTGGCACTTTTTATACTGTTTCCTTGCAATATATGCTTGCATTTCCAGGCCCAAGTGCAGACCCCTGGTACCACTCCTACTGCCTGAACTGAGGCCAGAAGGCTTTCACAGCAGCTGGTTGTGTAGGTTTGCTCTGACTCGGGTATAATTCAGGCGCCTGGTTGGGTTTTTTTAATGACAAAAGTCCATCCCATCAACTTCATTAAGGCTCTGGGAAATTGTGCCAATTTGAGGAAGTAAATAGATGATGTGATTCCTTTCAGTCGTAAAAGCATGAAAACCAAGAGTCTGGATGCTTTGTTTGTTTGTTCGTGTTAAAAACCAGGAGGGACGGTTGTCCTTCAACCTGGACCAGGAAAGATGGTGCATTCATGTTTACTGGAGGAGGGGAAATCTGACTTTATAGCAGCTACTCGATCATGTGATTCAGTTGGAGCATTAAAAGTCCATTTAACCTGCTCTTCTTTCCTCAGACTGTCTAAACAGGACGTGTTGCCAGAGCCTCGCCGTTACGTCTCAGTTACGAGTCGCACACAACCAGCTTCCACCACTCATTTGTTTCCCAGCTCCTTTTGAGCACCAAAATCTGCAAAAGCGCTGAGCAAACAGCTGACACTGAACATCACAGGCACGTTTCCAGAGCTCTGACACATCTGAGGAAAAACAGGGTGGTTATGATCCTCAGCGTTCCCCGTTTGGCAGCTTGGGCGTGGAAATCCATGCAGCGTGTTTGCTGGGGCTGATTAAAGCAGAGACCCAAACAATCACAATCCACGAGTCTGGAGATGATGCTCCATGGGTGCTGCTTTCATGTCCCTCTCAGATCAAAAATACTCATTACTGCAACACAAACACGACGACTGAGACAACTGCAGGCTTTACATGAAGAGTCCACAAGAATCTACCCCAGAAAACAGAAAGGATGCACAGGAGAACACATTCAACAGATTCTGCTGTCCAGTTTCCTGATATATTTAGAGCACCCAGTCTGTCCCTCACACCCCAGTCTCCCACTCTCCCAACTGGCCACCGACCTGGTCACTTCATAAACCCACTCACACAAGCAACTCCCCTCATGGCTGGAAACAAGGCCATGACTTCTTTTGGAGGACTAGAATAAAGGCAGCACCGTGAGTTTCACCAGCAAGTTAGTTACTCCAGGTGGACTGCAGTTGTGGTGCTAATATACCCTTTTTCCTTATTAAGGCACAACACCTTCTTGGTAGGACTGACAGAGCTCCACTGAGATGGTCGGCCCACATCTGGTCACGGGTGATCAAGGACCTGGACTGGTTGGCCTCCAATCATTCATAGTGGCCCACAGCTCCAACATCACCAGCGGCTTCAACATCCGTACCACTAGCAAGACAAACTAAGGCAGTCCAGCTGTAGTCTGTTAGTAAAATGAACACAACTACTGTCTTCTAGCTCTACTGGTCCTTGATTTGGATTTCATTCCAGTAGCGACACTTCAGGTCAAGATATTTGGACAGCTTTGATCAGACTGAGTGTGAATTAATTTTGATTAGCATCATAGGTTGGTTTCTCAGCTTCCTCTGGCCCATTTATAACATGGGGTCATAGTGTTAAAGGAAGAGGAGACTTCAATGGCACTCTTCACAAACCTGTGAGTGATGTCACAGGGGGCATGCTCAGTTCTTTTCATACAACTACAATCAGCATACTTTGATTTGTTGCTACAAAAACACTCAGACCAGCATTCCAGCAGCACTGCAGTCTCTTCCTTTGACCCTGGTTGCCATGACAGCCATAAAGCTGGAGGGCTCAAGGTTGAGTCAATTTATGAGCGATAAAAGTCCAAAGAAAAATGTCCACCGAGATGTTGTAGACAACACAAGAGACAAGTTCAAGGATTGCACAGCACTCGTCAACCTGTCTCTTAATGCAACACAACCTCGAGATTTCAGAACAGTTCTGAGGTCGTGTGCCAGGAACACTTGGCTAAGATGAGTGGATTTCCCACTCTGAATCATGTTTCTCAAGATGACAGTTGGAGGACATGCTGGACTGTAAATTAATAGGATTATATTTTTGAAGGACTCTAAAAAGGAAAAACAGCAGCTTTAGAGTCGTCAAAGGCAGTTAGCATGAGTGGAATCAGGCAGGTATCTGGTCCGAGTCTGGAGACAGAATAGCCACGACTGAACCCGGGATTCACATTTATTTATTAACCTTCTTTTAACCGGGGTAAAAATTCTGATATAAACCTCTTTTATAGTGAATCCAGGCCAAGACAGGGAGCACACGAACCTATGAAAAGTTACGAAACACAAACAATTATAACAAGTTTTTCCCATCTCAATTTGGACTCCAGGTTCAGTTAAAGGAACTCCATCATCCTGTCTGTAGGTAGAAGAGCTTTGTAAATGAGGATATGACAGAGTCGGAGGAAAAAGTGGTCCGTACAACCCGAAAACAAAACCCCAGCGCTCCGAGCGCGATACATTGGGTCCAGTCCTCCATGGTAGACTGGATGCAGATGGTGCTGAGTAGCCTGCATGTAAAAAGATCAACATGGCCCAGAAAAGACAGAAGTCTTTTTGACCTCAATAGAAGACCTGATTCTACAGAACAAACCCAATTTCAGCTTGAGATTCTTTAATAAAACCCTAAACTACAGCCTTGGTTCCAGGACCTGAGCTGAGCTGGACTCTTGGTTCCAGGGCCTGAGGAACATCAGTGAGGTACCTTCCACCAGAACACATCATCTTCACTAGTCTTCAGCCCATCTGCTTCGGTGTCATGTGACTGACTGCATCAAAAGCCTTGGATCAATCAAAAGAGCTGCACAAAGCTGCTTTCTATGCATTAATTCATTGATGTCATGCATTTCTTTGAACCCTGCTGTGGTGCCGTGTTTTGTTCTGAAACCATATTGATAAGATGATATCAGCCAACAAATGAGTTGAGGGATGTCGAAATGATAGACAGATTCTTCTTGTCTGAATAAATCTGTATTTGTCCTGCAGTACTTTTGATACAGAAGAAGCTCTAATGTGGTCATCTGTTCAGGGCTGGACTCACGGTACCATGGTTCTGTTATAATGGCCATCATTTCACAGAAACATGCAAAGCCACACATTTGACAGTGAAATGTCCACCAATGGTCTCTGTTTCACTCTGCAGGTAATGGATGAACAAGCCTCTTGTGCATCAGGATGCACCTGAAACATCTTTACAACAAGATAAATACAACCCCAAGAGACGCACATCACAAACTACACTCTCATTCTTTAACTAAAAATAGGGGAATACAGAGCCATGTACAGCTCTCTGAAGGTTCATCACACCATCTCAACCAGGTCTAGATCTGGACTTTGACCAGGTCATTCCTGACTGCCAGACAGAAGTCCTCACCTCTGTCTCTAGAAGACGCACACAGATGCACTTCTGAGCCTCAACATGAGAACCACCTGCCTCGTATCCGTTAGGTTCCCGTTCGGGCAGAAGCAGAGCCGGGTTGTCCATGTGTGTGCAGTCGTTCAACGTACACAGATTCAACACCAGTTCACAGAATTACTGGTGTCTCCACGACAAGGTGAACCATAGTGAGGTGAGAGCTCAGTGGGCTCTGTATGAGGAGGACATGTTGGGTTTTGTTCTCCACACCACCTGTCTGCTGCTGCAACAGCGCAGTTGCAACACTGCAGCTTCAACGTCACAGCTCACCAGTTTATTTCAAACTTTCCTGACACAGTTCTGCCTGAGGATGGAGGAGAGGAATGTGGGGCGATAACTGAACAGATAGAGAGTAAGTGTGACAGAGAGTAGAGCTGCAGGAACAATTAACGCTGCTGATCCTCAGGGATCCTGAGACCAGAGAAGAGTAAGTAAACCTGCTGAGAAGCCTGTGGGGCGGCTCTGGTCTCCCGGTACACCGTCGTCGTCTCTGGCTGAAAACCCTCTAAGGACTTGCTGCTTCCACCGGGACACCAGGAGGAAGAAGGAAGCGCAGCGTTCCACACTCAGACTCTGCTACAACTTAAACCAAGTCAGCTGCTGTCCTGCTTGGTGGCTCTGCCCGAGCAGGCCTCAGCACCGTCCGACCAGGGACCAGGCTCATGCATCGGCACCACCCAGGCAAGCCACCTTCTCTTCGGAGTCGGCCAGACCAACCCAGAGACGGCGACAGCAGTTCAGTTAACAGCACAACAAACCAGATTAGCCTTAAAACAAAAAACGACTATGCCCTAGTCACTCACTTGATGCAGCCCAGTGTAACACAAAACCACACCCATGAACATGAACATGAACAAGTCTGGTGTTTTTTATAAAAATCCCATCCAGTCGTCACGGGTGTCAACGCTGAAGACCAACACTGGTTCTGTACCAGACTGTCAAGCTTAACATTAAAGCATGGAGGTCAGTGGAGTGGACTCACTGCTGGATCTGGACCTGCAGATACAACTAATGTTTTGCACCACGAGCACCTGTAGTTCAGAATGTTGGTGGCTTCCATGTGGCCGTGTATGTGAAGGTGTTGGGCTACAGGACCATCAACTTCAGTGTGAAAGCTAGAGAGTTACGCAGTGTTGTATTGTCCTCAAGTTGCCGCCATCTCACAATGGAATAAAAAAAAAAAAAAAACACACTTACCAATCTTCTGGTTGAAAATTTTGTCAAACGTCAGCTCATCTCTCTCCTCCAAATACTTCTGCATCACACTGCGTATGCTGCAAACACAGAGAGGGAAGGGGAGGAGAAAGAACGTTAATCATCAAAACCAGCTCCATTGATCCTAGACCAGCTTCCCCCTGAGATCCTGACCCAGGTTTGTGACTCTCCCTATCACCTGTGACCTGGCAGGAGGGACCGGCAGGAGGGAAGCGGGGCACACGGGAGCTGCAGGGGACCTGGAGTGATACATGCCACCCTGGGAACAGGTGCTAATGAGAGCAGAGAGGAAGAATCAATTACCTCCAACCCCCATGTGGACACATTAGCGCTCGACAGCAGAGACACACAGAACAGCTTCACCTGTCACAGGAACACACTGAGCATGTGCAAGGTTAAACCCCAGCGCCCAATTCACCTGAGTCTAGACGGTCCGTTACCTCAGACCAAATACGGTCACATGAGAATGACGGCACACCTCTTTCAAATCTGTTTTTGTAAAACCAAAATAAACATCCTCTGGTCGTGGTGGCTCTACAACCTCAGAGGAGCCAAAACTTTCAACTTTATTCATCCTGCCATTATTTATGTGACAAGAAGACCAACAACATCCTGCCGAAAACGGAAAGTAATTACGGTAGTTACTCTGTATATAGTCTTTAAGATGGTAAGTTGAAGCCAGGGGTCATTAACCATCATCCCCTGATGAACTGGTCATTACCTGGCGTGGAGACAAATAGTAAATGGCTTACACCTGTATAGCACTTTCCAGCTATCCTCCTACAGCCCCAAAGCACTTTACACTGTAGACGTTCACCCACCCACTCACACATTCACACAACGATTGTTGGCGAAACTGCCATACAACGGCGCTGGCCTGACAACCGGGAACAACTCGGGATTCAGTGTCTTGCCCAAGGACACTGGTCATAACTCCCCTTCAACGGGTGAGGTATCAGAACCGGGCTGGCTGATGGTTGTACTAACTTATAATGCTAATAAAGCTCCTGAGACACAAACTCTTGTTGAGTCTGCCCTTTTATCTTGGTGTAGTTATTTGGTAGGGCTGGGGGTAAACGTACATTTTTTAATAATTTAGTTAATCGGGCGATTATTTTAATCGATAAGTCGACGAACTGATGAGTAATTGGACGATCCATTTAACAATTATTTTTCTGTTTGATTCATTAAAACCATAATGTATGAAATAAATATCAAAAATCCTTAATAGTTTATTAAATACAGTTTTTCACAGCAAAATAAAAATATAGAATAAAATTATACAAAATAAAAAGGCCAGCCTGTTTACTCTAACAGTCCTACAAATATCTCTCCTGTATAAAATGCAGTGCAATGCAAAACAGTGTGCACGGCAGTGTTTTGCATTGCACTGCATACTATCCAAATGTGTTTTTTTTTTAAAACACGTTAAAAATAACATATTGGGATAAAACAGGGAGCTGTTTAACACTAAATTACATAATTTTATTAGATTAAAAAAAAGTCTTGTGCATCATCAAAAGGCAATATGTAACATAGCAACCTTTCTATGGTGGATGGAACTAAAAATGTTTTCGGTAGGAATCATTTTCCGGTGGCACTTTAGCTTCTGCTAGGACCAGAGTTAGGACCAGAAAACATGCTGGTCTGGTATGCCAATTGCAAAAGGCATTTGGGGCTAAATTTAAAGTATTCTGATACATTTGATAACATAAGGCTGTTTTCAGGCGGGGGGGGTTGCAGGGCTTTGTTGGGCACGCTGTGAGGAGGTCACAATTTAGGTCTCCATTCTGCAAAGTGCAAACTGTTTGTTTTGGGTGACCCGCGTGTGTGTGGCGATGCGTCAACAACAAAATATGTATGGAGCTAGAACAGTCTCATAATTGACAAATGCCCAGGACAAGTTTTACAAATGCACAAACCGATTTGCAAATACACACACCGTTTCACACGTGCACAGGACAAGTTTTACAAATGCAAAGACCGATTTGCAATACACACACCGTTTCACACATGCACAGAACAATTCACACGTGCGTAGGACAAGATATACAAATGTATTTTTGATGCACACACAAATATAACCTGATCTACAAACGTTTTTTTGTCTGTGAGCTGCGCTGGATTTGTGTGTGAGTTTTGAGACTCCTCTGACGTGACTCGATCCACAAATACGTTTTTTTTTAACACGGAAGGATGTGCAACCAATCAGATGTTTTCCTTTGTTCCAGCCAATCATAAGAGCGCACCCCACGTGGGGGACGCAGAGCAGTGGATAAAACACGATTTACTCTAAACCAATCAGATTAAAGGGGCGGATACAGCTGCTGTTAGCGTTAGCGCCGTTCGCTTAGAAAAGTGATTAATATTTCGAGTTGGTGGAGTAAAGATAAATAAACAGCAACAGGAGATAAAAGATAAATAAACAGGAGGGAGAGGAGATCACTGCTCTGCTTTTCTTGTGATCTCGGTAAAGAAAACAGCGCGATCAGAGATGGTTTGTCGGGCCGTTCAACCAGAGCCGTCAGGAGACTGCACTCCAAGTCCTGCCGATGCAGCAACTGATGATGAGAAACAGCAGAGATATTTCTGTATTTGAACTAGGGGTGGGCGGTACACCGGTGTCATAGTCATCACCGGTGTGAAACTGCGCCACGACATGGATTTTGCAATACCGTCAATACCGTAATAAATCAATTATAAAATAATAAGCCTAAATAAGGCATTAAAAACGTCGGTGATATGCAAGGTTTGCTGCCGTGTTGTGACAGCAAGAGGTGGAAACACAAGCAACCTGTTTCATCACTTAAAAAACACGCACGCCCGTGAATATGAAGAGGCAACCCGGGCCAAAACGAGCGCAAGTGGGACCAGCAGCTGCTGCTGGGACCGCTGCTCCGCACCAGCGGAGCACGTCCCAAGAGTACACAGCTTTCACTGCAGGCATCGTTTACTGCTGCTACACCTTACGACAAGAGTAGTAAGAAATGCAGGGCTTAAAGTATTCCGGCACCGTGCCGGATCTCCGGCGTACGGAGTTTTTTTTCTCGGCATGCGAGTTTGAGTGCTTTAAAAAAAAAAAAAAAAAAAAAAAAAGGTTTGAGAGTCAACCGAGTTCGTCTACCAATGGAATGAGAGGAAAGCAGCTCTGGCGCTCAACCAAACTAACACTAGCCAATCAGAAGTGGAGCTGGGCGGGTCTTTGACGGCAGCGGAGCGCAGAGCGGTGTTTCAACCAGAATCACCGACTTCAAGATGGAGAAAAAATTAATGAATGTCGGTTTAAAAGAATCTTTTTGCCCAGAAGAAAAAAATAGTGACAAAAAATACCCATAACCATGTTCTTCTCTCGAAAAAACACACCTGTACCGTGGGCTTTAGAAGAAAAAGGCGCTGCAGCGCGAGTCGGGATGGAGCGGCTCAGAAGAGCAGTGAAATACGTGCGAGGCGGTGCTGATCTCCGCAATTTGAAGCTTTGTATAATAATTATTAAAAAAAAAAGGGTTGCTACTATGTGAATATCACTTATCACGGGTTCTTTTTGGAACGTAACCCTCTCGAAAAACAAGGGATTACTGTATATGAATACTCATGGCATAAACCTGTCAAGTTTTGGATTTAAAATGAAGGGACATTTTCCACCACCCGCTGTCCAACCAGCCCAACCGAGGTTCAGTATTAGATTTTAAGACAAGTTTACTAAATATTTAAAATATAATATAATAAAAATAAATATAATATAAAGGATACTACCATTTACTTATTATATTATAAAAATATTAACCTTATTCACATAAAGGGACAGGACAGGCTACTCCTCCCAAAACGTACCAAAAAATACCGTGATATTATACCGTCACCGTTCAAAAGATGAAAAATACCGTGATATTAATTTTAGGTCATATCGCCCACCCCTAATTTGAACTACAGGTGTCTTTCAGGAAAACGAGCCTGTTGACGCGTCAAATGACCGGGGTGAATATTGCTGCAGTCGCGTTCTGGCTCTGGCCGCGAGTGGCGTTGGTCCCGGTCAGACACCAGCTGACCACAGTGACCAGACATGGAGGTCGGAAACAAGCAGCTGTTATCCTCACATTTATGATGTGACATTGCCACCACACAGAGACAAACATGTGTCAAAACAGCGGTGGCAGATCAACACATTCCCGGTGCAGACAGAGTCGTGCTCATGGGAAGATGCAGCCGTGATGATGCTGTTCGGGGTTTAGTCCCCCGAGCATCAAACATCTGAGCTGGATACAGAGGTTCTTCGGTTATCAGTCAACTGATACCGACTTTACTCCAGATATTTCAGTAAATTAATCTCCTGACATGCTCGTACTGCTCCACCTGCGCTGCAGCTCGTCCCCGCCAGGTAGCGCAGCAGCTCTCTGCTGCGTTTGTCTGGTTCTGAGTTGAATCAGCGGGACAATCCCAAGTAACACGTAGTCAAACCAAACGAAGCAAATACAAAAATATCTTCGCTGTTTCTCATCATCAGTTGCTGCATCGGCAGGACTTGGATTGCAGTCTCCTGATGGCTCTGGTTGAACGGCCTGACAAACCATCTCCGATCGCGCTGTTTTTTTTACCGAGATCACAAGAAAATCAGAACAGTGATCTCCTCTCCCTCCTGTTTATTTATCTTTTATCTCCTGTTGCTGTTTATTTATCTTTACTCCACCAACTCGAAATAGTAATCACTTTTCTAAGCGAACGCAGTTCAAACAGCAGGTGTATCCGCCCCTTTAATCTGATTGGTTGCAGATCCTTCCGTGTTAAAAAAAAACGTACTTGTGGATCGAGTCACGTCAGGGGAGTCTCAAAAGTCACACACAAATCCAGCGCAGCACACAGACAAAAAAACGTTTGTAAATCAGGTTATATTTGTGTGTGCATCAAAAATACATTTGTATATCTTGTCCTACGCACGTGTGAATTGTTCTGTGCATGTGAAACGGTGTGTGTATTTGCAAATCGGTCTGTGCATTTGTAAAATTTGTCCTGTGCACGTGTGAAACGGTGTGTGTATTTGCAAATCGGTTTGTGCATTTGTAAAACTTGTCCTGTGCATTTGTCAATTATGAGACTGTTCTAGCTCCATAAATATGACGTTGCTGATTTTTTTAAGTCGGCACGTCGCATTGCTACAGACTTAATGTTGCTATTCATTCACAGCTCTGAAGTCAGTTCAGCACAAAGTAGCTCAGGACATGACTGCGAGTCACTGTTTCAGTTTCACCAATAGTACTAATAGTGGTAATGGTGGTAGTGGTGTTAACAGTGGTAATGGTGCTAATAGTGGTAATGGTGCTAATAGTGGTAGTGGTGTTAATAGTGGTAGTGGTGTTAATAGTGGTAATGGTGGTAATGGTGTTAATAGTGGTAATGGTGGTAATGGTGTTAATAGTGGTAGTGGTGTTAATAGTGGTAATAGTGGTAATGGTGGTAATGGTGGTAATGGTGGTAATGGTGCTAATAGTGGTAATGGTGCTAATAGTGGTAATGGTGCTAATAGTGGTAATGGTGCTAATAGTGGTAATGGTGCTAATAGTGGTAATGGTGGTAATGGTGGTAATGGTGTTAATAGTGGTAATGGTGGTAATGGTGTTAATAGTGGTAATGGTTGTAGTGGTGTTAATAGTGGTAATGTTGGTAGTGGTGTTAATAGTGGTAATGGTGGTAGTGGTGGTAATGGTGGTAATAGTGGTTATGGTGCTAATAGTGGTTATGGTGCTAATAGTGGTTATGGTGCTAATAGTGGTTATGGTGCTAATAGTGGTAATGGTGCTAATAGTGGTAGTGGTGTTAATAGTGGTAATGGTGCTAATAGTGGTAATGGTGGTAATAGTGGTAGTGGTGTTAATAGTGGTAATGGTGGTAGTGGTGTTAATAGTGGTAATGGTGCTAATTGTGGTCCCACGTAACAGTAAATGTGTTGATTTCTGCTGTGAAGTTGGACATTTAACTTCCAGGACCCAGTGGTCGGTAGAGGGACCACAGGTCTGGATCCAGACCCTAGTGGTCGTTTGGTTAACCTGGAAGAGATCAATGATAAAGTCCAAGTGTTTTCCCTGATCATCAGCTGAATAAGTACATCTAATAGATTAGTGAGGCCACATAAACATCCATCCTGTTTCAAGGGGTGCCTCTTCGATAACCACATTCATTAATTTAAGGGATCTTTCCGTTTCTAATGGCTTGTATTTAAACCACAGTGCATGATCTTTCTGTGTCAGAACCAACAGAGATGGACTACGGTTGTTTAACCTGCCGTTAACAGGGTCAGACAAGCCCCCCACCTGAAAGATTGCAGGTCCCAGCAGACCTCCACTTGGTCCGACTTCCAGTGTGACTGGAGCATTTACAGGCAATTTATATATACAAAATAAAAACAAGAGAAAGCCTCTGCTGTAGCCTCAAGTCTGCTGGACTCACAAGAGAAACTGGGCTTCAACATGGAGGTGAACTGAAACAGCGGTGAAGAACAAGCTATGTTGTAAACCTGCAGTCAGTGTTTGACAAAATTGTCTTCTGTGCTGCGTGAGGGTGCGTTAACAGCTGTAATTGTATCAACAATTAATTAATACAGTGGGTTTGTAATCAGAGCGGAACGCAACGGCTTCGAGCTACAGCCATGTCCAACGAGAGGTACAATCAGAAACAAACGTATATTATAAAAGGAAGCCAAAAAAAGTCACAATTCATTTGCCATGACAATGGGCAACACCACATTCGTCTCATCATTTAAAGAACCACAGACATCTCTACCATTTAAAGGAGAACCACAAACATCTCCATCATTTAAAAGGAGAACCACGACGTCTCAGGCATTTAAACCACTCCTCTAGCCCCATTCATATAGCGAGTACGTTCTGCCTCAACATCACTTCCACTCCAGCGCACAAGCAGAGGAAAGGGACGCTTCAGCTCAGGGATTATGGAACACTGTGATGTTCTGAGTGGAGGGAACACCAGGCCTCCGTAGCATCACTGTGAATACATCATCACCAGGATGTTTTACCAGCATGATTGCTGTGTGAACATGGCTTTTGAACACAGAAAACCAACCAGTCCTGAAACTGCTCCAGAGCTGAACTGCTTCTGAACTGGATCCACATCCAGCCCAGAACCAGGATGTTGGTTTTAGTTAGACGTGAAGGGTTTCACAACATGTGTTGCATATGTCATGGTGCTCATTAACTGGTGAACAAGCAGATTTGAGAAGTTCTGGGACATTCTAGTCCAAGCAAGTTCTATTTCTCCCTGTCTCCATTCAACTAATTACTCATTTAGGAGATGCTTTTATTCATGTCAGAGGATGTTTGAGGTCCACACCTCCACATGTGACACCACCGCCATCACTCCCCCTCGAGATACGCCAACCCTGCAAACCATCTTCTCTCACCTGCGTTTCCACATGTTCCCAACACATTTTACTGTACCAGTTAGCTTCCACATGTCCAGCCCCCCTCATATGTTAACCTGACATTTTATTGAATTCAATCTAATGTTTTTTTGTCTAAACGAGTTAAACTTGACAAGACTAGACAAACAGTTGCTACATGATTTGAAACAATAAAACACTGTTATATCAGGTTTCCCATTTAAAGTCCACATCTGAGGCGCCTCCCTATGTCAGTTAAATCCCAGCAGCCTCTAGCATGGACTACCCCATGTAAGACAGGGAATGAACAATGAATCCAGCATTTCAGCTCTGGAAACCAGAAGCTAGAAGTAACCACTTCCTCTTGAGATGAGGTCTGCTGGCCCTCTGAATCATCAGCAGCTGACTATTTGTGTGAAACGTCATCGCTCTGCCATATTTTCTGGAACATCAGTTTTAGTACGTCTGGTCAGTGAGGTCCACCTGTGAACACCACCTTCTCTGATTTCTGTCACCGCCAGTGTAGATGTGTAAACGCCTGGATGAACAGAGAGCTGTGGGTTTGTGACCTTGTGATGTTTTTCCCCCATCAGGACCTCTGGAAACCAAGTCTGATATGGACAGTATTAATCCTCCCTCCTCCGTGGAAACAGCCCCGGCAGCTCTGCACGCCCACGTTAGCTACCAGGAGCAGATGACCATCACGGTTCAGAAAACAAAGAGAGTCCCGCTGCGACAAGGCGGTTTGAGCGACAGAACGGCTGCGGGCGCTCGCAGATTTACACGGCAGTATCATACACGCCGGTGGCCGTGATGCCAACAGCTTTTGAGCGATGGGCTGTGACGAGTGCACCAGTGCAGCACCGACAGTGGTGTTCGTTAAAGAGGGACGAGCAGCCCCTCAGCCTCAGATAGGTCCAGCGCTTGCAGCTCAACTCCGGGCACTTCAAAGTGAGGGAATGATCCCTCTCTGGCTTTGAAAAAAGAACTAGATGGTCTGTCATATTTAACCTAATCCTAACAGAGAGACACAACATCAACCAAAAATATCCAGGAAAACATTACATTCAAAAGCTAATAAAAATTAGCATTTCACCGAGTGCATTTCACCAAGCTTTTGATACTAAGAAAAAAACATGACTTAGTACTTCAGGTTTTGAGGCTGTTGCTTGGCAACTTCAAGTTTTCCCCCAAGCCTGGAGACTGGTTAAGACATGCACCTCTTGGCCGTATGTTTTGGCTCATCGTTACGCTAGAGCAGGGGTTCCCAACCTTTTTTGAGCCAAGGACCAGCAGAAGTATAAACAAAAAGCTCAGGGACCGGTTGACAATTTATGTCCATTTTAATAAACATTTTAGAAAAAAACTATGCATTTTAAAATGCAGGCTATCATCAGCGACGTTAGCTGATGTTGTGGCCTTTAAAACTTGCTTATGCAAATGTAACTCACGTTTTTTCCTTTCGAAAAAATCCACTGGTTTGTCTTTGAGAGAAGGATGTTTTGTATTTAAGTGTCTTTGAAGCTTGGATGGCTTCATTGCTTCGTTGGCGAGCGTTTCTCCACATAAAATACATAGTGGGTTTGGCGCCTCCAAATCGCCCGTTGCAACAATCCGTATTTTATATACATAATGTCGTACTTGCGATTAAAGCTTTTGCTTTTTGGTAGGATTTTCTACTTGTTCATCACCATTTCTTTTACTCGAACAACCAGTAAAGAAACGGCTCATGGAGGTTTACTGAGGTCCGCTCATCTCTGCAGCTGACTGTACCTAACCTGCATACAGCACCTGTGCATGGCGCTGTTCAGTCCGGTTTATACAAGTTTTGGATGAAATTATATGACAAAAAAATGCAAAAATTGTTTTCTTAAATTTAGTATGAGGTTGCTTTAATTATGTGGCAAATGATAATAAACACGAGAAAGATGGGTACTTCAATGAAAAATAGATATTTTATTCAACTTTGCTGCTGTTCATACAAAAAGTAAATAAAAAACAAAAAATTTTTTTCAAAGATTTTCACTTGAAATGAGTAGAAAAATCTGAGATTTTTTTGCTTGTAATGAGAAGATAAATCTTGTTCCACTGGCAGATTTTCCTACTTATTTCAAGTGAAAATTGACTTGAAACAGGTGAAAATTGTCAAATGAGTTATTTTTCTGGTGTTATTTTTCTGGTGATGATTCCAAAAGTTGAAATAGCAGTAAAACCACATTCATTGATGAAATGACATAAGGTCATTTCAAGATGATTTGGACCGTTTTTATTTCAGGGGGGGATGATTTGGACCGTTTTTATTTCGGGGGGGGGGGGGTGATTTGGACCGTTTTTATTTCGGGGGGGGATGATTCTGACCGTTTTTATTTCAGGGGGGGATGATTTGGACCGTTTTTATTTCAGGGGGGGGATGATTTGGACCGTTTTTATTTCAGGGGGGATGCTGGCTTTAGTTCTTCTGAGGAGGAGACGAGCAGCAGCAGCAAGGAGGGTCCATGAAATCCTCATGAGAAGACTTGAGAAGATTTGGGGGAATCCAGGCTCGTTGGAGCTACAGCTCCACGATGACCAGGTCTACTTCAGATTGAACAGGGAGCAGTTTGACAGCCTGTTGGGGAGTGGGTCCTCAGCAGGATCACAACCACCTTCTCTCCTATTGGTCGCACCGAGATGCCCTCACAGCGCGATGAAATTAAAAAATGTTCAATTCAGACGAAGGCAGGTGAAACGCCCGTGTCAGGTGGCCTCTCCCGCGCCGCCAAGCTCGCCAGCAGAGCGGTCCACTCTTGCGCCGCGGTAGCACATACACGATGAATGGGAAAGCCGGCGGCGGTCCCGCTTTGCGCCCTCTATGTGAAAGGGGCTTAATACTGTTGGCCCGTGAAGGTTACATTTGGCCCCATAATGGCCCCTGTTTCAGAAAAATCCTAGAACCCCCAGTGCCAAGTTTTGTTACCCGCAACTGCGCTGACACGCAAAAAAAAGAAAAGCTGCTGAGACCCTGTCGTGCAGCGCTGCTCTCGGCAGAGATTGTATGAAGTGAAGTGAGATGCCTCACTCCATTGGGAAAAAAACGTCTGGTGACAATTTTGATTATCGCTTTTTTGTCGACAACGTCGGCGAATCATTGCAGCCCTAATTATGATCGGAACACAAGCCATTCCACGGCCCGGTAGTAACGGCTCTACGGACCGGTACCGGTCCGGGGACCGGGGGTTGGGAATCACGGCGCTAGAGGACCCGTCCATGACCAGAAAGAAGGAGATATCATGGTACAAAGTGGCGTCCATGTGACCCTTAATTCGGTGAAGTCGTCCTTTAGGGTGAGCAGAGAAACAGCTTCAAACCAGGATTCTCCCACCTCCGTGCTCAACAGTGGGGACAGTTTTCTTGGGCCGCAGTCACACTCTCTTTCCCTACTAGACAGGTTAAGTTGATGAGCAACAGCTCAACTTTTGGTTTCATTTGACCACATCACCTTCCTCGTAGTCTTCTCTGAGCCATTTATCTGTGTTAGACTGAACTGGGGGTGCCTTATGGGCTTGACGGGATTTAACAAGCTCCTTCATGTTGCCCTGAGCAGATCATTCAGCTTTCTCATGATCATCCTTTCCCCATAGGGGACATCTGGTCTAGAGCTCTCAAGGGGCAATGCCGAGCTTGCTACTCTGACAGAACAACTGCAATCTTCTGTATTTGCTGATTTGGGTCAAAGGCTCCAAAAGTGAGCCGACGTCCATTAACCCCATGTTTAAGATTTCCTACTCACAGAATAAGCACACTTGCAGCCAGGTACCAGAAGGATATTAGCAGCAGCCATAAGCAGCGGCTTCTCAAACTCATCGAGGTTCCCTTTATAAAAACTCTGGCAGTCCTCGTTTCAGTTCCGGCAGGAATTTCAAATGTTTCAACAGGGTCAACAAAACTGAGGATGCATGGACACGCTCAAATCTAAATAAATGTAAGGCAATGCTAGTTAGCATCATAGATTTCATCAGTTACACAAAGCTAAAATGCTACATTGTGCTAGCTGAACTAAGCACTGGGCTTCTTCCAGGGTTGATCTACACATCTGTCCATTTCTGGATTAACTCGGGTTTAGGTAGCTTCTACTTAGACATGATGGAGACCTGCGTTAAATATAGAATTTCAGTCTTCAATCTGACTCCCTAAGAAACTGTGATGTGGCCAAAGGTTTGTCCAGTTCTTATTATATAGTTTATGGCACCTCCAGAGCGAAGGTGATCAAAAGCCAATTTGCATTTCTTCTACTTTTGAATCACTACGTTTCTTCCTGGAGGTCTCGATGTTACAGCCTCATACGAGTCTCCAGTCAAGAACAACTGGCGGTCACAGGAAACACCATGTCCTTGCTGAAGATTTAAGGTGGATTAAAGCCAACTTTTGCATTCTTCTGTCAATATCATCATTATTTAAAATATACACAACAAAATATGTGATGATATCTCCCAGGGGTGCTGCCATTGTTAAAAGGGTGGTTGAACGAGGTTTCTATGCAATTGTAATATAATACAATACAATTTCCTGAAAATAAGCAAATGGGGAAGTTAAGACAGCCCCATTAGCTGCTATATCACAAATATTGGGGAAACATTGATGGACAAGTGATTAGTGATTTTAAAGTGTGCATGAGGCCAGGCAGATGGAAACTCATCACAGACAGTTTTCAATTTGCCTGTGGCAGTCATCCAAGGATCTTCCAGGAACTGCAGACCTCTGGAAGAGTGAGCTGTTTTATTCCTCCCTGTAAGTAGTAAAACCCTGTGTGGCTGCATGATGAGGTGCAGACCGGCTCCAAATCAGTGGCGCTGCACCCTTTTTCTGGATATACATCTGTTCCAGCATTAAACGGGTTATGCTCACTCAGATGCAAATATGTCCCCCTTTCAAGCAAAACACTGATTATTAAGACAAAATGAAATATCCTGCTGCCTTTTCCGTGAACTTTTATGAACAGCCAGCAGACCTTAAAGGAATGACATGTCCTTGAGGACATGGCCTGGCCCTGGTGGAGGGAGAAATTGGTCTGATTACTCACCTCAGTTGACACAAACGCAGACAGGATGCTTGTTTTACATCACTTCCTGCCTGCATTTAAAACTCGGACAGGTGGTCAGAGCAGTCCACAGCTGGTACACTTACTAAGCGTAAGTAAAAAACAGAACACAGCCGAGGCACGTCCCTGATCATTCAGCACAGGGACGTGTTTACCACCAGGTAACATCTCTTCTTCCAACAGGCTGTTAAGCAAACGTCATATTTATAGGACCAGCTGATGGAGCGTTGGGGAGGAATGTTGTCCTGTTCCGGTCTGACATAGGACTGGATCTGCTCAGCAGTCCCAGATCTTCTTTGTCACATCTTATGTTTTAAAATGTTCCAGATGTTTCCAGGTGGTGAACGGATTGCAGACGGACCACCGGTGCACCTGGACTATACGACTATGAAGCCATGATTCTGGGGTGAATGTCATTCAGTATTGTCTTGTTGAAAGATGTAAGACCCCCAGTGACAAAGATGATGCCTAGAGCTAAAGCTAATCAGGAAATAGTGAAGGCCCTCACTTTAAACATTTAGGTATATTGTGTACTTATACATGGACATATTTTCTGTGTTTTTGGGAGTTGGGGTTGTATAATCCAGAAGTTTCACTGATGTTAATATTGTCTGGAGTATCTAGAGCTCCAGGAGGTGAAGTTAGATTAAATGAAACCTTGTGAACTTGGAGAGCAGCAGTAAAATGTTACAGTTCAATGATCACTTATCACTGAAATCTCTTTCGCTCTTGTGATGTTAGATCAATGCTACTTGAAGTATAAAGACACACACAGCCAGCTCCCTTTAACATCATCACAAATGCTGATAACGCCACTTCAGGCAGCAGATGAGTAAATATTTAACATTAACAGGATGCGGAACTATAATTGAGCAGTGTTGATAACAGACCACGCCGTCTGACGAGTTATTTTTCTGTTTCTTTGCGTTACAACCTGATCGCTATCAGGATTCAATAAAGTGATCCAAATGCGACCAAAGCAGCTCAATTCAACTCAGTCAATCCTCAACACCTGCAGTGACTTTACCAGAACAAGCGAGGGCTTTGAGAACATGTCAGAGGTTCAATCAGATCCAAAAACAAACATTTAACTACTGTGGGACAAAAACAGGTTCCACATCTAAATGTGCTGAAGCTGCATAGAACGACACACAGCTTTCTGGGTTTAAAATGACGACAAATGTCACATAAAATTAACTCAAAGTCCACCAGGAACATGACTGAGTTGTGTTCCATTTCCAACTGATCAATGAGTTAAAATAAAATCCTCACAACCACTAACCTGACACCAAAATCCACCCTGTTCCAACTGTAGCACCAACTTCTGCTTCACTGAAAATCAACAGGAAAAGGACTCAGAAAAAACAACAGCTCAGCTGAAATGAAAGGCAACAAACATCTCAGCATGCACACTGAAAATTTAGATGGAGTACATTCCAAGGCCTAATTGGAAAACAATTTGGCCTGGTTGATATTAGCCTGGTTACGGTAATACTAAATGATTCTAGCCTGGTTACTATCCTGGTAGATACTAGCCTATACTAGTTAGTTGGTCAGTTGGTTGATGTTCGCTTATACTAGCTGAAGCTAATGTCAATAAAAGGAACATTTGAGTCCTGTTTAACACTACAGAATCAAAAATCGCTTTATAGTCGCCATATGTACAATGTACACAGGAATTTGACCTGGTAAAAACAGCACCACTGAGCAATAAAATTACCGTATTTTCGCGACCATTCGGCGCACCGTGTGGAAAGGCGCACCCTCATTTTTGTGTGTCATTTTTAGATTTAAAACATACATATGGCGCACCGACCCAAAAGGCGCAGTCTACAGAGCAGAGCTGCACACACGCGTGCCGCAAAACACGCCGGCCGGAAAACACACACACCCGCTGCAGAACGCACACACATGCAGAACGCACACACAAGCACACAAGCGCTTATTTAAAAAATAGAGCCGGAGCAAAACCTCTGTTTCTGCATTAAAGAGCTCCGCTAATTCAGCTGCGCCAGTCCGAATTTCCTCGGTGTCAGTCACTTTCTGCACAACAGTAAATAAACTTTTCATACCCCGTTGTGCGGATCCTCCACCGCGCAGAGCCCGTCTCTCCCCAGCGGGGTGGAGCAGCGCGCGTCACAGCGGCTTTAACCGGGAATGTGACCTGTTCGGACCGGCTGGGACCGAAGCCACCCACCTGTATGGGAGTAGGGGCTACCGGGGAAAGACCAGCGGCATTTCGGCCGGATCTGCCCCGGGGATGGTGCGCCCTGGCCCGGCAAACCCGCGGCGGGAGCCTGGCGGCTCCTGAGCGCATCCTCTGCATCTTGGTTAGGCTACCAGAGATCAAACCGACAGATTTGCCTGAAAATCTCGCAGGGTGAAGTTGTTCCGACCTGGGACAGACCGCTGAATAAATAAAGGTAAGAAAATAAACGTTTCATACCCCGTTGTGCTGCGTTGTGCTGCGGATCCCGACCGCGGCGGTCCCGGGTCCCGCGTCCCGCGTCCCGGGTCCCGCTCCGCGCTGGTCCCGGGTCCGCTCCCCGTCTGCTCCCCCGCGCTGGACCCGCTCACACACGCACTGTCGGGGAGCCGGTACCGGGGTTTGTATCCGACAGGAGCTCCAGTCCGAATTTCCAGACCTGTCTCAGCCACCTGATCATCATCATCCCTTCATCCAGCCCCCCCCTTTCCATTCGTCCTTATAATGACTCCGGCTGGAAACGTCTTATGCAAAGTTTTTCTTTTAAAAATCACCATAGGTTTCTGTCCATCAGCTGCGCCAGTCAAGCGCTACATAAATGAGAATCTGTGTGTCGCGCCGCGAATACACACCCGCGCATGTCGGGGTCCGGTACCGGGTTTGTAACCGACAGATTTGGCTGCAAATTTCGGAGGGTGAAGCTGATCAGACCTGAGACAGACCCCAGAAATCTCTGCTCGCAAAGCGGCCGGGAACCAGGTCGATTGGACCGCTTGGGGAACCAGGAAGTCGGGTTGCAGCAGCGCCCATCACCGCGCTGCTCCAGCCGCTGCTTTAACCGGGGAAAGTCACCGGTTCCGACATGCAAAACACACGCGCGCTGCAGAACAAGTGTGCTTATTTAAATAGAGCGGGAGCAAAACTTAGTTTGATTGTATTTTATTTCACTTTACACATCAAGCAAATCCTTAAAAGTTTTCATCTTCTGTTTCGCATTAAACAGCTCAGTGGATGGTCTCATTCAGCTTCACCCGCCCCCTTCTCCCTTTACCGTTCTCATGGCCGGCCTTACATTACCGTAATTCAGGTAATAGACACGGCGCACCGTTTCTTAAGGCGCCCGGCACATTTAAAAAAAAAAAAAAAAAAAAAAGTTGCGCCTTATGGTCGCGAAAATACGGTATTACAAATAAAAATAGAAAAAATATAATAAGTAAAAAATATATAATATGTGTCTAATATGTACAATTACCAGGAGTATTTACAGGACGGCAGGAATGAAAAATGAAAGTGTTCTTAAAGTGTCTTTTAGAAGCAGGGGGTGGCTTAGATGCCTTAATTTAAGAGGGTGGTGGCATGGGGGAAAAAAAGTGTTCAAGTGCTTGGTGGTTTTGGTTCTGATGGACCTAAACCTGTGACCTGATGGGAGGGGAGTGTACAGGGAGTGAGCTGGATGAGGTGGGTCCCCCACTATCCTCCTGGCCCTCTGCCGGTATCTGACATCGTACAGAACACACACAGGCTGTTCACACGATACGCTTCAGTCTGTTCTTGGTGTGGGCAGAGGATACAGGGTACCACACAGTGATGGAGGAGGTGAGGACACTCTGGTGAGGACACTCTGAATCGTCGCCCTGAAGAGGGAGCGAACCTTGGGGTTCATCTTGTGGAGCAGTCTGAGGAAGAACATCCAGAGGAGGTTCTGAATTCTTGGACTCGGGTCAAGTGTCTGATCTGTTATGGATTCCCTCTAACCCGGACAGTCACACCAATTCACCAAGTAACAAACTCTCTTTGGTGCAATGGGTCTTATGCCCCTCCCATTCACAACCATTTGCATTAGTATAAAAGCAATAGCAATAGGGTGGGGGCAGGCTTTATGGGATGACTTATATATGTGACAACAAAGATGGCTGCCGTTACATGCTTCCTTTCTCTGGTTGGTTGAAAGTCAGTCCAATAGCGTACAGATGCAGTTTCTACTGCATAAATTGGTATCGAGCCAGACAGAATCTTTGTACCAAAGAGGAAAAGGATTAAAGGTGCCTGGCGAAGCTCGACTCCGTCTGCAGCATTGCTGACAAACTCTGCCCTCTTTGTTGGAGGAGTGAACCTTGGCCTAAGAATGGAATAACGCGACACTGCCACAAAATGTCCCATTTAACCCCCCCAGCCCCGGTACACCCACCAGCCTGAACGTTTGACGCATCCACACAGTGCTGCAACCGCTTAAGCATGCATGTTTGGCAGCTTACAGACAGACATTCTCAGAAGGCCTTTGTGGCGTTCTGCTGTTTTCAGGAAGTGGTTTTATAGGTACCATCCACCAACCGCCACTCTCCTCTCAATCCTCACATTCATCTTTTACAATCCCCTTCAGTTGAGATGAATTCACCGGAATACGTGAGTTTATTCAAGGCTGATACAAACAAGAAGCCGGAGCTTGAAGACCCTCCCTTATCTTTAAGGGCTCCTATTTGGGTACACTTCAGTTTCCCGTTGAAAAACAACAACGGACAAGGACACAGTCAGTACGTTTACATGCACTAACAGAAAGTTGAATTCTTGCCTTAATCCGACCGATTTCGAATTTCAAAAAACCATGTAGGCTATACACCTTGGCCGGGCAAAATTGAAGCTCCTGAGATTGAGCTTTTAGTGCCACATTATGCGGTCCTAATCCCAGTTATTCCAGCATGTATACGCAACCCACCGTGAACCGAGCTACTGACTGCCCCGGGACTCCCCCTTCTGGAAGTGACGAGCTGCGGGAGCAGGAATAATAACCGTCACGGCATCATAACAATACGGTTACAGAAGAAAAAGAGGGAGACTGTGCATCTTACCTGCAACAAGATCAGGCTTTGTACGTACGAAATTTACAGAACTGCTGCATCATTAAAGTCAATTTTTTCGCATGTTGTTGTCCTCCTTCGCGCTTGTTTACCAATTGTACCGGAAGAACGCCAATGCGAAAGTGCGTGTGGCGCCACCTAGCGTCGTGGAGTCGAACGCACCTCACTCAATAATCGATTGTCTTCTCGAAACTCCAGTTTAATCCCTGGCTAGATTGTGGCCAATAGCTTGATTTAGACGTGCATGTAACCGCACTGATAGATAAAACAAGAGCAGTGTGCAGACATTGTTCAGCAGCAATCGGGCATGTTTCTTGCAACACGTCAAACCTCACAACACATTTGAAACGGCAGTACGCGAACGTGAATATTGCTGCTGCAACGAAAGAAACCAGCAGAGTGTAAACTCAGCTACCTTTGGCATTTAAACAGTCATTCAGATCCGGCTAAAGCTATAACTAAGGCCATCTGTGTTTTTATAGCGGCAGATCTGTGAACATACTCAGTTGTTGAGAACACAAGTATTAAACACACGTTTTATATTTTGTTTAATTTGAGAATCTTTTATTTATTAGAGGACTTGGTAATAGAGTTAAGCAGTATTATATTTATAATACTATTTTTATATATTTTTTAATGTTTCATTTTATAAGAAAAATATATAAACCATTGTTTGCCAAAGTTGAAAATTAAACGAAGTTTTTTTTTCTCCTTACTGTACCAAAAATGACCGTGACCTCAAACCGAGGTATGTACCGAACCTAAATAATGGAGATGGTTTAGGGCCCAAAACCACAAAAGCTATCGCTGTTCGAGTAGATAACACCTATGAACAATGTGGCTACCACTGCCACCTCAACATTACATCAGATGATCTTCCTGCTCTCATGAATCAAGTCTTAGTCAAACGAGTATGTGTAGTGCTAGATATGAATTGAACATTTTCTTGTTTCTTATGATTGTGAATCTGCAATCAAGTGAAAAAGTACACGCTCCTATAATTCTAATTGAATCGCCTCATGATTCAACAGCTGGTAGATCCATTTTTAGCAGCCACCACCTGAACTTAGTAGTAGTTTTCTGTGTGACCGCATCAGCTTCTTATCAGTAAAAGGCAAATAAAAATCACACAGGAGTGAATTTCTTTAAAGCAATTAAAGAGCACAAACATCAATGACAGACGGTGGATACTGCAGTCTGACAGTGGGCTAATCCTGCATGTTACCTTTCAACTGATCTGAAACCCGGACAACGTCCCACAACACCCATCCCAGATTTGACCTGGACGTACGAGAAGAATCAAAGCCCGCACAAGGAGAACTGGACACACTCTCTGTGACATCACCAACATGTTTCTGAAGAGCAGCTTTGAAGAAACATTTTTAGCATCTTAGCAGGAGCTGTCAATGGGAGGAACAAACAATGCCTGGCAGTCAGATGAACACACCCCCCTTAACGCAGTTACCACAAGCTGGCCAGCTTATTTCAGCTCAGGCCAATTTCCAAATATTCTCACTTGAAGTGTTGCTACCGAAACGACACCTGAAACAAGGACTAAGAGCTCCACTGGGACAGCAATCCCTAACCCATCCATCCCAGTTTTTTTGCAGGTCGAGAAACATTGAGCAAAATAAAGAACATAGCCACTGAAATTGGTAGCCAAATGTGTCACTGAACACAGAATATCTAAAATAAGGTGTGTTGTTACACACAAAAACATGGAATGTTTTTCCTTATAAAATTGATATTAGGATATGACAAATCAAAGGTGTAATAGGACGACAAACTATCGCAAAATATCGCTGTATCAATATTTTTTCCACACCCCTCCTTGCTCCAGTGAGGCATCGCTGGTGTGTGAATGTTCAGGTGGTGGTCGGAGAAGCCATTGGTGCTGATTGGCTGCCAGGTCCCCGTCAGCCTGCCCCAAGGCAGCTGTGGCTACACCTGTAGTTTACCACCACCGGGTATGAATGAGGACTGAATGATTAATGTGAGCATTGTGAACACTTTGAGTTTCCATTATTATAATCATCATCATCATCATTATTATTATTACTACTACTAATCTTGTGCTGACCCAAAGCAGGAATAACTACATTTTGATGTTTCACTTTGGTTTTAACTGTTTAAATGATGAGCTGTTGCAGTTTCACATCTCAAATTCTTGTCAAACCCATCTCTACACAACACTTTCTCTGGCGGATGGCTGAATTTGCACATTTCTGTCCACTCTCGTCCACTTCCTCGTGTACTTTAGAATACGCTGGTCAATTTGGTAAATGACCATCAGACATGTGCCACACCGTGGGATCAAAAGTGCAGTCTGACACCTGCCTATACAGAAGGATCCTAAAAATAAGAACCACAATGGTCCTGTGATCGGGTTGTTGGGAACACAAGACGATTTCATCTTAAGGGGACGTGCAGTTGTGTGCTAGTTCCCTTAAATCCTACTGAGGCAGCAGGAAGAAAACTATGTATTTTATTTGCTTTCTTTATGCCTTTATTATATTAACTGTACCGTAAAAACTTCCATGCAGCTGTTTCTCTAGCACCAACACCCACTATAATCATATATATATATATTTTTTTAAATAATAACATGATTAAAAAAGGGGGTACCACCTTTTGCACCACTATTGATGAAAACTTGATTACTGAGTTAATGTTAACACCAACACTGACATGAAGTGAAAGAATCGCAGGCGGGAGGCAGGAAACCGTCGCATCAGCTTGTGAAGCATCTCATGACGGTTCACAGCACTCAGACGAGACTAGGACAACCATGCAGACATGACGACGCCGGCATCAATTCTTTCATCTAAATTAACCCCAGTCAAACATGAGCCTGTCTTAGAACCAAAAAAAACAAAAAACACTGGGAAGTAAACTCAAGTCGGCTATGACTGACAGCTGTCAGTCATGTAACATAATTAGCTGTTTTTTTCAAGAACTGTTCTGTCCAAAAACATTAATCAACAACGGTTAAAATGACACGTGTTCTAGTTTTCCACGACATCAGGTGTTGCGCACGTGTCGACATGTTTTGTTATTGAATACATGTATAAGAACTAAAGACATGAGTTCTTTAAAAATGTGCCTTGAAAACATCTTGAGATTTCATTCAGGTACAATAAAGCTGCACCAGCCTTTTTTTTTTTCTTGAACTTTGCAGCTTTTCTTGATGGTAATTGTTCGTATACTTAGCGTCTTGCCTCGTGTTGAGGCACCGATGGGGTCTACGGGCGACACCACTGTCCAAAACCAAATGAAACCATACTGGCTTGTCTGCATGAATCAGAAACATGTTCTCTCTACCGTGTCACTTCAGACCGTCCTCCCTCTGGATGAGCATCTTTTCTTGGACATTCTTGTTCCAACCCCGTCCCTCAACCACTAAACTGATGTCACGAATCGATTCATATGGAATACTGAGCTCCAGTGGGTCGTCATTACCCCGCTGATGCAAGATGTTCTGGTAGGTCCAGATAAATGAGGGGTTGGGCCTTGGATCTGACATATTTCAGGTTTTTCCCTGAGGTGTCACCAAGGCAAATCATCCGTTTCCATCTCAGCCTGTCTTCTGTCACACCAGCCACCTGCATATCCTCTTTATCACCATGACAACAATTCAGTTAAATTTAGTGCCAAATCACAACGTATGTAATCTCATGGTATTTCAAGGATACAGTTCAACTTATTCCAGGTTAGTCCAATTAATACAAAGCCAAAAAATATATTACAACAACAATAATAATAATAGCAGCTTCACTAAGGACACCAGCAGATGGCATCAAAACCGTTCTTGGATCCAAACTTGTCCTGATCCAGCACCAGACCCCTGTGGAGGGAAAGTCCCCTTTCACAGGAAGGAACCTGACAAAACCAGACTCAGGAAGGGCCAGCATCCACCTGGACAAGAAGGTGCTCAGGTTACACTCTTGATCCAGTCCCTCTTCCACCTGCCCTCAAACATGTCCCAAACCATTCCAACAGACTTTAGTGACACCCCAATCTTCAACGCCAATCCCACAATTCCTGCCCCTGCACTCCGTCATACATGTTTTCCACAACTATAAAGACGTGGTCTACTCCCTCTGACTCCATCTAACCTCCTCCATCATCATCCTCAGAGCAAACGCTGCATCTGTGGAGCTCCTTCTGGAGGAACCCAAATCCGATCCATCTGACCGACAGGCATGTCGGCGGCAGCCTTGTGCCGTTCAACGCGCCACATTGCTCCTTGTTTCATTTAACTCAATTTTTCAAAATGTGTTTTATCAAATGTCCGGACCATTCGGTTTTGAAGTGCAGGATGTGATCATATGTTTACTGAAAAACATCGACTAGGGCTGCAGAATATTCTGAAAATTGCAATAAGAACATGTGCAATAATGAGATAAGCAAATACTTCAGTGAAGGTACCATCATCCACCATTAAATGTTCTGTTTTCAGGAAGCCAGAGAGAATCACACTCTTTCTGAAAATGCTGATTGGACACTGAAAACATAAACTCTTCACATATTTCACGATAAAAGCCCTGCAGAAACCTTTGAAATACACCATAGACATGTGTGAAAAACAGCCTCCAATAATAATAACTTCAAAACAAATATAAAAGCCAGGGCACACTTGAACCCACAAGCACATTAAACCAGTTAGAAAACAATCTTTCAGAACCTGGCTTCAGTTGATCTTTGTGGAGCGGTGCTTCCTGCTGACGAGCAGGAACTCAGCAGGTGACTGAACTGACAACCACTTGTTTAAGTGTTGTGTTTGTTTAGCCGTCATTAAACCGGTTTACAAATGTGTGCTGGTCGTAGCCTCCCGTTTCTGGAGAGGAGATGTTGACCCACCCACATTAAACTCTGCACACACAATCATCATATTTCAACTGACAGAGCTGTCAGACATACAACGCTCTCATGAAACAACTCTGTCAATAACCAAAGTTTCACCACATCCTGTTTAAACAAAAATAACCTTACTGAGGCCTTGCTGAAGGACCAGCCGGTGACGACGCAGTGTTGATGCCGTCATACCACTGCAGCCCACTAGGGGTGATAGAACCCAGTCTACTTTTATACATTCAAACAAAGAAGAAGGGGGTGTCCCCATTCAGGCTACATGGCACTAAGAGAGCCAGGACCATGCTGATGTCACCATAAGGATGAGACTCCCACCAAACAAAGAGTCTTTCCTAACAAGTACGAACTTGCTATGTTTGACGTTTGTAACTGCAGTCACCACCACTGCCACGATGACGCTGTACCACAACCCACCCAGACAAAACCACCTGCAGGAGCCGGATCAGGCAGCGGGGTCAGGAAACAGATAAACACCCACTAATCCACTTTACACACGTGGCTTCTCAACGGTTCCCAGAATTAACGTTGTATCACGCTGGTGGTTGTCTGACCCTCGGTGGTTGAAGACGTCCAGCTGGTTCAGAGACAGCGAGGACGTGAGCTATGTGTAGTACCAACTTATGACAAATGTATTGATCCTCCCACGCTGCAGGAAAACACAGGTTTGTAAAACAATCGTCCACAAATTCCAGACTAGTTGATGTTAAACGTCATGAGACATATGTCTGCAGAGGAAAAAGAGAACTAGTTAGATAGAGGGGGTGGGCTCAAACGTCACCTTCACCTGTTTAAAGTGAAACCTGGAGGCCGAGATGCTGAAGTGTGAGGCTTGATGTGTGCGTCTGTTAAATAAAAGAGCGTACCGCACCAGCTTTGGTACGCATCTTAAACACTTAGCTTTGGGTTGAGTCGGTGGATGACGGTGTGGAAGTGGAAAAAATAAATATTTCAAAGGGTGGGGGGGAAAAAATTAAGTTTGTCATAAAAATATTGATATAAAAACAAAACTCTCTCAAATGCAGCACACATGTGAGTTGTGTTTCTCTTGTAGTACTACAGCCCCTGTGAGGCCTGCTGGGTCATGGGGTGTAGTAGTTAATGACAATTATGTATCTAAAATATTCATAGTTATGGGACAAAACTAAACAAGAAAAATAGAAGGACACCTCAGGATCTCGGGGGAGATCTCGGATCTCAGGAACACCACCTCACTCCCTCACTTCAAATCCAAACTGAAAACCCACCTGTTCAGAACTGCCTTCTCCCTCTGACCCCACTTGCACTGTGTCGTTGTCGTGGTTTTTTAACTTAATCTGAGTATTTTTTTTACCCCCTAGCTTTTATTATTGTGTTACACTTTTTTTAACCATTGTACGGCAACCTTGAGTGTTTAGAAAGGCGCCTTCAAATAAAATGTATTATTATTATTACCTCAATTTAAATACAAACGGCTGCATCTAAAACATCTTGTAAACTTGGGGGTCAGGCATTCAAAACTATACATGGAAACTAAATCATGTATATAAAGAACCCTGCAAATGCAAGAAACACGTGTGCATTTTGAGTACTGATTAAAGGTTTTTTACAGGTGATTGGAAAAATAAACAACAAATCGAGGGGGGAAGGTTTCACAACTTTTGAGTCACGTGGTGTAGTCAAAAAAATACGTGAAAATTCAATATAGCATTCAAAAAACTGTTCTTAAGAATATCAATACAAATTATAAGAAGATCACAAGTCAAATTAAAGTTGATGCATTTCATTAGTCTCGTACATCTGCAACCCAGCTTGGGTTCGGGGTCCAGAGAGCAATACTGACCCCCGCAAATGACGTCAGACACCCCCAAACCTAAAACTATTAAACCACAATCAATATCCTGGCTGGATCATTGAAGCTCGGCCCTCACGGCCGAGTCACGGAGCCGGGTTTGGGTTATTTCGTGAGGCTGGGGGGGGTGCAGCAGAACCCCGGGGTTCCTGTCACCAGGCGCGGGGCTGGGGAGGAAGTATATGCCTCCATCTCCCGCATGGCCGCACATCAAGCACAAAAACACCCTCCATTTGCACGCAAACGGCCACACAGCTTACCTGGGCTCGGGCAGGATGATTTTCTTGCTGGCCCGGGCCGCCGGAGTAGATTTGCTTTTCTCCATCGCCATCAAGTAGCTGACATCGGCGAGTACTGCTTCCAGGTCCGCCATCTTTCGACCCTGGTGCGACCAAATCCAACAAAATAACGGGGTCTGGGCTTCCTCGTGTGGGTGGGGGTGGTGGGGAAGGGGGGTTTGTGTTTTTATTAAAAAAAAAGATTAAAATCAGCTTCTTCCTCCACCAGACGAGAGCAGCACCCGAGTCTCAGACCGCCATCACTGACACTCGCATGGAGCTCATGCGGGTTAACTGGCGGAGCTGCTGGAGCTGCAGGTGAAGAGAGCGGCTCTGGCTCCGCAGCGGGGCCGGGCGGAGCGGGGGGGAGAGCGGCCACCGGGAGGAGGACAGGCCGGAGCTGCTGGAGCTCCTGGAGCTCCGAGCCCCCGGTCCCGCGGGACTCCCCGCTGCAGGAGGATCACTCCCGGCTCAGCCGTTGAGCGGGGGCGGGTCCGGGCGGGCCTGGGGCCGGGCGGCGGTACTGGGGACCCCCGGGCGGGGAGCGGGGCCGCGGCCCCGGACCTCCAGGCTGCGGGGCGGGGCGGAACCAGGTGAGACGTGGACCCGGCTCAGGGGGAGAGAGAGCCTCGCCCGCCGTCCTGCTGGGCTCGGGCAACACTGGAACCGACACCTGCAGGGGACAGGCGAGGGTTCGGGGGAACCGGGTGATCGATCCGGATCGATACTGGGCTAGTTAGCCGCCGCGCTAGTTAGCCGCTAGCAGCTAGAGAACCGAGCCGCCTGGAAACAGGACGGTCGGGGCTCTCAGCGGCACCAGAACCGCCCTGGGTGGCGGCTCGGCTCGGTGCTCGGCTGGACCGGGCTGGATTGGACCGGGCGGGACCGGAGCTGCGTCGACGTCTTCACGGAAACATTGGTATGGGTCTGTCTCTGCCGGGTTCGCTCGGCTCCGTCCGCGCATCCGGACCGGAGCTGCCGGGGCTGCTGGTACCGGTACCGGGGCCGGTCCTGGTCCTGGTGGGGCCGGTCCAGGTCCGGGTGAAAACCCCCGAACAGACTCCTCGGGGCCGCGTTAGGGTTCCCTGTACGCGGTTCTGCTGCAGCGGCTCAGCCCGCTGGGGGAGCCGCGGGCTCGGCTCGACCGTCGCTCCGCCTCCGTCCGGACCGCGGTTCCGCCGGCTCCGGACCGCTGCTCTCGGGGTAAAGGGTCGGTTTTGGCCGTGCTGCTGCGGCGGAGCAGCGAGGAGCGTCTTCGGTGTGGTGTTGTTACGCTGCGCGGTACCGCTGCTGCTGTCCGGGTCCACTTCCTCCCACTGCGGCGGCGGAGCGCTGGAAAACACGGAGCGGCTCGGGCTCGCTCGGAGCCGGAGCGGCTGCTTCAAACTCACACACGAGTGTTGTTGATCCGTCTGAGCAGACGCTGCTGCTGCAGGGCCGGGGACAGGGCCAGAACTGGACCAGGGGGGGCCGAGGGGGCCGGCAGTCCTGGGGGGGAACCAACACTAAAAGATTTTATTATACTGTTGTAGTAAACAGGCTCACAAATACTCTTCTTTTTTTCTTTCTAACTTTTCTGCATATATATTAATGGTTAATACCATGTTGGTAAAGATAAGATAAGATAAACCTTTAATAGTCCCACAGAGGGGAAATTTGCAGTTTACAGCAGCAAAGGGGATAGGTCAAAAACAAGAGGCATCAATAGAAAAGTAATAACACAGTAATAATAATAACTCACTATAAACAGTAAACTGGTATACAATAATAATAATAAGAAAGATAAATAATAAGAAATACTAGTATATAAAATGATAACAGACGGATATTTACAGATGGATATTTACATAATTGCACGTTGCAGTGAGTGAAAGATATTGCACATTATTTCCCTTATGTACATGTATTGTCAGGTTGTATGGTCTTCTGTGAGCAGTGCTGGTTGTGTAGTCTCACACAACCAGGCATATGTTTGTATATATGTATATATATATATATTAGGGCTGTGCGATTAATCGATTTTAAATCTAAATCGGATTTATTAATCAAGACGATGATAAAAAAAGGAAAATCGGAAAATCGATTTTCCTTTTTTGCAGCTGGCTGCATTACAGACAGCTCGTCTAGTCATCTTTGTTTGGTCAAGAAAATTGTAAATGTTGTCACTTTACTAAACTCAAGGAGGATTTACAGTATCTTTCAATTGCACTTCATTCCCAATAGGGAAATCTGTTTGCTATTTTTCTTTAAAAATAAAGATAAAATATTTGAAACAATTTATTCCATTGTCTTTTGTAGTTTTACCAAAAAAATCGAAATCGAAATCGAAAATCGGGTTTTCAGAGAAAAAAATCGCGATTTTATTTTTGACCAAAATTGCCCAGCCCTAATAAATATATATATATATATATATATATATATATATATATATATATATATATATATATATATATAACATAACATCAACAGAAAAGTCATCATCGTCAATAACAGCTAGATTCTTGTGAATTCTAACCCACTGAAATTACACAGTATCCTGCTAGTGGGTGGCCACTACACATTTTTAATATATAATATAGATCATATATATTTTAATTAATAACATTTTAAATAAATTAAATTTAATATACATATATTTATTTTTTCCTTTTTTAATATTTTTTATTTGCATTTATTTATTATATATGTATATATATATATATATTATAGGCAACCTGCAGTTTGCGGATGCTTGCTTATTATTATTATTATTATTATTATTATTATTATTATTATTATTATTATTATTATTATTATTATTATTATTAGGCTCAGAAATACTTAAAGAAATGCTGACTGATATGCATTTGGCCCAAATGATTTGGGATGAAACGCATAACTGACGATAGAATCTACGTGACCGGCAAGTGTTTTTTTGTTTTTTTTAATTGAGGCAAGTGGGGTGGCCAGTGGGGTGGCCAGCAAATTTGTAGGGGGGGCCATGGCCACCCCTGGCCACCCCCTGGTGGCGCCACTGCCTCAATACCCTTAAAGTCAAATACTAGAGGGAAGTTCTCTACCTTTCTAACTCTCTACACTGATGTGGGGGATTTAAAACCCTTGTTAAAATCAGAATCAGAAAGAAGGACACACAAGGAATTTGTTGTGGTGATTGGTGCAATACAAAACAGCAAATAATATTAAAGGAAAAAATGTACAACAAGTTGGTTCTAAAGTGCCGGAGTAATTAGTCTGTAGGAAAAAAAATGTACATGAGGTGACCTGGGATGTGCGTTAATGTGACACATAAGGTCAGGAGTGGGGTATTTGCGTTAATGTAACGTAGAGTGGGGTGGGGGGACAGTCTGTGGTAGACGGGAGAGAGGGGGGTCCGGGGCCTTGTCAGCTGCACTTGGGAAGAAACCGTTTTTATGGTGTGAAGTTCTCTACCTTTCTACCTTCTTAGAGGCACACTTTAATAACCCTCTACACTAATGTGGGGACCTTAAACCCTTGTTAAAATCAGAATCAGGTTTATTGGCAAAGTCAGGTCAAACAAGACAGGGAATTTGACTCGGTTATTTTCGTTCACTGTACAGTAAATAGACAAATGACAGCTCCTAATAATAATAATAATAATAATAATAATTATAATAATAATAAATAATATATTTTATTTATAGAGCACTCTTCATTCAGGGAGTGCTTACAAGATTAAAACAAGTACAGGAAAAGGTCAGTATCAATAGAATTTAAAATACCAGAGACTGAGAAGTGGCGAACAAACACGCCAGCATCTTTATTAACATAAATACAAATTTTTTTTTTTGAAAGTGAAAAGTACAGCATTATGAGGTGTGCATTGTTACAGTATATTGGTTGATTACTCTGAGACTCTATAAGTGATGAGAGTTCATCAGAGCAACAGCTTGGGGGAAGAAACTGTGTCTGTGTCTGGAGGTTTTGGCTACAGAGCTCTGTAGCGCCGTCCAGAGGGGAGGAGTTCAAACAGACTGTGTCCTGGGTGTGAGGGGTCTGCAGAGATGTTACCTGCCCGTTTCCTGGTCCTGGACGGTACAGGTCCTGGATAGATGGGAGGTTAGTCCCAGTTATCCTCTCTGCAGACCTGATTGTCCGTTGCAGCCTGTCTAGTTTGGTGGCCGAGCCGAACTAGACAGTGATGGAGGTGCAGATAAGAGAACAGACTGGATGATGGCAGAGTAGAAGGTGGTCAGCAGCTGCTGTGGCAGGTTAAACTTCCTGAGCTGACGCAGGAAGTTTAACCTCTGCTGAGCCTTCTTCCAGACAGAGTTGATGTGGGTGGTCCAGTTCAGGTCCTGAGAGATTGTACATATATATACATATATATGGACACACACACACACACACACACACACAGGACAGATTATCCAAGGCACCACCCACAGGTTTTCTGAAGAGTGCTTTGAAGCCTCTGCTCTTGCCCATGGCAAGAACTAATGGACCCGAGAAGCCAATGTCCATCTTTTGACAGTGAAAACGAGCTGAGGCTCCTTCAGCCGATCCTCACTGAAGGAGCTGCAGAACTGCCAGCAGACGGAATATCACATTTCAGATGTCTTTTGGAGACAAAATCACCAAAGGCCTCTGCATTTAGTCGACACAGGGTTGGTACCAACTTCGATAAGCTTCTTCGCTGTCCAGGAAGTCTTGTAAATATATTTATTTCTGCTGTAAAGTTGGACATTTTAACCTCGATGGATCCAGACCCTAGTGGTCGGCAGAGCAACTGGATCCAGTCCCTAGTGGATGGTATGCATCTGTAGAGCCTGTATATATCATAAAAGGCTTTGACTGTGTACAGGAAGTGTCCCGGTTGGTTGTTGTGGAATAAAAAAAGGATGCTCAGATCTGTTGGGATCAAATGGGAGCCTTGCTGCATCAAGTTTTACATTCAGACAGGAAGATTTTATTTGTTACCCGTGTCAGCAGTTGCTCGTGGCTCATATTGGACATAAACCCTCAGGATAACGAATATTACAACCCAGTGTTTTCTGTCAGGCGGCCCATCGGGACGCTGGCATGTTCTGGTGGAGATGCAGTGCCATTGCCTGGCCAGCCACGGTAATGCTGCAGCCTTGCTGCAGTCAGAACGCCTGTAGCAAGGCTGCAGCTGCCATACACCATATCAGAACTTGGTCCCACAACAGTCACATCAGTCTTGGATTTCCTGGGGTGTTTGGGTGTTCACCACACATCCAAACAGATATGAGCTCTAAAAGGGATGTTTTATTTCTGCTGGGTTCCATCTTCAAGTTCTCTGCTCTGATGATTTGGAAACTTAATTTAGATACCAGATTTATTCTCATACACCCGCTAGTGGCAGACGCACCCGCCTTGAGACTCGTGGTGACCGAGCTTTCAAGGTTATGGCCGCTACATTTTAGAATACTCTGCCTGCAGCTTTTAGATCTATTGAGTCTGTGAGCTCTTTTAAAAGCCAACTAAAAACCTAGCTTTTTAAACATGTAAATTGCATTGTTTTAAGTTATTTTATGTTTTTTTCTACCATGTATTCTATGTATTGTATTGCTCTAAACTGTTTTTTATTCTGTAAAACACTTTGTGACAAATGTCTGTGAAAAGCACTATATAAATAAACTTTACTTACTTACTTACACACATGTTTATCTTAGATTTTTCTTATTAGGAACAGGTTCCAGTTAAAGGAGGCTGTATTTTGTTTTTTTAGAACCAGAGAGCAAAATTATTGATTTAAGTTGTCATTGTGACGTCCCGAAAGTTCTCTTCTGTACTAAAGCTGCTGCAAAACGTTCACATCTGAGGTTACAGACATGAAACTAGTCAACATGTTTGCTTCACAGACTTGGTAACGGAGAAAAGGAGCGGTGAACTGTGTGATGAATGATTAACTCAGCTGTCTCTGTTTCAGCTCTGCCTTTTATTACCCGCTAACCTCTGTACACCATCACGTGACTGGGGAGACTCCAGTGTGTGTGGAACGTGTTCCTCAGACAAGCAAAAACATTGGTGGATGTCAGTAAGGTTTAAGAAAAACAGTTTATTCAGCACTGGGAGGTGGAGGGGTCAGGGCTGAGGGGTCACAGGGTCACATGGGTCCGGTGTGGGCTGTTACTGCTGAATACGGCGGATGGACTGGATCTGAGGGGTCTGGCAGTGGGAGCCGAACTCCCTGAAGTGTTTGTACTCCCCACAGTGACGGTCACACTCCATGATGTACTGGTAACCACGGTAACCAGGGTACTGGTAGCACACAAATCTGTGGAGGAGAGGGGAAGGTGAGGGGGAGTCAAATAAAAATACAGTAATGTGAAAAGGTTTGGACCCCTTCTTTAATCACATATTTATTTTAAAGAAGAGAAACCAAAATAAAAAAAAAAATGGACATGTGGGTAAATCTAAATACCCTGAAACTTGATTAAAAAGTATCAGCCCCTGAAGAGCTGATCATCAGAAGGTTTCAGACGTCTAGAAAATGAGATGTTTTGGTGTTTGCTGGTCTGGAGAATGCAGGTGTGTGTCACCACAATGCCAAGAGGCAAAGACATCAGCAAGGAATTTGGAGAAGAAGTTATTGTTGTCCATTAGTCTGGAAGGAGTTCTTAATCTATTCTCAAATATTTCAACATTTAAAGCAAAAAAGTCTAGAGACACATGTGAGGACATCTGTCTGACAGATGAAGACTGAAACTGGTGAGGAAATGATCCTGGTTAAGATGCTGTGGTGGGACCTTAAAGCCACTCACCATTTCTGACCACCTGGGGCATATAGACCTGCTTGTGTGGGACAGTCCTGTAATACCAGTTTGTCCTGTTAGTGGTTCACCTGGTTGTGTCTCATGTCAGAGACTGACACATGAATATAGTTGTTATGTGCAGCCCCCCATGAGGCAGGAATGGCCGTTGCTACATTGTGTGGCTTTAAAAGAATGAATGTCTCTACACGTCCCTAAAATGAAACTAATCTGTAAAGAAGAATCAACCAATGTTATTAAACACTGTGACACTGACGAAACCGTACACAACAGGACTAATTTAAGTCATTGCTGCTAAATGTTGATCTACTTTTTTGCTCTACACTAAGAGCCACTATGGTCAGGGGAGTTTTATCCCATTTTAAAAGAAGCATAAACTTTGAAGGTGGGGGCACTCACGCTCCAGACTGGATCTTGAGAGAGCCGACTTCATTGTTGCACCAACCCATGGCCTGGAGGGAAGGATAATCATCGCTAAGCTCGCCCTTGCGGCCCATGAAGTTCTCACGCTCGAAGATTGTCATGCGACACTCTCTATGGTTCTGCAGGAGGGGGGTAAACAATTCAACAATATGATTAAGCTGCTCATCTGGTCCGACTGGCTGCCTGCTGCAGGTTTTGCAGACAACATCAGCCTTTCCTGTATCTAAAAGGTCCAAAAACAGACCCGGGGGAACTTACAGCACAGGCAATAGGTCTGAAGGAGGTCATTCTCTCGATGTGGTAGGCGTTGCTGCCTCCGAAAGCATCACACTGGGGGTACTCTCCTCTCTCCAGGATGAACTGCTGTCCCTGATAAGAGGCGTGTTCGTAACCCACCCAGCTGGGACAAAGCAAGGACACAAACTTGTTACTGGCGATCTGTACTTGGTCTCAGAGTTGGTTCCCGTGGCTGTCTGCATGTAGGTGTACTCACGCGCCACTCTCCACCCTGAGGGAGCGAACCGTCTCGAAGCCAAACTCCATCACGTTGCAGCACTCAGAGGTGAACTCGTGGCGGCGTCCCTGGAAGCACTCCTCATCGTAGACGATGATCTGTAAGAGGAGTGATGCCATGTTAAAACCAAGTAGACCAAGCCTGGTGGTGGATGGGTCATGATGGCGGTCGCTCCACACCAGATCAGACGATATTAAAGCACACTGTGGCAGGGTGGAGAGGTTGATGGGACACAGGTGCGCGTATCCCATCAACCTCTCCACCCAACACATTTTGTTGGTCTATGGTCCTGATATGATAGAAATTTCTCCAACTTGAGCTCCAGGGGGCCCAGGTAGAGCACTGATCTGCTCCTCCACTTCCAGACTTACCTTCCAGTGGCCGGAGAACTTGGTGCAATGGTGAGTCATCTTGTCTGCAAGGAAGAAACATAAGAGACCTGAGCAAGGTTTTCATTCTCATGTCTAATAAATCAGCAAAGCCAACTCTCACGTTAATATTATTCTATATTTCAGTGTGTTTAAGTACTGAAACGCTCCAGTAACGTCACTATCAGGACGCTGGAATCATCCGTTTATGGTTAAAGAACATTAACAGGCTCCATCTTTGGCTCGTTCTCCCTCCCTTCCAATCTCCTATCTCATTTTCTGTCCATTTCCTCCCCGTTGCCATAACGGTTACGCAGATTTTCCACCCATCGGGTGTGGTGAGGGCCTTCGGGCCCAGAGGCCTGCTCAGCTCCAGTGTTTGTTGGGGGGTTTTGAACGCAGATATGTGGCTATTGGAGGGCCGAGCCGCCCCGGCTGGTTGAGGGGGACAGGGACTCACCTCGCTTTGATGCCTTTGGCTTGTCCTGATGTGAGAGTGAGAGGAGCCACGCGCCCCCACCCTTTTAAAGCCTCCCCTGGCAGGGGGCCACACCGAAAGCCCCAGCTCAGCAGCAGGGAGGGGCTTTTTTTTCTCTCTCTCTCTCCCCCTTTGTCCCCCCCGACAAAAGCATGGATAATCTGTGTAGGACAGAAGTGCAGACACCACATTATTGGGCCAAGCACTGGACAAGGCGAAGGCAGGAGTGTAAGAGTCACAGCCAGGGCCAAGGAAGCGTGAAGGCTCCTCCCATCACTCTAGAACAGGGGTCGGCAACCTAAAATGTTGAAAGAGCCACATTGGACCAAAAACACAAAAAACAAATAGGTCTGGAGCCGCAAAAAATGAGTCTTGTATGTATAAGCCTTAGAATGAAGGAAACACATCCTGCATGTATCTATATTAGTTATAACTCTAATGTCTTTCCACGTGACTGTTTTTGTTATTGGACAACTTCTCGCTACAGAGCAAACATTCAGGCAACGAATGCAAATGATTTACTCCAAGAAACGTTGAATCCTGTACGGAAGAGTATCAGGGCCATGCAGGAGAAAAGATATTTGAGAGGGGAAGATTTTTTTTTATTGTGCACAACATTTCAACGAGAAAAAAGTTGAAATGTTGAGAAAAAAGGCAAAATTTCGACTTTTTCCTCGAAATTGTATTTCAACATTAATCTCGAGATTTCAACTTTTTTCTCGACATTTTGACTTTTTTCTCGACATTTTAACTTTTTTCTCGAAATTATATTTCAACATTAATCTCAAAACTTCTACTTTTTTCTCGACATTCCAACTTTTTTCTCGACATTTAAACTTTTTTCTCGAAGTGCACAATAAAAAAAAATCTTCCCTTCTCAAATATCTTTTCTCCTGCATGAACCTGATACTCTTCAGCATTGGAAAACGTTCAGAATGTTTGTGTCATGTTTGTCCAACAGGAACCATTTGATGAAAACAAAAAATATATATATATATATATCCATTTTCAAACATTTTTTGAAAAAGCTCCAGGGAGCCACTAGGGCGGCGCTAAAGAGCCGCATGCGGCTCTAGAGCCGCGGGTTGCTGACCCCTGCTCTAGAAGAAAACTTACAATCAGTCACCACAAGTTACACGTCTTTAAATTCTAATAAAAACATTTGATCACAGCAGGTCTCAGTATGACACAAATACAACCTGAGAACCCCCAGGATTTAGAGATGTTCACAAGGAGAGCTTTTCTGTCTGACCTTGTCACTAGACGTTTCCTTCAGCAGGAACCATCAGTAGATATTTCCTGTTCTGGAGGACTTCTGGTCCATTCTTCTTTCCAACCTTGCTTCAGGTCGTTGAGGTTTTAGGATATCTACTTCTACTCAGCTCTCTGAAGGTCCACTACAGCATCTCAACTAGGTTCAGGTCTAGAGTTTAGCCAGGTTATTCCAGAACCTTGATTCTTTTTTATTTCATCCTTCTGATGTAGGTTTGAGTTCATTGTCCATTCAGTGAGTGCAAATTCCCAATTTCTGTGGCTTCAACGGATCCCCCAAATTATGACTCTTCCACCAACAACTGTTGTTTGGTTTTCTCTAAACATGTCTCTGGACATTAAGGTGAATTACCTCCACTGTGGTCTCAGTAGTCCATAAGAAATGTTTTTAGACGTTTTGTGGTCAAACCTTTGTGGTAAAGTTTTGGGGATGTCATCTACTGGGAAGATTGCTAACTGACTTGAATGTTTTCCACATATGAATTATCTATCTCACTGTGGAACGCTAAATTCCATATAGTTTGAAAATAGTTTTATAACCTTTTCCAGCTTCTCTTAGGTCATTGTTCAATGCTGATGATCAGCTAATCAATACTGATAATCAGCTGATCAATGATGATGATCAGTCGTCAATAACCCTGGTTATGGGAGATCCACATGCATTTGTGGCTTCATTTTTGTGACTTAAATCACGCCAGGATTAGAAAAACCCCCAAACTTTGAGGTTTTATTTGTGTAAACCACAATAATCACATGATGTTTATGTTTTTAAACAGTTAGAAACAGTTGTGAGGAAATATTACATAGTAGAGCAGCATGTGAACAATTTGATTTATAAAAACTGTCGGGGAAGTTATTCTGGTTTAGCAGCTCATCTCACTGCAGTCATGGCAACGCTGCTGTGAGATGAGTGTTTCATACATTAAACCGAAATCTTGTGAAAAGATCTTCTGACAGGCTTCTGGCTTTTTGGCACCTGAAATGTTTTATCATGAGAATCAAACAGATTCCACATTCCAGGTTCGCATCAAGCACACCTGTTTGTGTCATCGATTTAACCAAGAACAAAGGTCCTAAACCTGTGAACAGGTCTAACCAAGATGCTGGCATGCAGTTCAATGTGTGTGCGCATTCATGCGTGTACGTGCACGTGGGTGTGCGTGTGTGTTAATGAGGCTGCTTGCATAATCAAGCACTTGTAAACAGGAGGCACTTTAAAGGCAACTCAGATTCCTAAACAACAGCTCTATTTCCTGTGAGCCCAAAGGAATTTCAGTCATTATGCCGAGCAGTACCAGATAGAGCTGACCTGAATTTAACTCTGGATGAAAAACAGAGAATCTGCAATCAAATACATTTGTTCATTACTTGTGACTTGATGTCTGGAGTTATAAAAATTACAGAGAGTAGAGGAGGGACTCAGACACAACTGTCACACTCAAGATCCAGTTTGGAAACCAGTTTATTGTGAATGCTGGAAAATAACTAGTTACCCTGTTTCTTAGCATGTGGCCCAATCAGCTGCGGTTTAACACGGTACTGATTATTCTGGAAGACATTTAAGGACATAACGTAACTTTAAAGGGGCCCTTTAAATTACACAGACTGACATGACCATGCAGGTGCAGCTTACTGACTGACACATGTATGAAATGAGCTATTGCTATTGCTGTTCATACATACATCATTTCATACTTGCTTCATTTCATGCATGCATAATTTCCTGCACGCATCATTTCATGCATGTGTCATTTCATACGAGTGTCATTTCATACAAACGTGATTGCATACAAGCCTAATTTCATACTTGCATCATTTCATACTTGCGTCATTTCATGCGTGCACAATTTCATCCAAGCGTAATTTTATACTTGAGTCATTTCATACTTAGGTCATTTCATACATGCGTCATTTCATACATGCTTCATTTCATGCATGCGTCATTTCCTGTGTGCGTAATTTCATTCAAGCGTAATTTCATACTTGATTCATTTCATACTTAGGTCATTTCATATAAGCGTAGTATCATATATGCCTCATTTCATGCATACCTCATTTCATGCATGTTTCATTTCATGCATGCCTCATTTCATACAAGCGTCATTTCATATATGCATAATTCCCTGCATGTGTAATTTTACGCATGCATCATTTCATGCTTAAGTAATTTCATACGTGTGTTATTTAATCTATGCGTCATTTTATACATGCATAATTTCATATGAGTGTGATTTCATACATATGTCATTTCATGCTTGCATCATTTCATGAATGCGTCACTTATAGCATGCATCATTTCACACAAGCGTCCTTTCATACATACGTCATTTCATACTTGAGTCATTGTCGGGAAGGACAAAGGGGAGAGAGAGAGACAGGGAGAAAGAGAAAAAAGCTGCTCCCTGCTGCTGGGCTGGGGCTTTCGGTGTGGCCCCATGCCAGGGGAGGCATTAAAAGGGTGGGGGCGCGTCATTCCATGCATGCATCATTTCTTGCATGATCATTTTATGCATGCATTATTTCATTCTTGCATAATTTCATACAAGCATTATTTCATTTGCGCGTTATTTCATGCATGAATCATTTTTTGCATGCATCATTTTATGCATGCATTATTTCATGCTTGCATCATTTCGTACGTGCATTAGTTCATGCGTGCGTCGCTTCATACAAGCCTTATTTCATGCTTACGTCATTTCATGCACGCATTATTTCATGCTTGCGTCATTTCATACAAGCGTAATTTCAAACATACGTCATTTCATGCATCCGTCATTTCATGCATCTGTCATTTCATGCATCCGTCATTTCATACAAGCGTAATTTCCTACTTGCGTGATTTCATACTTGTGTCATTTCATACTTGCGTCATTTCATACGAACGTCATTCTATACGAACGTCATTCCATACGAACGTCATTTTATACAAACGTAATTTTATACAAACGTCATTTCATGCACGCATTATTTCATGCTTGTGTTATTTCGTACATGCGTCATTGCTCAGATCACAGCGATGCCTACTAACTGTCAACAGGAGGCGAAATCACAGGTGCAAACAGCAGAGCAACAGGATTTACGACGTCACGTGACTTCCTTGTATCACCCAGCGTCAAACACTAAACCTCAGCTCAGATGGTGAATTAACCTGCCAGGTTTCCTCATGTAGGTGTAGTCTTGAACTCCACTCAGCTGAAATTAAATTAAGCTGTTTTCTCTAAAAAGAGAAGAATGTCTCGTAACTTTATTATAGACGACTGCTCAGAAACAGCCATATGGAGGCTCTTCAAGAGGATCAGCTGCAGGATCGATACGGAAGGTTCTGGTGGACAAAAGTCCAAAGGGACCACCTCACCCTAATCCCTTTGGGAGCTTCAGTGTAGATTTTGTCCCAGTGGAAGTAGAACAAGGGCTGCAAGACTCAAACGATTTAAAAATCCCTACTGTAATAGGGGGCACGGTGGCGCAGCTGGTAGTGCAGCCGTCTCACAGCAAGAAGGTGGGTTCGATTCCCGCCGGGGACGCTGTGGGTGTTAGTTCCCCCATGACTTCAGCACCCACACCCTGGGTGGGGTTGATGAAAGGTCCTTTCTGTGTGGAGTTTGCATGTTCTCCCCGTGTTCCCTTGGGTATGTATGTGAGCTACCCTCACAAAAACATGCAGCAGTCCTGGGCTACACATGCCCCCTCTGGCCAACCGGGGCCGGACGGAATAACGTGATCCTTCCATGCGCTACGTCCGGCCGGAGAAACCCCACCCTGTCTGGTGAAAAGATGCGGCCTGCTCACTCCTCAGGTTAAGGAGGAGACCTGAGCTCAGTGCAGGTAGAGGATGGCAATGCCCAGGACTGTTAGGTAGGAGCACTGGGTGATGAAATGGGGGAAAAAACCGGGATAAAAAATATATAAAAAAAAAAAAAAAAAAATCCACTGTAAACCTCCTCAAGAGCAGGAGCAGAAGATGACAGATCATCTAGGATTTGAGACCTTTATTGTTTTAATACCATAATCTCTCATTGTGAGAAATAAAGACCTGGTTTAAAGGTTAATCCATCCTTTATTACACATCCTTTATTTTCTATTGCAAAACAAACTTGGTGTTGTCAAAAACCTTCTTAAAATGTGATTATGATTTTAAATATGCAAAATTAAACATTTGTGAAGGCATCAGACATCTTCCAACTCAGAGCTGGAACATTTCGGTCCATACGCCCCCAAAAATGATTAAAGTCTTAAACTCAACTCTGATAAACTCAGTTATATCACAGGATGTGGTAGAGATTACGCAGCAGGATTAGATCACACCTAATCCACATGTATCAAACACAGTTTAATCCTGCTTCATGAGAGGAAATCATCCAGCAGAGGTGAGGTAATCCAGATGTTATCTGACATAATCCCACATTTATCACCATCATCACCAGCAGCCTTTATTTCACCTCTGCACGGCGCTGAGTCTGTAGTCATGTAGAACAGCGCCAGCTTCGTTAAAGAAGATTAATGGTTATGTTACACCAAGGAGCCAGTTGCTGTCAGGACTAAAGCTCAAACAGATGTTTGTTGGGTTTCAGTCTTGCTTTGAATGAAACGTGTCGACGGAGCGTGTCGCTCCTCCGGACTAATCAAGCGAGAGGTTAACGGGGGACAATTAACCATCAAAAACATTCCATACGCTTGTTTGAATAAATCGCCAGTTAAAAAAGAAATATATATATATATATATATATAGGGTACATGATCAGAACATTAGCAACACAAGCTAAACTGTTGATATGAAGCCAAACATGAAAATAACAACAACATTTTTTGGTTTGATCATTTTAGAAATGTTGTATTTCAGTCTCTATGAAGTCATTGTTATTTATCTGAAAAACACGTTGCTACTTTACTCACAGTGATCTAGAGTGATCCGCGGCTAATGTTAGCGGGTCAGCTAGTTATACAAGACCAAATCCATCCGCCGCAACTAAACTGGTCACAAAAGTGTTTTTCAGTGTCTTTAAGTTACACTCCCAAGTTGAATAAATGTCCTAGCTCATAGTTTAAACAGTGACGTGTTAGAGGCGATAGCTTCACGTAGAGGGATTATTTGCTGCTAACATCAGCGCAAACCAACACTTGGCTTTGACTCCCATCGTTTGACTCCCAAACAAAATTTCAGGCTCTACTATCCACAGACCCAGGTTGATGAAACCCTGAAATATCCCTTTAAAATGAACAGATCGGTCTCCCAGTGATGCTGATGTTAGCTGCAGATGCTAATGTCAGCCTTTATTTGTGATCCGTTCCGGTTAAAGAGCAATTTAGACCTGAAACTCCCTGAATTATATTTTATTTTACTCGGTAGGTGATGAAAGACTTTACTTCTCTCTCATTTTCCACTGTGAATCATAATTTTGAACAGTAAATAGATTTTCACAGTTGTGCTACGGTTCTGTTTCATCATGAGTTACCTCGAACTTGTCACTGTTGAATAAAACACTCAAAGTAGGGCTGGGCGATATGGACCAAAAGTCATATCTCGATATTTTCTAGCTGAATGGCGATACTCGATATATATATCGATATTTTTTCTGTGCCATAATTGGGGTTTCCCCCAAAGCATTATAGCGTAGCATCTTTGTTAGCTTCATTTTTTTCTGAGGCAAACCCTTAAAAAAACAGTCAGTTTTAATACAAAGCCTCGTGCCAAATGTCACACAGGTACCTTTATTAACAGAGGTCTGCACAATATCAAAATGTATAAAACAAATGAAATAAAAATAAACTGCCTGCATATATAGAATAAAAATGCTTCTTGAACAAAATAAAACAAATATCCCTTTCCTGCATAACAATTAAATTAAAATACACTGTGCAATTAATACAATGTAGACAGTAACAGGCAGACTTTTCCACTGAGGTTGACAAAACATTTGTGCAAATCTCAAATAAAACATTCAAGTCAATTTGTCACAAAATAAGCTATATCAAAATTATTATAATTTTTTTTTTTTTTTTTTTTAATAATCGATATAAACAATATTGTCTCGTACCATATCGCGTTTGAAAATATATCGATATATATTAAAATCTTGATATATCACCCAGCCGTAACTCAAAGAATTCATATAAATACATGAAAAAGATAACATTTATGACATCTTCTACACGCTTAGACTCCAGATGAAAGACCACCTTTCCTTGTTAGTTACAAATGAAAATCATATTTTTGAAAAGACAATATATTAGGTGAAGATACAGAAAAATTAAAGCTGTTAATTAATAAGAGAGCGATCAAAGGTGTTGATGGGTTTTGGAGTTTCCAGGTTTATTGCCTGCCCAGCAGGTTGCTATTAGCATCAGTTCATCCGTCCTGTTTCATCCTAAAACGTACAAAATCTCGATTCATGGATGCTGATCAATCTTTTACAAATATCCAAAATATTCCAAAGTGCACAGATAGGGCCAGACGTGGGTTTTGGTAGTGTTGTATGATCTAGATGTGGCCCAGACTTCATAGGGCAGTTTTAACCTGGGATATGGTTAATTTTGTGAGGGCCAGGCGCGCCCCAAAGCCCCAACGAGGATGAAGGGTTGTGGCAGGACTGGTGGATATGTGTCTGCACTCAGTTTTGAGTCGCTCAAAGTCAAATGTAGGCCCAAGAAACCTTCAGAAACAAACAGTTGGCCCAACTTCTTTGATATGAAAGGTGGATTTAACTCCCTATGTTGTACCCTGCCATAAGAAAATCCTCCACAATGCTAAATGATTCAATCAAGAATTATTTGATGAGCGGATATGTCATATTGTAGCTTCCGTAAAGGGTCAGGTCCAAAGCTGTGTCATTCATATGTTGCATGTTTGTGCGGTTGTGTAGGTGATGGAGTGGATTAGCTCTTTGTGTCCCCTGGACCTGTGCATTCCTCGTGTCTACATGCAGCTATAGTTTTCAGGCCTTGCAGCCCAACACTCTGGGAAAATGCCTGGCTCAGTGCTTTCCTTTGACACTGAAATGCTTACAGGCAGGCCGGAGGGGCCGGCGGCGTTTCCAGGCTATGCAATGACCCGCTGGCTTTGGCTCGGGTCAACTGTGATGACGAGAGGCTTTCCATTGTCCCGTGAGCCTCTACGTTTGGCCTTTGCCAGAGTATAAAAGCTGGGCTCGAGCTGTGACGGACCAGCACGAGCCAGCCTCCCTCAAACGGCACATCAAGCTTTACTAACGCAGGTAAGGACACACAGACTCGGACATGCACATCAGAGCTGCGCACCCGCAGCCGGCCAAGCCTCCCTCGGCTCGGGAAAGGCTCAAGCAGAAGCTCGGGTGCCCCAATAAAACTCCCACATAAACAGCAAACAGTTTTTTTTTCATACAATTCCCCCCACATCCCTTCCAAAAACTGCTGATAAAACCCACTCTGATAACCTCAACGCATCACCTGTCCACCTCTTTCACATCAATCCCTGTAATCCTGTCTCCTAAATTTCCACTTCTGCTCCTCTTCATCCCCCCATCTTCCTGCATCCAGACACTCCTGAAGCCCCTCACCATGTCTCAGACCGCCAAGTCCGCCTCCAGCCAGGGCACCGACGCCAAGGACAAGGGTGCCCCAGCTCCTGCTGCCTCCAGCAAGGCCACCAAGACCGGCGAGCCCGGCATGGGATCCTTCAGAGTGAGTCACTGCTACGATGGTTCCCTCCGCACATCACAGAGACGAAGTCAGTTGTAGCTCAGAACTTTGGCTTCTCAGTGGATGAAATCTGCTAAAGTTGTGACAGAGTGTTTACAGACACCTTTATAAAGTAAACCTAGAGTTACCGTACCTTAATCGGGGTCAAACACTGGCTTGAAATTAACTGATTGAAAGTACAAAATGATACCACTTTTGCAAAATGACCCAACTGTTAGCGACATTTGTTAAAGAAACACACAAACAAGGCTTTAAATTTCCTGTTTGTCACTAATCTGCTTCTGTTGGCGTAGTTCTTACAGTTAAAATGTAGAAAAAGACTAAATCAGACATAATGTTCTGTAGTTTAAGGATAGAAGTTTGTTTGTGCTTTAAAATGTTAATTAGCAAAGGAATGCTATATTTCAGTCACGTGTGGTTAAGTTTAGTTTCCTTCCTCCTGAATGAGTTAAAGTGTAAATACCATGTAAGGAAATGTGGTTTGGAGTTCCAGCATTCATTCAGAAGAAAAACCAGATAGTTCAAACTGTGTTTAAGAAAAGTAGATAAGGATTAGGAGTAAAAGTACGAATCTGGCAGAATTCATGAGAGAAAAACACTTTCACGCTCCATCACGGCATTGGTTGACTTTGATTAATGTACAACAAGATTTCTAAAATTGGCCTTTTTAAAATGTTCAGATGGTCGGGAAACACTGATTTCATCTGAGATGCTGTAGCGCAGATCTTTTTGGAAAATGAATGTGAAAACATGTAGTTAAGAAGTCTGAAAGTGGGGGTAATGGAGGGTGTTTGTGCCTCTGGAGTAGCTGAGCTGTCTCTCGTGTTGCAGATCATGCTGTTCGACCAGGAGAACTTCCAGGGCAGGATGATCGAGGTCCAGAACGAGTGTATGAACGTGTGTGACCGCGGCATGGACAGAGTGCGCAGTATCATCGTGGAGTGCGGCCCGTAAGTGAACGCATCATACTGACCTCAAACCAAACCAGATCAATCCCCCAAAGATCAATGAGTTACACTGCAAAAAAAAAACTGAAATTTAAGGTAAAATACTGGCAGCTGTGGTTGCCAGAATTTCACCGTAAAAAAACAATGTATATGACATTACGGTACACTTTTCAGGCAACCATAAATTTCATAGTTGAGAACTGTTTTATTTACAGTAAATTACTATGAAAAAAAATTATATTGTAAACCTGTTTATGTAGAAATTACAGTATGTTTTTGCGTAATGTTGAACAGTTTTATACTGTAAATTTAATAGTAAACATCAGCTAAATCTGTAATTTAGACAGAATAATACAGTTAATTTTAGGGTAATTACATGCTTGTGATATTACGGTATTTTCAAAATTTTTTACCAAAAAATTATATTTTTACAGTAAAATTGTGTGATTTCTACATATTTTTACAGTAAAAAGTATAGTTATGTACTCTTTTCTTGATTTAGGGTAATATAATGTATCTACTACAGTGATATACTATTTTGGATTTTACGGTCTTTACTGTTGCTATTTTACAGTTTTTCACTGTAATTTTTACGAACATTTCTTACAGTGTAGCTCCTCCTACATCTTAAAAACGTTCCAGTTGTCATGGTTACTCATTTTAACAGATGGTAACCCTTTTAAGCAGCACCAAATCATAAAAGTGCAGAAAATGTAGAAAAAAACCTCTGGTGTCAAAAATAAAAACCCTACATGAGCGGAGCTGCCACCAGGGCAGTGCCATTCACCCTCACCTGTCCTCTAACTCTTGTTTCATGTTCATCTCTCCACCCTGCGCTCCCCCTCCCAACCCCACATCTGGTGGTCCCTCCCCCTCCTCCAGCTTTGTTGCCTTCGAGCAGACTAACTTCCGTGGGGAGATGTTCATCCTGGAGAAGGGAGAGTATCCTCGCTGGGATACCTGGAGCAACTCCTACCGCAGCGACTGCCTCATGTCCCTCAGGCCCATCCGCATGGTAATCCTCCTAGTTTTGATGCTAATTATTTATGAAAATGAACATAGCTAGAATTCTTTCGTAAAATGGAAGTCCAGCTGGTGTAACTGGAGTGAATGGTTCCAGTTCCTGAAAAGAGCCGACCTCTCATATGTCCAGTCTGGACTGTCAACAGTCTAAAGATTCACTTTGTCACATCAGATGAATAAAAGCAGCAAATTACCCTGTTTTAAAGGCAGGAATCAGAAAGGAATGGTTCCTGCTTTAAAAGCAGCTTTTTTCATCTGTAACAGCACATACTTCTCTGGTTTTTACCACAAACCTCAGTATTCTGCTCTTTAGTGACAAAGCGACACACTAAATCTGGTTTATGTCATCTCCACCCAATGCAGGACAGCATGGAGCACAAGATCTGCCTGTACGAGCTCTCCGACTTCAAGGGCAACAAGATGGAGATCCAGGAGGACGACGTGCCCACCCTGTGGGCGCACGGCTTCTGCGACAGAGTGGGCAGCGTGAGGGTGCCAGGAGGATCGTAAGTGGATGTCTTCATTATCTTTACCTGCAGAGGTTTCTAACTGATCTCCTGATGAGTACTCTCAGGTGGGCAGGGTTCCCATCAGGCTCTGGAGTGTAAATGTTGTTTTGATCATGGTTTGATAGGAACCCCCTCTGGACTTAGACTACCACCTGTTTATAAATAAGTCTTTAACCCAGAATGCCCCTCTGCCCCTGGATTTCCATGTAGGACTCCCTAAAATATCCTAATGAGAACATTAGAACCTCATGCACTTACATTTGATAGCTTGGGCTTCTTAAAAAACACCTACCAGTGACTAATAACTCCCTAGAACCTCAATGAACTTTTTAGTAGCCTAGAGTTAATGGCTTCATTCATCAGGACCTTCCTATTAGACCTTTTCAATCAACAATTGTCATTGAGATTACCTCTCTGCCCTGTCACAAGACTTCTAGTAAAAGGTCCTAAACCTCTTAAAAGACATCTGGAGATCCATTAGTCACCATCCAAACCTCTTAAAACCCTTTAATACCTCAATGTAGTTTGGGTTTTGAGGGATACCAGCACCAAAAGAGCTTTAGGCAAACATTTTTGACACCCAGCTTTGTCTCTCCTAACTCTGTCCATGTGTCCCTCAGGTGGGTGGGTTACCAGTACCCTGGATACAGAGGCTACCAGTACCTGTTTGAGTGTGGTGACTACAGGCACTACAACGACTTCAGTGCCTTCCAGCCCCAGATCCAGTCCATGCGCCGCATCAGGGACATGCAGTTCCACCAGAGAGGCTGCTTCACCTTCACCTCCGCCAGCAAGTGAGCCTTTCCGGTTGGCCGCCCTGCCACCTGGTGCCGCTGTGGTCATGCAGCTCTCTCAGCTTTTTATCTCTCCAGAGACCCCCTTCTCCAACTCTCCAGTCCTTTTCTTGTCCCCCCACCATCATCGCTCCATCCCAAAGGAAAGACAAAATGAGAGTTCACACACTGGACGACCTTAAGTGACTTTTTATGGTGCTAAAAATAAACATGTTGTGAAAACCCTCAACCCTGCCCTGGCTGAATTATCTTCATTTATTCTATAGGAAATGTTGAGTCTCCTATCTACGACGGAGTATTAGGGCCAAACAAAAAAACAAAAAAAGGAAATTACGAGAATAAAGTCATAATGTAATGAGAATAAAGTTGTAAAATTATGAGAATAAAGTCATAATATTACGAGAATAAAGTCGTAATATTACGAAAATAAAGTTGTAATATATTATAAATATATAAATATAACTTCACAAGATGCTCAATATTCTTCATTTTAACACAGGGAGAAGAAGCTCTTCCTGTTAGAGTTCTCATAAATTACCACTTTATTTTCATAATATTATGACTTTATTCTCATAAATTACCACTTTATTCATTACGACTTTATTCTCATAATATTACGACTTTATTCTCGTAATATTACGACTTTATTCTCGTAATATTACGACTTTATCCTCGTAATATTACGACTTTATTCTCATAATATTACGACTTTATCCTCGTAATATTACGACTTTATTCTCATAATATTACGACTTTATTCTCGTAATATTATGACTTTATTCTCATAATATTATGACTTTATTCTATTACGACTTTATTCTCATAATATTACGACTTTATTCTCGTAATATTACGACTTTATTCTCATAATATTACGACTTTATTCTCATAATATTACGACTTTATTCTCGTAATATTACGACTTTATCCTCGTAATATTACGACTTTATTCTCATAATATTACGACTTTATCCTCGTAATATTACGACTTTATTCTCATAATATTACGACTTTATTCTCGTAATATTATGACTTTATTCTCATAATATTATGACTTTATTCTATTATGACTTTATTCTCGTAATTTTACGACTTTATTCTCATTATATTATGACTTTATTCTCGTAATTTTCAATTTTTTTTGGTCTTAGTTTGGCCCTAATACTCCGTCGTACCTATCCGACCACTATTTAATAATGTTTGAATTTAACATTGTAGACGTTAAAGTGTAAAATAGGAGGTATTACTTTAGCAGATAACGCTATTGCTCAATTTAGGGAGGCCATCACTCTTACTACAGTGGAACATATTGAAGCAGGTGGTTGGATTGTGACCTTGATTCTACCTCTGCAGATGTTGATATTCTTGTCAGTAACACTGAAGATTTACTGCACTCAGCTTTAGAGCTGCAGATGCTCCTTGTAGAAGGAAGGTCTCTAACATTAGGAGCTTAACTCCCTGGTATAATTCACGTCTGTTAGACCCCATCCCGACTCCACTACTCAAAAATGTTTTTCCTCTTATTGGTACGACAATACTGGACCAGATCAACATATCCCTAAACTTAGGATATGTACCACAGGTTTTTAAGTTGCAGCAATTAAACTTTTACTTAAAAAAAACCTTCTCTTGACCCAGACATTTAAGCTAAATATTTTTTCCAACTAATTTCCAACCTTCCATTTGTATCTAAAATTTTGGAAAAAGTAGTTGATTTTGCAGTCAGAGTTCAGAATGCATCATAGCAGAGAAACAGCACTGGTTCCAGTCAAAAATGACCTTCTTATAGCTTCTTATGGCCTCAGATAAGGGCTTATGGCACTTTTCCACTGGTACCTACTCGGCTCTACTCATCTCAGCTCGGCTCGACTCAATTTGGCCTAGTTTCTTTTCCATAACAATTCAGCACCTGGAGTAGAAGTAGGCGGGTTGGAGCAAAGGTGCTGTGAAGTATTTGAATGTGTGATCTAAACGAAGAAGACAACAACACTAAAGATGTAGAACCTGGAGGAGATGATAGATGTGCTGCTGGGTCTGTGGCTCGTGTTCAATATCAAGTAAAAAAATTAGTGAGAGAAGCTTCAAGCTGCGATGCTTTTTAATTTTTTTTAGTTTGTCTCGGTGCTGCTGAAAAGTCAGTTGGTAGCTGCGAGCAGCTATGAAGTGACAGAGCTCCTGGTGGATCTGATCGTTCCTTATCGCCCGTCTAGATCCATTTTTAATTCTCTCCTCAGCCACCAGGTTTATGAACATCTGCACCTCAGAGTTGGATCACCAAACAGACTTTTGCGCTGCCATTGTCTGTCGAATAAAATGAACAAGAAGCCGCCGTTAGAGTTGCTCTTTCGCTGATGTCACATCCTGACTCAGACGTCTGACTCCAACCCCCCTGACCAATCAAAGTGCCATTAGTGTCCATACTGGCTCTACTGGACCTCAGTGCCGCTTTTGACACTAGAAGTGTAGCTCCCTCTACCATGAAAATGTATGCCATACAAAGATGGTTATTATTATTATTATTATTATTATTAGTATTATCATTAGTATTATTATTATTATTATGTATAGTATATTATATTATTATTAGTATAGGTATCGGATAGGTGAATGGATGAATGAATGGGATGCCTGGGTCTGGGGCCCTCCGTTGTCGGGCCTGCGCGGGTGTCGCCTTGTTGGGGGGTTCCCTCTCTCCGGGCCCGTCTCCGGTCCCCCCCGCTGCCTCTGCGGCGGGGCGCCCCTCTGGTCTTGGAGGGCCACTTTCGTGGGGGACGGGTGCGCCTGCCCGCGTCGGCGGCCGGGGCGGCTCTGTCTCTCCGGGCAGGCTGGCCCCCTGCCGGGTGGGGGTCGCTGGCCTGAAGGGTGAGGGCCTCCTGGCCGCGTGTCCGGCCCGGACCGGGTGGCCGGGGATTGCCTGGGTCGCGGTCCGCCGCCGCGGGATCCCTGGCTGCTTCTTTCCGCGCCGTGGGGGCCCCGCCCGCGGGCCCCCTCGGCCGCCGCCGGGTGGGGGGGGGACCTCGCAGGCGGTGGGTTGCCTCCCTCCTACTTCTCCCCTCTGTGGGGTTGCCGGTGGCCTGGGTTCCGGGCTCTTCCTTGTCGGCCTCTGGTCTCGCGGGTGGCGGGGTTGCCCCCCCCCCTCCCCCACTATAGATACACTTCAGGTGGAGCTTTGTTTGGTTTATTACACACACACACACACACACACACACACACACACACACACAGACAGACACACACACACACACACACACACACACACACACACACACACACACACACACACACACACACACACACACACACACACACACACACACACACACACACACATATAGTCATTTAGTCACATGCATACACACACACACACACACACACACACACACACACACACACACACACACACACACACACACACACACACACACACACATGCATGATCATATACATACACACACACACACATAGACATACACACTGGCTTGTTCACCTGCATGCTGGCTCTCTAGTTTTTGGGTTTAGGTAGCGGTAGCGATAGCTTAGCTCAGACTGCGATCAGATCTCAAGATTTAGGTCGATTGCTGTTCGTGTTTTGGATGGCTCCGTGCCGGTTTCGTGCTTTGTTTGTGGTTTTTTTGTTGCAGATTTCCAGTGCTTGACGTGTGTCTCCGTGTGTTCCTGCTTCCTGGATTGGCAGTGGATGTCGTCACCCCCCCCCCCCCCCCACCCCCTCCCCCCCCCCCAAAAAAAAAATAAATAAATAAATAAATAAAACACTGGGTTTGTATGTGTATATTTATGTATGTGTACGCATATGTGTGCGTATATATATGTATATATTACATATAGTAATAATGCACATATATACACTTTTGGTTTCTACCGTCATGGTATCAATCAATAATATGTGTGCAGACAAGGTAAAAAAAAAAAAAAAAAGAAAATGTATGCCATGATTATACTTCCCAAGGGCTGCATGTATAACTCTCCCAGTTTGGCTTAAAGGGAAAGTTCGTTTTTTTACAACCTGGACCTTATTTCTGGCATTTTTTATGGTCGTATACTCACCCAGGCAAGTTTGGTGTCATTTGGAGTCCTTCAGAAGATATTAGGGGTTTTTTTGCGAGCCGCTTCTCCATATAATGGTAGCGCACAGCAGGACACAGACGATGCAGCGTCTAAATAACACATGATTACCGCGAAACTCGTTCATTTATTTTATGAATCACTAGATCTGCTTCCAGGACCTGTTGTCTACATCCGGCGCTGTGTGTAACAAATAAATCAGTTTGTAAACAAGACCTCTGAACTCATGACGTCATCTCTCATGCAATCATGTGTTATTTAGACGCTGCATCGTCTGTGTCCCGCTGTGCCCCGTTCACTACCGTTATATGGAGAAGCGGCTCGCAAAAAAACCCCTAATATCTTCCGAAGGACTCCAAATGACACCAAACTTGCCTGGGTGAGTATACGACCATAAAAAATGCCAGAAATAAGGTCCAGGTTGTAAAAAACCGAACTTTCCCTTTAAGGAGGCTGACACCACCTCCACCTTTAAAACCAAACTTCAAACGTTAGTGTTTAGTAAAGCCCTGTAGTTAGTGTAAACTCTAGTGTGTTAGGGCCAGTAGTCATATCTGCAGCTAGAGGACAAGACTAGAGCAGCTGGTCTTAAACAGAGCTTCATCCTAGATATGCTGCTACAGACATACGCTGCAGGGGGACACCAACATGATCCATCACCTTCTCCATTGTCCTTGTAGTTTGTTGTTCTGGTCTGCCCCCCAGAGCTTCATGAGCTGCATCCTGACCTGCAGTCCCACTATCTGACTAACCTCAGTGTCTGCTGTCTACATCTGTTTATATAGTCATCTTTGTAGTACATCAACTAACCATTATGTCTGTGTCAATCGTTTTCTCTTTTCCTGCTCTGCCCAGTTGGCCTTCGGCAGGAGGGTCCCCCCTTATGATCCATGTCCTGCTCAAGGTTTCATCCCCCCTGAAGGAGATTTTTTCTTGCCACTGTGGCTTAAGGTTTTTCTCCCACTATGGGAGGTTTTTGCCTGTCAATGTTTATGTAATAATTGCTCGGGGGTCATGTTCTGGGTCTCTGGAAAGCACCTAGAGACAACTTCTGTTGTAATAGATGCTATATAAATAAAAATGAATTGAATTAAATAAAATTGTCCATAAATCTGACACAAATTAATTAAGAAACTATAACAGTTAATTTATGTTTCATATCCGCCCAAAACAATACACATTTTTGAATTATAACATTTATGCCTCTAAGTATAACATCCATATTATTCTTCATTAAGTATGTATGCCTTTAAGGGCTCTGATTACATTTAAATATTGATTAAATAATAAGTGCCTTGTGTAAAACTGACATTAAAGCCACCGTATGTAGCAACACCACTTCTGACCACATGGAGGCAGCAGATCAGAGAAGGTGTAAGACAATCACGTGCACCTCCAGTTGGACAGTGCAGTATTATAAGACGAGCTGGATCGCCCCCTCCACACTGTAGAGAAAGACTGGATACACCACCTGTGATGTCACTCACAGGTTTCTGAAGGGTGCTTCTGAAGCCTCTTTTTTGTTGTACTTCGCGGCATCATGTTGTAAATGGGTAAACAAACAGACGTGGGGGCCAGCTAGAACAAACCCAATCAATTACAGCCAGCTATTTTAGCTTGTCGAGCTTACAAACCTGCGATGCTAATTGATGACTTTAGTCATTCTTATAAAATCTGTACAAACATCCTCATGACACCAGGACCAGCAGTAATGAAACCAGGACTAGTAGAACCGACTCCAGGACCAGCAGAACTGACACCAGGACCAGCAGAACTCTGCTAGGAGCAGCGGTAGCTTGCCAGCCACAATGCAGACTGATGAACTGCAGGTTCCCGCAGACTTTAGCCCCTCCCTGACAGATGAACATCTGCCTGTACCCAGGAAACCATTAATCCCGACCAAATCACCCAATGCCGCTCCAAACCCTCAGGAGCCTCCACCACGCTTTGCTGTGACCTGCAGACACCCATTACCGCACCACTCTCCAACCCTTTAGCCAACAAACTGCCTTCTGCTACAACTAGATATTCAAGATGTTGACCCCTCTTTCCAGAACACCATTCTTCTGGACCCTCATGTCTACGTTTTTGTACACACTTGAGTCACTTGACCTTGTTTCCACATAGCAGATCTAGATGTTTGGCCTCAGCTCTCCTACAAAGACCAACAGAGGTCAAGACCTCCCTGGACAGTTGACGGTAAGATAAGATAAGATAAGATAAGATAAGATAAGATAAGATAAGATAAGATGAGATATTCCTTTATTAGCCCCACAGCGGGTAAATTCGCAGTGTACAGCAGCAAAGGGGATAGTGCAAAACAAGAGGCATCAATAGAAATAGAAATAATAATAATACAATAATAATAACAGAGTATGACACACTATAAACAGTACTGATATATACAATAATAATAATAATAATAATAATAATAATAATAATAATAATAATAATAATAATAATAATAAATACTGGTATACAAATAAGATAACAGACTGATATTTACATAATTGCACGTTGTAGTGAATGATATTGCACATTATTCCAGTATATTTATTGTCAGGTTGTTATGTATGTATGTGGTATACTGTACTGGATGTCCCTGGTCCCTCTGGCTCCTTGGATGGCACATCGTCACGCACAGGCATCCAGGTCATGGTAACTGAGGTTTTAATCAAGACAAATGGACTTTTCTCTTTTTTAAGAAACTTATTTATCTGGACGTTAATGTTTGATCAAAACAATAAGTAATAGCCATTTCCGAGGGAACGGGATGCAACATTGTGTCACGTGGTATACCTACCACTTCAAAACCATCATGAATGCTCGGAATTTGTAGCATCAGTGCGAGCAGGGTTTACATAGTGTGAAAGAGGACCCACAAAATAAGATAATCAACCGTGTGGACTATGTCTGGTTATAAAGTTATATAACCAGATTAGTATATAGAAAACACTCTTTACAGTATAAAGAGTGTTTTAATGTGGATTAGATTTTTGTTAAATAATAGGCTACTTCAGAGCTAATGGTCCCACCTCATTAAAAGGGAAAAGTCAGACCGGACGTGAACACAGCACTAGGTTTATTTAACTCCAGGACTGCAGGGTGAAGATGTCTGCACTCTTTAAAGCAAGAAAAGGTGGGTATGTTTATTAAATAAAATAATTATAATTAATAATTATTAAATAAAGAACGACGAGCGGCGACTGTGTCGCGTTTAGCCGTAAAACGTGTTAGTCTGGCGCGACCAGGTAACACCAGATTTAAAACAATCCCGTGTAACCTCAGGTCTGACCTGAACCAGGATACCCACCTGGTCGTCAATTACCAGAACTGATCACCTGAGAAAAACCCAGAGTTTTCTGCTGCGGGTCGATTGGTTTTAAACGTGTTTACAATTAGCTTGGTGGCTAATAGATGGTTAAAGTTGATCTGATGTGATCGATTACTGTATCGAAAACAGCCATGGCCACTGAGGCAGATGTAGACAAGTGAGTGGAGCATTTGTGGTGCAATTGAGGAGTTTAATGAGAAACGCGAAGGTGACTGATGGTGAGCTGACCTTTCACCCACAGAACGCCCGCTGCTGCGTTCACGGCCTCCTGGGCCAAAACAGCTCCGGCGTATCAGACCACATAACCACCTTCACTGATCCACACTCCAATCTTTATACTTCCTTGGAAATTGAAGCCCTTTTGATTAAATAATTATCCTCAACGATACGTGTGCCCTGGAAGGCTCTTTGTTGTCATTCAACAGGTTCTCACACATTTGTAGGTTTATCAATTTCTGGGTTTTGTTTTTTTGCAAATATGAAATTTTAGAAAGTCAAAAAAATGTCAGATTAAAAAAAACAAACAGAAACAGTTTATTTACTCATCAAACATTTTTTTTTCTTGAAAATTAGTGAATGTATAAAGTTTACCGTGCAATACTTCTCCCGGGCTATCTGTGCAATATTCCACTACATGTGTAACTATATACTATCCTCTGTAAATATAATCTCAGGTCTTCGTTATTCAAATGCACCTTAACCTTTTTATATTTTTATATTATTTATATTTCTTATATTCCTACATTTCTTATTGTTTGCACTATTGTTTCTTATTTGTCTTGCACTGGAGAGGTGATGCTGCTTTCAATCTCACTGTACCCAGGTACATTGACAATTAAGTATTCTATTCTTAGTTTTATAAAATCAGACATTTGGAGTTTTTTATCATACATTTGTGATTTTTAAGTATAGTATAAGTATAAGATAAGTAAGTATAAGTATAAGATTTTTTTTCTTGAAAATTGCATTTACTGTATAATGCCTGACATCCCCAGTTTTCCAAAGAATGTAGAATTTTTTTTTTCTAAGTCAGAATTTTGGCATTTTGAAACAAAGTTTCTGAATTCAGAATGTCCTCTGTCCTGCAAGTTTATAACACTAGACATGTTAAATACTTTTAAACCTTTGCAGTTGTATGAAGTGAGAATTGTATATTTGAAAATATCATATTTTTTATTCCTCAAATGGTGCAGGTGACATTGACCGTGCCACTTTACCTCATCTGTTTGACCTTCAGATATTTCACCCCGAAGCAGAATAAGAAGCACCGTCCTCAGCTGTGGACCCAGGACTGACTCTGAATAATGAAACCATATTTTCTCTTCTTTTCCATCAGCTCTGACCTGGTCTCTGCGCAGCCGTCGAAGTTTGTCTCAGCTGGCGGAGTTACCGGAGACTCACCAGCTCCTGAGGCAGACCTGCAGAGACTTTGCCGACAGAGAACTGACCCCCATTGCTGCCAAACTTGACAGAGAGCATACTTTCCCTGCCAAACAGGTGCCAGATGTTTCCACTGTCCTGTCATTTCTGACAGTCTCGTAAACATGTATTTGTCCAAAATGAAAAATAAGTCTTGTGGTTGTATATTGCTTGGAATGAGACCAACTACAATTAAATGGAGACAATTCAGCGGCTGTGTTTTGGGCTCTCCAGGTTCAGGACTTGGGGGCGATGGGGGTGATGGCCATGGAGGTTCCGGAGGAGCTGGGTGGAGCTGGGATGGACTACCTGGCCTACGGCGTGGCTGTGGAGGAGATAAGCCGAGGCTGCGCCAGCACTGGCGTGGTTGTCTCCGTTAACAACGTGCGTGCATTCATCTGCATGTGGAGGGGTGATCGTAGGCGTTGGTGTTTGTGATGACGGCCTGTTCCGTCTCTTTGGTTCTCAGTCTCTCTACATCGGACCCATACTGAAGTTTGGCACAGAAGAGCAGAAGAAGAAGTGGATTCCTCCGTTCACCAGCGGGGAGAAGGTGGGCTGCTTCGCTCTCAGTGAGCCAGGTAACTAAGTCATCTCATGTCTTAATATCCATTTAGTTGATGATTTTAGGCCATTGTACTAAAGTTTGGCGCTTCAGTTAATATTATTCTGAACAGACCGTGTTGATAATTTGGTACAGAAGTAGTGTCCAGGAAAAGTCTTTATGGAGCAAAGATTGTTAAAGAAGCGTCCGAATATCATTTTCCATTTATCTGAGTTTGGGTCGTGGGATCAAAGAAAGAAAAGATCCCCTGAGCTCCGTCTCCCTCCCCACCTTCTCCAGCTCCTCCAAGACCTTCCCAAGATCCTCCCTGAAGGGCCACCTTATGGTATCATGGTATCATGGAGTGACTTGTACCGCTGATTCCAGGTAGCAGAGAGGACGGACAACAGAGTTAATTATATTTTATTCCCTAAATCCAAACTAAACAGAGTTAAATGTCTGTTTCGGATTAAACTGCAGACTAAATGTCCAAAACATCAACAAGGACGTCTACATCTGAGATGAATCAAAGCAACAATGATTTAAAGGAGCTTGAGGCAAGAATAAGAAATGAGACTCATTAGCGCCACGACGACCGTCGGGGTTCCTGCAGCCAACAGTGAAGCCGGCACGGGAGCGCCGTTCAAATCAAGCTCGAAATATGACTTACAATGTTATCTTACCTGGTCAGTAGGAAATGAGCCATGTCAGCATCTGTTTTCAGTCCCAATTCAAGTTGAAGCTGCCTCCATGACTCAAACGCGTATCCAATGTTTACTCGTGCGCCGCCGAGAACGCGCATGCAGCGTCATGTGACGTCACATCCGCAGGACAGCGCGGGAAACTTGCCCCCACAATTGCAGCACATTTTGCAGCACACAGCCTGTTCAAAGCAACGGAGAGATACACTAGAGGGCTCATTCTTTTTGGTTTGGAACGCTTCATCTGACATTATTACTAGAAAACTTAAATTTTTTTCATAAATCCTGCCTCATGCTCTTTTAAACTCTTTAATGTTAACTAAACTTATTTAATCACAGTCGTGTAGAAACAGACTTTGGTCTGATAAACGTTAATCTCCACTAGTGTTGTGAGTCTTTCCAGTTTAAACTAATTAGCGGTAAATTAATGTAATCTTCCCTTGCAGCGCATGTTGATTTTGGATGTTGTCATCTGTAACCATGACGACAGTAAGATGAAGATTCTGTAAAGCCTCACCTTCAGGGTAACCTTTTTGCCAACCAGATCTATTTTTAGATTTTCTACATTTCCCTTAATTACACAATTAAGTCAGTTTTAAATGATCACAGATAAAAAGTGATCCTGAGTCCAAAATAATCAAAATTCTCACACAGTCACCAATGCTGATTGTCTGAGTTAGCAATTAAGGGGGTCAGGCTGACCGATAAGTCAGTTGGTCCTGGAGAATGGACCAGACTAAGAGCCATTTTGTTGGATCTCTTGGCCTTCAACCAAAGAAGCCATATGTTGTCCAAAGGTGGCACTGGCATCTCTGGAATGAACCATCACCGTGGAAACATGGATTGTACTGACTGTGGAGTACCAAAAGGCTCTGTATGAGGACTTCTTTAATTCTACATGCCAACACTCAACATCATCCTGTTAATACAAATGTCAGTTTATGTACAGATGACACTCCGATTTATGTTCCTGGTCAGTATTTCAGATCCACTCTGGAAGAAATGGACATCATGTAGGGCTGGGCGATTTTGGACAAAAATAAAAAGCCCATTTTTTTTTTTCTCTGAAAACCCGATTTTCGATTTTGATTTTTTTTTGGTAAAACTACAAAAGACAATGGAATAAATTGTTTCAAATATTTTATCTTTATTTTTATAGAAAAATAGCAAACAAATGTCCCTATTGGGAATGAAGTGCAATTGAAAGATACTGTAAATCCTCCTTGAGTTTAGTAAAGTGACAACATTTACAATTTTCTTGACCAAACAAAGATGACTAGACGAGCTCTGTCTGTAATGCAGCCAGCTGCAAAAAAGGAAAATCGATTTTCCGATTTTCCTTTTTTAACATCGATTGTGATTAATAAATCCGATTTAGATTTAAAATCGATTAATCGCACAGCCCTAACATCATGTGTTTTGGACCAAAGACCAAAAAATGCTAGTCAGCTCCACATGGACCGTCAAAGTGCTGATACTGATTTGTGAGATACTTTTGTACACGTGTTTTTCTGGCTCCTGCTGAAGTACATTGATTAGATATGGTTTTTCAAATTGCAGGTAATGGCAGTGACGCTGGTGCTGCCTCCACCGTGGCTAGTCAAGAGGGGGAGGAGTGGGTCCTGAACGGAACCAAAGCCTGGATCACTAACAGCTGGGACGCCTCTGCCACTGTCGTCTTTGCCACCACGGACAAGAAGCTCAAGCACAAGGTATAGCACAGAGATGTGGTCCTTACCTCCGCAGTGAGAGCCTTGATTGTTTTGGTGATTAAACTGTCAGTGAGTGTTTTTCATTTCTGTCTGCAGGGAATCAGCGCCTTCCTGATCCCAATGCCTCATGCAGGACTCTCTCTTGGGAAAAAGGAGGACAAGCTGGGCATCAGAGCATCTTCCACCGCTAACATCATCTTGGAGGACTGCAGGGTCCCGCTGGACAACATGCTGGGGCCGCGAGGAGCAGGATTCAAGATCGCAATGGTATTTTACAGCCAAATCTCTTGTTGTAATGACAGGTTAGGACAAGACGGTTGTCCCCATGAGAGAAGATCTGCAAAACATCTACTATATTCTACCTCTAACCAGATCACAATATGTAGCACAAGAGTTTTCTGCTTCATAAAAACAGATTTAAACAACATCCCATCCATCCCTCCCAGTGTTCAGCCCTGGTCCTCAGGAACCCCTGTCCTGCTCCTTCATACCTGGATCATATTAGCGCGTCGTTGACAGAGTTGTGTAGACTTTGATGAGGACCTGATGGTGATCCAATCATTTGATTCAGGCGTGTTGGAGCAAAGCAGCGTCTAAAATGTACAGGATAGAAGGCCCTGAGAACCAGGGTTGAAGAAAACTGGTCTAGGCAGAGAAGTCCAGATCTCCTCTTCTCCATCCGCCTCCTACAGATCTTCCGAGAGGACACAGGGGTGTTTCCAGACCACCTGAGAGATGTAGTCTCTCCAGTGTCCTGGGTCTGCCTCTGGGACTCTTCTTGGAGCAGCAGTGACTCCAACCCAAGTCTCTCCTGATGACTGAACTTGTCCTGTCTCTAATGCCGCTTTTGCACTAGGACTTACTTGGCCCGACTTGGCTCGGCGCGGCTTTACACGGTTCCACTGTGTGTTTTCGCACTGCCAGGGGAGAAGCGGGCAGGTTTGGGTGAAGCTGCTGTGACGTACTCGATTGCGCAACACCTTTGTTCACGTCAGCGCTGATCAGAAATCAGCTGGAGCCGGAGCGGCTGAGAGTAAAACAGCCCGTCTACATCGCTTTTTTAATTTTTTCTCGACAGCCACCAGGTTTATGAACATCTGCACCTCAGAGTTGGATCACCAAACAGACGTTTTGTGCTTTATAATAAAATCGCCGCGAGCCGCGGGTCGCCTCGCTCTGACTCCCGCTCCCTGATTCAAACGTCTGACGGCCCCGCCCCCCGACCAATCAGAGGCGCGGAGGGTGGTGACGTCCCCGCCCCCCGACCAATCAGTGGCGAGGAGGGTGGTGACGTCAGAAAAAGTCCCTGCTCAGCCCGCTAAGAACCTGGCTGAAATGGTTACAGAAAAAAGTACCGACTTGGAGCGGCTCTACACGTCTCAGCCCTAGTGCGAAAGCGCAAAACGGGGCCATAGCGGGTAGAACCGGGGAGAAGTGAGACTAATGCAAAAGCGCCATAAGGGAGAGTCCAACCACCCTTTAGAGCAGGGGTGTCAAACTCATTTTGCTTGACGGGCCGGATTTGACCAATTTTTTTTCTCGCGGGCCGCACGCTCAAAATAACAAAAATGGTGCGAAAATGTTTTTTTCCTAATTCTTTTTTTTTTACTATTGTTATCTAATCCAATATTAGTTTAGTTAATTTTAAAGGAAATATATTTCTTCAGGATCTTTTCTTGAAATTTCTTGTTTTTTTTTTTTCAAATTATGTAAGATACTTTTAATATAGTTTTACAAAGATAAACAGAAACAAGTATGCAGGGATTAAAGTTCTCCGTCTCTAGACGGATTTCCGTCAATTCGAAAATTAGGGAAAAAAAAAAAAGAAAAGAACAAAAAGGCGTAACGCGTAACCTACGCCGTAGGCTCTGCGTTGGAGTAACGCTGAACCATAAATCAGCCTTTAGGCATTAAACTGGCGCTTTTGTAAACCAATTAAGCGAGCCAGAGCCTTGGTTTTAGCCAATCAGGAACAGAGGGGGGCGTGTTGGATCTAGGGGGTAGTCTCGGGGAGCAGTCGCCCCGTCGCCCTCCTCTCCCCGCCGCCGGAGGTGCGGCGTTCGGCCCGCCGCGCGGGGCCTTCGTCCAGCGGCGTCCCTGCGTCGTCGGGCGGGGGTCTTTCTGCGGGGCGGTGTCCGGCGCTGCGCGGAAGGCGAGCCGGTGGGGGGATCGGGTACGGCGGATGGCGGCGGCGGCGACTCTGGACGCGCGCCGGGCCATTCTCGCGGATCTCCCCAGCTGCGACGCCCGTCGGGGACCCGTTAACGCGGGCCCCCCCGGCGGGTCGCCTCTAGGTTTACCACCTTTCAGAAATAGAAATAAGGAACGCCTGATTTCAGCAGCGCAGGTGCCATAAAAGGGACATCCCCAAAACTTCTAAACTGCATAGAAATGTATTTATTCTATATAAAAAAACGAAATGCTTTGATTTAAAGTGCTTTAATAGCATTGAACTTGCACGACTGTACAGACAGCCAACCATACCAGTAACTGAAATAGCCTATCCTCCTATGCTACTGTACGTCCACATCAGCCCAGATGTAGAATATAGCTATAGGCAGTACTCGAGTTGAGGGGGATGAGGGGGGGGGGATGGCATCCCCCCCTGAAATAAAAACGGTCCAAATCCCCCCTTGTAAAACTGCCATCCCCCTTTCCATCTCTTATGTCATTTCATCAATGAATGTGGTTTTACTGCTATTTCAACATTTAGAGTCATCACCAGAAAAATAACACCAGAAAAATAACTTATTTGACAATTTTCCCCTGTTTCAAGTAAATTTTCACTTGAAATAAGTAGGAAAATCTGTCAGTGGGACAAGATTTATCTTCTTATTACAAGCAAAAAAATCTTGTTTTTTCTACTTATTTCAAGTGAAAATCTACTTGAAACAGGTGAAAATTGTTGTTTTTTCCAGTGATGAGTCTTGTTTTAAGTGTAATGAGATTTTTTTTACTAAAATGAGACATTTTAACTAGAAATAGGACAAATATTCTTAAGATTTTGAGTTTTTGCAGTGATCCATTTAACTTATCCTGTGAAGGACAGAGTCATATTGATAAGTTCAGAAAACTGCAGAATTTGGTTGCTTTCCTCCTTCTCTGAGTTGGCAGGCTGAGGGGAGACGACCACTTTATATATGTTAAAGACAGAAAAAACCTTGTTTTCACAATAGGTGCAGTGCATAAATGGAGGGGGAATATGAACTGGCCTGAAAAAATTTTTTCAGTCAAAAATATTTTTTTTGCTTTAATCCCTGAGTATGTTTTTTTTATATTTCGCTTTTTTATAGGAAATTTAATTAAAAGCAAAATCTTTCTTATTACATCCGAGAGTGTTTCTTTGTGATTTAGAGAATTTTCCAGTACAATTAAGTGTATTTATTTTAAAAAATTGGCGCAGATATTTATGCCAGTGTCCCGAAAAAGTCATCACTTCTTTTTTAACTGTTTTACTTTGTCACTATCCTCGTATTCAAAACTGAAATTCTCCGAATAAATATCTTCTATCATCTTTTTTAGCAGTGATATTTTTCCTGCGAAAATATATAATAGTAGTCAGTTAATAAAAATAAACGACCGTCTACAAAGAAATAAAATCGGCAAATGCATTCTAGCAAACTAAAAAAATTTTTGAAAACTGCTCTCTTTGTGGAATAACAATGGATTTTTAGAAGAAATATATTATCGGATATGCTGCGATTCATGGCAATTATTTATGCCTTCCTTTTTAGTAAATTAACATTTCGTTTTTTTGCGTTGGAAACTTCTCGCGGGCCGCATGAAAATCTCTCTCGGGCCACATGCGGCCCGAAGGCCGCACATTTGACACCCCTGCTTTGAGGAAACTCACTTCAGCTGCTCGAATCCTCCATCTGGACTCGACGTCTGAGAGGATGGAGGAGCAGGTGGGCTCTGTTACGGTTCGGTTTCTGAGTTCAGTCCAGACCCCCAGTTAGTGGAAATGTAGCCATGTCTTTGGATTCGGAGGCTCTGGTTCTCATCCCCCCTGCACGACACTCTGCTGTGAAATGCTCCAGAGAGCTGCAAATAGGGATGGGCGGTATGGACTAAAAAATTTATCACGATAATTTCTGGCATTTATCCTGATGACGATAAAAAAAATACCAATACAAAAACGTCATCAATTGGAATTTATCTTTCTTTCTTTCTTTCTTTCTTTCTTTCTTTCTTTCTTTCTTTCTTTCTTTCAGGCTCATTTCTTTCTTTCTTTCTTTCTGGCTTCTTTCTTTCTTTCTGGCTCATTTCTTTCTTTCTTTCTCTCAGGCTCATTTCTTTCTTTCTTTCTTTCTTTCTTTCAGGCTTCTTTCTTTCTTTCTTTCTTTCAGGCTTCTTTCTTTCTTTCTTTCTTTCAGGCTTCTTTCTTTCTTTCTTTCAGGCTCATTTCTTTCTTTCTGGCTCATTTCTTTCTTTTTTTCTTTCTTTCTTTCAGGCTCATTTCTTTCTTTCTTTCTTTCTGGCTTCTTTCTTTCTTTCTGGCTCATTTCTTTCTTTCTTTCTCTCAGGCTCATTTCTTTCTTTCTTTCTTTCTTTCTTTCAGGCTTCTTTCTTTCTTTCTTTCTTTCAGGCTTCTTTCTTTCTTTCTTTCTTTCAGGCTTCTTTCTTTCTTTCTTTCAGGCTCATTTCTTTCTTTCTTTCAGGCTCATTTCTTTCTTTTTTTCTTTCTTTCTTTCAGGCTCATTTCTTTCTTTCTTTCTCTCAGGCTCATTTCTTTTCTTTCTTTCTTTCTTTCTTTCTTTCTTTCAGGCTCATTTCTTTCTTTCTTTCTTTCTTTCTGGCTTCTTTCTTTCTTTCTTTCTTTCTGGCTCATTTCTTTCTTTCTTTCTCTCAGGCTCATTTCTTTCTTTCTTTCTTTCTTTCTTTCTTTCTTTCTTTCTTTCTTTCTTTCTTTCTTTCAGGCTCATTTCCTTCCTTCCTTACTTCCTTCCTTCCTTCACGTTGTGCATCGATTTAACCACAGAACCATACATCCGTCTTTACACAAAAACATCATCAACAGGAATTTATCGTTTTTACCGCGAGATGAATTTTTTGGACGGTTTATCGTGAACGGTAAAGTATCGCCCATTCCTAGCTGCAAACCCCCGGTCCATGAAGCCAACAAGACCACATCATCCTAGAAGTAAGTGGAATCCTGAAGCCACTAGACCGGACCCCCTCAACCCGCTGGTTTGCAACTCCTACCTGGAACCCACATTGTTCTTCCTGGTTCTGAGGTCCAGCTGTCGACCAGACTCTTCTGCAGCAGCCCTGCATGGACTGGACCAGGGAGGCTGAGAGGGGATTCACCTGGAAGTGAGGCAGCGTCCCAGTCTGCCGGCCCAGTTGTGTTTTATAAATTCTCTAAAATGCAGTTGTGTCGTGTGATGAGGTCACTTTACAATGCTGGTTACCAAACAGTGATTGATTGTTGTTCTGTGACGGTTGACACTGCTGTCTCCATGGTTCATACACACTTACCTGCTCACAGGTACATTAGAGAGTCACACGGGGGTGTTACTTGATTGTTTTCTGCTGCTGAACTAACGAGCCTCGTTAAGGTGTCGTCAGGCTTTTCCTCCCCTCAGACTGGTAAACTGTCCCTTTATCCGTGTCCCGCAGCAAACCCTGGACAGCGGACGGATCGGTATTGCGGCTCAGGCTCTTGGCATCGGTCAGGCCTCTCTGGACTGCGCTGCCGACTACGCACACAAACGCACGGCGTTCGGAGCACCCATCGGCAAACTGCAGGCCATTCAGGTACGACAGGTCTGAGGCGGGTGCACCTGAGACCGAGCAAGTTGGAAGTACACTTGCATACCCGAATTTCCCCTCTGGTGATCAATAAAGGACTATCTTATCTTATGACGGTGTGTCCAGGCCACGTGGTGATCCAAACACAGTCCTGCTGGGCTCTCTGTAGGAACTACTACTACTACTACTACTACTACTACTACTACTACTACTACTACTGTCATTTACCAGACGCTTTTATCCAAAGTGACTTACATCTGTGAGAACACAGGCACATAGGAGGGTCCAGCTGGATAAGAGCTGGTCAGACTGCTGAGAGTCCAGTTGGACACAGGTGCTGCCATGCAAGTGCTAGAATTTTTTTTTTTTTTTTTTTTTTTTTTTTTGCCCAACCCAACAGTCCGTTTATACAAGAAAGCTACGTCTAAAAAGACACCATCTTCTCATAAGTGCATGCAGCTTACTCAGTGCTGAGTACTGCAAAGAGCTGGACAAATCTTCTATCTAATTCTGATGAGCAGAGAAGTTTACCAGATGTAGAAGTGCTCAGTGAGGTAAGACATGAACCACAAGAGGACAGATCCTGAAATGCCAAGCGTTGAGAGTGTGGAGAGGAGGATGTGGTGGTTGACCATGTCAGAGGCAGCAGACAGGTCAAGCAGTATGAGGACTGAAGACAGACCAGCTGATCCAGCAGCCCGTACTGACTCAGTAACTGACAGAAGAGCAGTTTCAGTTGAGTGGCCCTGCCTAAAGCCAGACTGATGTGGATCATACAGGCAGTTGTTGCAAAGGAACTGTGAGACCTGACTGAAGACGTCTCGTTCTGGAAGTTTAGACATGAACGGGAGCAGTGAGACCGGCCGGTAGTTTTCAACCTGGGCAGGGTTGAGTGTGGGTTTTTTAGCAGTGGGGTGACCCGGGTTTGTTTGAAGACAGAGGAAAGATGCCAGATTTAAGAGAGGAGTTAATAATGTGGGTTACTGCAGGTTTGACTGTCAGTAAAATGCTCTGCAGGATGTCGGTAGGAACAGGATCAAGAGGACAGGTCGATGGTTTTGAGCCGACTAAAAGTTTAGAGACTTCACCAGCATTTAGAGAAAGGAAGGAGCAGAGAGAGGCGTGCTGTCCTGGTTCCCACTTCTGCTGCCTCACAGCTAGAAGGTTCCTGGTTCCTCTACCAGCCAGAGAAGTTCCCAGAGTCTCCTCGTACTGGTGTGGGTTTTTTTTTTCGCTGTTGTGATAAAGAATTGGGTTGTCCTTGTCAGGTTTTGTTTGGGCTCGTATTTTCCGCGCTAACTCCGCTGGTTTCTTCTCTCCCCGTGGTCCAGTTCAAACTGGCCGACATGGCGGTGGCGATCGAGAGTGCTCGCCTGCTCACCTGGAAGGCTGCCATTCTCCGAGATGCAAAAAAACCCTTCACGAAGGTACGCAGCCGCCTCTCATTCAAGGTTCACGTCGCCGGCGGGGTAACTGATGTCAGACTCTTGTTTCTCCACAGGAAGCAGCCATGGCCAAGCTGGCAGCGTCCGAGGCCGCCACTTTCTGCTCGCACCAGGTCAGACGTCAGACATCAGAGGAGCCGAGCGAGAACAAACCATCAAACAACTACTGATCTTAAACTCTTTTTTTTTTTCTCTCTCTTGAAAAGGCCATCCAGATTCTGGGCGGGATGGGTTACGTGACGGACATGCCCGCCGAGCGGCACTACCGCGACGCTCGCATCACAGAGATCTATGAGGGCACCAGCGAGATTCAGAGACTGGTGGTAGCGGGACAGATTCTGAAGGAGTACCAGTCATAGAGCCTTGGACCCAACGTGGACCTTTAGAACTGACATCACATACGCCAAAGCTCAGGAGTTTCCTGTGATGTCACATCATCATCCTCAGCCTTATTTCTCACGGATCTGAACTTCATACTTGAATAATCTGCCTTCACGTATTCTCAGAGCTGCTTTAGTTCATAGGGAGTTCACCTCCATTTAAAAGAGACACCTTTTCTTCAACTCCTGCAGGTAAATTATATTTATAAAGCTAGAAATAAGCCTGTTCAGATATTCTCCCAGTGCGTTGTACATGAATCTAAAGCTGCTTTGACGTCCAGAAAACTGCTATTCAGACACATTTGGAATGTAACGTTCAGCCCTCTGCTGGCCAAGTTTCATCCTCCAACTGTTTGAATGAATGATGTTAAACAAATTAGTAACTGTACATAATCTAATTTATCAGTCGGTCCAACAAAGCTGGATAAAAGATATATATTTAATCAGATCCAAACTGATCCTGGAACTCTTTTCACAATCTAAGGTTCAACAACCAGCTTTGGAACCAGAGGAAGTTGGTAACAACTAAGAATAACCTGTAGCTCATATGTATATAAAGCCAGATTTATTGCTTGAAATGGTGCCAATGATCATCGTTGTTTTGGTCTTAAAATATACAATGGCTAAATCCCAGTTCTAACACACTGACTACGTTTACATGCAGTCAATTACCCTTTTCTAACCGGAATATTAGCAATAACCCGGTTGCTCACGGCCATGTAAACACCAATAACCCCTTTGAATAACCAGAATTTGCTCATATTCGGGTTTTTAAAAACCAGAATATGACCCCTGGGTTACTCCTTTTCTAACCCGAATATTTGGTCATGTATTCGCCTAACGGGACCATCAAAAGGAACATGAATTTGTTTTGTGCACATGTTCTTTTCGCAAGGAATCTTGGTCTTTTGAGTCCAGGAAGTGACATATAGAAATTCTCACGCCAGTCGGCGTCGGGTAACACCATCATTACCACCCGTTTCCACCTGCGCACCTTCATCCAAAGTGTCACGTTCTCGTCTTCCATTAATGATGAAGGCGACGGGGAATAGTGTTAACCACCGGTGGTGTTGGGTCAGTACCAGCAGCAAAGCGCAAAATAAGGCGACTTCTACTGGACTGTTCATTATCTGCCGTAATGCTGTTATTGTTGTTGATTTGGATACATACAGGAAGAAGAAGCGGAAATGACCGGAATTTGTGTCATGATGTTCTCCGTGCGTCGCTGGTTTGATCGAGATATCCCAAATGATTACAATTACCATGTATACAGGGATAACCCTGTTTGCTCACGCATGTAAACAGATTATCCCGAATGTTTCAGTAACCGGAATATTGACCTCAACCTGAATTTTGACTGCATGTAAACGTAGTCACCGAGAGGGAAAGCAGAGCGGTTTCTAGCTGCATCCAGGCTAAACAGATGCAGTTCCTTCTACAACCACCAGGGTACATTAACCTCAGCGTTCAGAATTCATGGCAAAATAAAACGACGTGTTTTCCTCTGTAGACACAAGAATAAGAATGTTTGAGTACCTCATTGTAAAGATCTGAAATTATGAAGAGATAAAAAGATAATCAGTTTGTTCAATTAAATTCTGAATACCTTATTTATCAGGAAAAATAAATGTTGTGAGATGGAAGAGTTTTTGTCAATTGTGACTTAACAGAATTTAAATTTGTATTTTTCTCTCAAAATTTTTGTTTTTTTTTCCCCTAAATTTTATTTTCACCTGTTTGCCTTAACACCCTATCACTACCGTACACGCACACACTGCAGATGTGTTTCTGTTGGTGGCTCTGGTGGTCGCACATGCAAGGAACGGCCACCAGGGGGCTCTAAAACCTCGAGGTCAGCCTCAACCTGTACCTCATATGTACAGTTTGTATATTCAGCCACCAGAGGGCGACTTCTGGATCCGCTCTGGTGCTTTCATCACTGCTGCGTCTGCGCAGGTGCCTGATCTGCAGTGTTGAATTTGAATGTGATTGTAAAATCTCTGATTAAACTGCGTACCTCACTAATTTGTACATATTTAAATGTAATGTACTGTGTGTTGTTGATAATAAAAATAAACCTGCCCCGTGTAGCACCTACATGTGTAGTAAGTGCTCCACATACAGGACTGTCTCAGAAAATTAGAATATTGTGATTTTCTGTAATGCAATTACAAAAACAAAAATGTCATACATTCTGGATTCATTACAAATCAACTGAAATATTGCAAGCCTTTTATTTTAATATTGCTGATCATGGCTTACAGTTTAAGAAAACTCAAATATCCTATCTCAAAAAATTAGGATATTCTGGGAATCTTAAACTGTAAGCCATAATCAGCAATATTGAAATAATAAAAGGCTTGCAATATTTCAGTTGATTTGTAATGAATCCAGAATGTATGACATTTTTGTTTTTTTAATTGCATTACAGAAAATAAAGAACTTTATCACAATATTCTAATTTTCTGAGACAGTCCTGTATGTTCTGAAAATGATCCAGTTGAGGCCACTTTAGGTCCAGACAGATCCCATTCAGTCCATGTGGACCAACACATGTGGAACCACCATGGAACCTGTGAACAAACGCACCTGGAACCCATTTTACAACCCACCTTTAGTTCATGTGGACGTCCCACGTAAATGCCAGTTGGGTGTAGCAATCCCAGCACCGTAACTGGGCCTATGTGTCAGCTGCCTGGTGGTCTGGGGTGCCTCTGCACCAAACTTCTCTGAGTGCAGACTGTTCTAGAGACACGTGAGGTTGTTTTCGTTCAATAACGAGGTGCTCTTTGATGGAAAAGATGGATCACTGTGTTTCTGTAAACGATTAAGTTTGCTGGACAGTTTGTAAACTCCATAAACACGCCAACTGAGTGTGTGTCTGTGTCAGTGCGTGCTGTGATTGCTCGGCCGGCCCTGTTCCGGCCGAGCTTCCTGGCCCTGGACCTGCTGATTGTGCTGATCCGTGTGGATGATAATCTTCCCGGTTACATTGTTCGTTGTCGCCGTTGTTGAAGTTTATGGACGTATTTGTTTCCTTCATTTCAGATACAAACAACAGGACTTGTATGAGTGCTGTACTCTATGACCCACTTCCACTGGTGAACTCTGTTCTCTTTCTGGAGAAAGGAAACCCCTTCCTCTCCTTTGTCCCGTAGAACATTTGAGACCTATTTATTTGAGACCTAATTATTAATAAAAAAATACCCTGTTGCAGTCCAGGGCACTGCGCCACCGTGCCCTGGACTGACTACTGTGAATGTTTCTTACTTTCAGAGTAATCGTTCTCAGTAGGATGAACTCCACGCGGCTTGGTAACGAATTTTATCAACCTTTCCAGATTGATGTGCTGCAACAGTTGCTTCTTTGAGAACATTGCTGATGTCTTATCCTCTTGACATTGTGTCAACACACGTCTGAATGCTGATGATCAGCAGGTCCCAAATCCTGCAGAGGCAGCCGGGGGTACTTAGAGTTGCCCACACACTGATTCTGCACCGCTGTGTGTTTTATTCACGCCAGCTGTGGATATGTGGATGGTTTAATTTAAATAAAAGGTTCATATCAAGTGTTTATTCTGAAGGGAATATCTGTAAAATTCTGTTTTGTGCGTAGTGTTGTGGCCGGCGGGATACACTGAGTCATGAAATCATGTTCAGGTTGGAGCGACTGAGCGTGGTGAGCATCTGCGCGTCTTCACCGGAATCTTGATTAGTTTCGTATAAACAGTCGGGATTCAAGCATTCAGACCAGACAGTGAAACTGTTGTTTATTCTTTTGTTTATTAGAAAAGGCAGCAAGTAGAAATCTGTACAGTCTTTGATCATGAGTCCACCTGGGTCTGGAAAGACCTCAGAGGGGGAACCAAAGCTCTACAAACCACCAGTCCAAGTATTTACAAGAAATGTGGACAACAACAGCAACCATGTGGTGACTAAAGGTGGAGGACAGAAAACTCGTCCTGAGGCGCTTCAAACTGCCCAGGAGACTTCTGGACCAGCGGGAGCCCCACGCTACCAGGTGGACCTGGACTTCCAGTGGAGGACACATAAAACGGGGCGTCTTCATCTGCAGCCTCCTAAACATAGAAGTTTAAGTCCTGAGAGCTCAGTGAGCGGAGGAGGCTGACTCTGTATCTGCCAGCGAAAGAAGCCTTTTCTGAATTTAATCTTTTATGTTCGATCAGATTTACAGTTTGAATTTGTGGGTTTTATTTTTTTCCAAGTTATTTTTCTTCTTATTCTTTATTGAAAACTGTGAGCTTATGAAATTGATCCCTCTTTTTTTTCATTTTGCTGATTCATAAAAAGTTTCAAGCCTTTAAAATCTGAGTCTTTAAGTGTTTTTATTTTATTCTTCAAATGAAAGAAACTTGGGAGGATAGTTATATTTTGTAAACTCATTGAATTAGATATTTTTTAAGGTCACAATTTGATGTTTTTCTGCTCAATGTGCAACTTTATACAGTTAGAAAATCTGAATTATTTATTTTACTTATTTTAATTTAAGTTTTTTTTTATTAATTTTAGTTTATTTTATTATTTTATTGATTTAATTTGCCTGAAGATGATTATTTTGTACTTTTGTCTGTTTGAATGGTTGTGTTAAAAAAATAAATCAGACGTTACTCAACAGTTACTGAGTACTTGAGTAGTTTTTTCACCAAGTACTTTTTTACTTTTACTCAAGTAATTATTTGGATGACTAGTTTTTACTTCTACTTGAGTCATATTATTCTGCAGTAACAGTACTTTTACTTGAGTACAATTTTTGGCTACTCTACCCACCTCTGGTTCTGTGACTCGTAACCTTGCCATACCTTAGCTTTGACTGAATTGACGCCACTGCTGAAACTCCACCTGGTTCCTCCAACAGGTTATTTTACATTTCTCTAATAGTCTTTAAACTGCACCGTGGGCTCCCCTCCCTTCCCCCGCCTCACACGTAGTGTTTCTTGTCGAAGTCCGCAGCAGTCGTGATGCTCTTGGTGGGCGCGTACTTGATGGTGTATCCGCCCTGCAGCAGCTGGGTGAAGGAGCAGCACAGCATCGACCCCCCGATCAGCAGCAGCGCCGCGGCCGCCCAGCCCACGTAGATGGCCGCGCCGATCTCGCGCTTCTTGGCAGCGGGGACCTGCGGGTCGTGGAAGTCCACGATGATGTTGTTGGCCATCCAGCACAGCGGCACCAGCACGAAGAGCGCGCTCAGGATGTAGAGCACCCCGCCGGCGCGCACCACCCGCGCCTTCACCGCCTCCTCCCGGAGGCAGTTAGTGCACTGCGCCCCCGCCACGGTCACGGCCATGGCCACGATGCCCAGCACGGCCGACACCACGGTGAGCGCCCGCGCCGTCTGCAGGTCCTGCGTGAGCGCCAGCACCGAGTCGTGCACCTTGCACTGCATCTGGCCCGTGCTCTGCACCACGCACGACATCCACAGGCCGTCCCACATGGTCTGTGCCACCACGATGTTGGACTCGATGAACGCCGTCACTTTCCACATGGGCAGCCCGCACGCCACCATCACGAGCAGGGAGCCCACGACGCTGAGCGCCAGGCCGAAGGACTCGAGACACGCCGTCAGCATGGTTGCAGGATGTCCTGAGTGGGTCTGGTGATGGGGTCTCTGTTGTCCTGAGTGGGTCCGATGATGGGGTCTCTCTGGTCCAGAGTGGGCTTCTGTGGTCCTGATCCTGGTCTGATCCCAAAATGCTGTGCTCTGACTGAGAGTTGATGTTTATCCCAAACTTTGGACCAATCAGCTGTGAGTGCATCTTTTCTCAGCCGATGCGGGTGGGCGGAGTGGGAGCAGCAGCATGTGTGTGTGCATGGGGGGGGAGCGGAGGGGGCA